>NC_027753.1:12872417-12872606 GCF_000695525.1 Brassica oleracea var. oleracea
AGTATTCAACAGACGACTTACTAGTAAGTCGTCCAAACCGGACCGAACCTTTAATTTTTCAGTGTACTTTTAAACCTAACCGGATTACTTACGGGACATATATAAGGTGTTTTTTATTCACTGTTTCGCGTAATTCAAAAAAGATTTCGCAGGCGATTTCCATCGATTCTCTCTAATCCATCGTTCTCA
>NC_027753.1:12872750-12873114 GCF_000695525.1 Brassica oleracea var. oleracea
TGTCGAGTGATTGATTGAGGAAAAGATGAACATAAAACATTGTCTTTATCAATTTACACACTCGTTCTTTTTTCACGTCTATTTTTGCAGATATATAACCGCTATGTCGAAGGCGACTATATCTTCTCCGAATTTTCAGGTCGGCTTTAAAATGTTCTACTGGAAGTCTTGGAAGACTTATAATTAAGTCGTCTGGAAAGTCTGTCTTTCAGCTGGAAAACTCGCCAGACGACTTAATTACCTTGAGAGACCTCACTGTGTTGTTACAAAGGAGTTGACTTCTTTCTTGGAGATGTTGAGATGGTTGACTTAATTATAAGTCTTTGATTGTTTTGAGATGGTTATCTTTGATTGTTTTGCATGA
>NC_027753.1:12873208-12874016 GCF_000695525.1 Brassica oleracea var. oleracea
GCTAGTGATGGAGCTAGAACGGTTTGAGAATTATCCACGGGGGAGAGTCGCATTTAAGGTGCTGATGGACTCTGTGAAGGACAGAGATATTTCGGGTTGTTACACTATTAATGGGTTTGGGCAAGCTCTCCAGGTCTGGGTGTACACAGCTCTGCCGGAATTGGGTGCTAATTATGGTAATCCTCTCCCAAACAATCCATCTCCACCGATACTGGCTTACAAGGGTCGCAAAGGACGCAGACAATTTAAAGAGGTTATCTTCAGTCAGGTATTTACTTCAATCTAGACAACTTCGCAGAAAACTTATAATTAAGTCGTCTGATAAGTCTTCCAACTGGATGACTTAGTAGAAGACTTATAATTAAGTCTTCTACTAAGTCTTCTACTAAGTCTTACAGCTGGAAGACTTTCCAGACGACTTAATTATAAGTCGTCTACTAAGTCGTCCTGCTGGAAGACTTTCCAGACGACTTAATTATAAACTTGTTGCGAAGTCTTTTCTTTCCATCTTTCTTAATCCGTTAAATATCTAAGTTCATATCTTCTATTTACTGCAGACTAGGGTGATCAACTTTGTTCAGAAGGACATTGGTGAAATTTTTCCAAAATGGGATTTTGATGTTGAGCACACGCCCGCGGAGAACATAATTAAACTCATGTTTGTGAAGAAACCGTGGAACTGGACCATGGATTGCTGGGAAGTCACCGGTACTTGGGCCAATACAAAGCCGGTGGTTGTTAGTCCAGCGAAGAAAAAGGTAGTGAAGGAAGACAGTCCAAGACCTCGGAAGAAAGCTCGTAAAGAGGC
>NC_027753.1:12875898-12880965 GCF_000695525.1 Brassica oleracea var. oleracea
GGACGACTTTCAAGTAAGTCGGACGACTTTCAAGTAAGTCGGACGACTTTCAAGTAAGTTGTCTTACTTGACGACTTCCGCGTAAGTCGTCTCGGAAAAGTTAAATATTTAAGTTTTATTTTTCAATTGCAAAAGTAACCTGAGACGACTTACAGATAAGTCGTCTAGCTTTAATAAAATATTAAATTTTTTGTTTTTCCGGAGACGACTTACTGATAAGTCGTCCAGAAAAGTCAAATATCTGACACAATTCGGTCAAATGCAAAGATAAACAAAGATATTTTTTAACAAACAAAGATAAAGACTTACAAGTATCTGACACAATTCTGACACAATTCGGGTATTCTCTTGATTTTTTTTTTAACAAACAAAGATAAAGACTTACAAGTAAGTCGTCCGTTTGACCAGAAGACTTACCCGTAAGTCTTCTACAGCCAGACTACTTACGGGTAAGTATTCTAACGCGAGCAGATCTGGAAAAAATTTCATTTTCATACCTTAAACTAGTGAGATGACTTCCTTAGCACACAAAGTCTTCTCCAACCACCCAGAACCTCAAACGAAAGTAACCCACCAAGAATAGTATGCTTGAATGGCTCCATCAACCATAAAAAAATTTGAATCAAAAGCTTGAGTTTTTTGGATGAATATGGAGGCAAAGTGAAAGAGATGTTGTTTTTAGTTCATAACAAGTGAGAAAGAGAGAGTGTAAATCAATTTAAGGTGCATTAAGAGCTTCAAATTGGTTGTTCATGGTGGTTGGTGTATTGATTGTAATGGCAATCTTGTAAATACTTGAAGATGATGAGGTTGAGAGAGTAAAAATGTCATTTTCGAAAAGAAAAGAAAAAAACTAATGGAATTTTCGTGAATAATATGAATTTGTGGGTGAATAGGACAAAAGAAAAATCCAAAAAAAGCATGGGTTAGTTTTAGGTTTGAATTTGAGTTTTGAGTCAATTTTGCAAAAAACCCAAAAAAAAATATTGAATTGCTAGAACCATTGTACATGAACTTTCAGATATTTTTACTCAAGTAAGGATCAACTTGTAAGATAATCAATCATATAGTGGGGTATTTTTATTAGTTTCTGAAATTCCTTTAGTTCATCGTCCCTGTATCAACAATAGAAGTCGCTAAACAGAACAATGTAATAGTGTTGAAAACTGAAGTACTACATATCGTTATAATGAACCTTCTTTAAATCTTAAAACTAGTTTATTTGTTATTAATACAAATTTTATTTGGAGTCTTATCAATACGAAACTTATTTGGAGCTAAACTTGTAAGTGTCACGGTACATCAATCTTCCTGCCGCTAAACTTTGCAAGGAGAAAGTGGAGGACCGCAAAGACAGTCGTTCCCAGCAAACGCACTGGCCGGAAACTTTGTTGTCGGAAGCTTTCCGCAAAGGTGATTCTGACTCACGTTCAATGTCTGCAGTCCAGCAACCGTGGCCGGAACCTTCCCGAACACCAAGTTTCTCGACAGATCTAACGTTTTCAGCGTCTTCGCAAACGTTAGCTTTCCCATATCAAACCGGAGCTTGTTCCCCGGCGCGCGGAACTCCACCAGATACTCCGTCTGGTTCAGAAACCTGGCCGGACTCCCCGAGATCTCGTTTTGAGACAGATCAATGAAATCATAGAAGTAATATTCCGCTGGCTTCCAATCGTCTAAGCTCATCTTGATCCCGCATTTTGCAAGCTTCAACGAGAAGATGATTGGCGACGACGTCACCCACTTCGGAATAGTTTTGAGGTGAAACTTATTGTACGATAGATCCAGAGACTCGATTCCCTTAACGTACAAAGCAGGGAAAGGATCGGTAAGAAGATTGTGTGAGAGATCAAGATTGAAGATTTTGGTGAGATTCGCGAAGCTCTTCGGCACGACTCCAGAGAACTGGTTGCGTGAGAGATCCAACGTGTCAAGCGCCTTGAACCTCGATAGATAGTCTGGAATCTTCCCAGAGAGTTTGTTACGGCCTACTTCGAGAAACCTGAGAATTGGCGCAAGCGATGCGATAGACGGGGGAAGGTTCCCGGAGAATCCGTTGCGAGAGAGAACGAGAGATCGGAGCTCCGGCATGGATTTGAAAATATCGGGGATAGTTCCGGAGAGACGGTTACCGCCAAGATTGAGAAAAGACATGAGCTTGAGATTAGCGATCCCTGAAGGTATTGTCCCGGTTAAGAGATTACCCCCAAGATTGAGCTGAGATAGCTTGGTCAAATTGGAAATGGAAGTTGGGATCGGACCGGTGAACCGGTTTCCTTCCAGGCTAAACGCTTCAATCTGGCTTAGCGAACCGATATTAACCGGGAGTGGACCGGAGAGACGGTTGTTCTCTATATAAACGAATTTTAGCTGTGGTAACCGGAAGAGGAATTGTGGAAAAGGTCCGGTGATGTTTTTGAGATTCATCAAGTAAATACCATCGAGGTGTTGGAGTTTGGCTAACGACGAGGAGATTGTGCCGGAGAGGAAGCTTCCGGCGACCTCGGATTGTCCACTGACCGTGAGTGCGGTGACTCGGTCACCGGTAAGGCAAGTGATACCGTTCCAGGAGCAGCAAGCAGTACCTTTCTTCCATGAGCTGAGAATGCCCGAAGGGTCTCTTGTTATACCCGATTTGAAAGCTAGAAGACCTGCCTCGTCATCTGGATGACACGTGGCGGCTTTGATGGGGTTTAGACACCGGAGGATGATAACGGCTGTGAAGATGAATACTAAGAAGGAAGAAGAAGAGTTCATGATGGTGTTGTGTTGTGGGGTTGAAAGAAACGAATGGATGGTATTAATAGAGAGTAGAAGAGTGTCTGTGTCGGCTCGAGATGTTCAAAGTCAAAGTTGACAATTTTGACCGATCCATTTGCATGTGAGTGTGAGACATACAATTAAAGGTTTCCGTCCCTAAACGTGGTCGAATTTATCAGTCCCAACAGGCTTGAAAAAGACTATTTCATCAGATTTTAAGTCTCTTTATCCTAAACGCTTTTTTCTGCCAAAAAAGAAAAACATATTTGGTTGCTGCTATGGTTTATGTTGATTCGATTCCTCCAAGGTGGCTCCTGGATCGGGAATCTACTTAGTTTCATTATAGCCTTTTGTTGTAAAAAAATCCTACAAGCGGTGGTGTGGCAGTCATAGTTGACGAGCTTCCTTGCACCAAAGCTCTATTGCCAAACAAGCAACTGCGCAAGTGGGGATTCCGTAACTTTTATGCCACACTACGATTTCGCAATTGCAACGCAAATGGAAGAAGTGCTTTATTTTTTTAAAAATTATTATATTATTATGTTAGCAATGGACTTACATCTAGGCTGGGCATTTCAGTTTATTTATGGATTCAGTTTGGATTTCGCTCGGTTTAATTTATTTTGGTCTAAAAAACTATAATCAAAGTCAATCCAAATTAGTTTGATTTATATTTGGTTTGGTTTAGCTTTGGTTTGGGTTCATATGAGTCTATTTGGTTTGGTTTGGTTCGGTTCGGTTCGGTTTTTTCCCCACCCCTACTTACCTCCATGTTTTCAGCTCATTACTCCACTACATATTTAATACTAGAGGGCTGCACGGAATATTGTTTTATTGTTGTTAAAAGTATGATTTTTTGGATAATGTAACTATGTGATCACTTTTATTTGTTAAGAACGTTATTTGGTGTTTTTATTGTGTTATGTAGTAGTAATAATGATATGTTATTATATTTTGTCTTTGTTTTTTCAATAATGTGTTTTGTCTGTATAGTAGTGAAGTGAGCCTCTAATATACAAATATATTGAATTTCAATAACTTTGCATTTATGCATTTGTTGATTCTAAGATTAACGGTTTCAACGTTAAAATTGTCTTTTATTTTTTTCATTTTTTTGAACATTATAACTTTCAAGATGTTTTTGTCTTTTTCCCATATTTTGAAATTGAGCTTTCAACATCTATGTATTTTGTTTACCTTTCTGGTATGCGGTGTTTCTCATCATCACCGAAAAAGACTCACCTCATGCTCTTGTTCTTTATCGCCTTCTTCACCTTGAGATTTCTGGTATTTGTTGTAAATCGGGTTTAGGAGTTCCCAGTTGTGCGGTTGTTTCTAGCATCGTTTTAGGCTGCTCCATTCAATATTGGATGCTCCTCTTCTTCCTTAGATTTTAGCTGATGTTATGAACTGCATCTCTTTGGGTTGGGTCAGAGTTTAGTCGTCCTTAAAGTTGTTTTCCTCGTCGTTGGCTTACCATTGATACTCCCTTCTCGTCTTGGTTTTCAAGATATGGTTTTTGGTGATCTGACTTCTATAGCTCGAGGACGGCTCCACGATTTGATGATTTTGTTTTGTTTACCCTTCCATTTATGTTCTCTCATCTCGTTGCAACTTTCATCGCTGCTTGCATCTCTGTGACTCTCTCTTTCGCCATGTTTGCCACTCCAGGTTTGGATAATGGTCTCCTCCGAGTATGCTCTATAGATTTGGAAGATTGTTTCTGGTCTCAAGTCTGGGCTCATGTTTCTCGGGGGTTGGCTTCCGTTCTCCCTCACTCATGTTGTTCACTTCTTCCTTTGCTTCCCTTAGTATAAGTGTGCGGTATTAGTATCTTGGAGCTTTGGTCCCTTCTATCCCGAGCTTTGTGGTTCTTCACCGGCATAGGCGTCTTGTTTGTGCTTGTTTAGTTTGTGAGGTGATTCCTTCCTCTTAGCTGGTGGTTTTCCTTATCGTTCGTTATGTATGTCTCTTCGTGCTTCGTGGTGATTTTAGCCTTCTGTTGATTATTTTTCCTCTAACCCGCTTTCTTGGTTCTTTGCATTAGTCTTTGATCACGCTCGGGATTGTTTTATCTCAAGATTATATTTCTACATTTTACTGACTTTTTATTGTTCTGGCCTAGACACTCTATGATAAAGTGGGGTAAGTTAGTTTTCGTTCTTGATCGCCTTTGAGTTCTGGACCTTTATTGAGTTAGTGTTACTTTGACATTTTTTTCTCAGTGATTATGGAGGTTTTATGTTTAGATTATGTGTTCTGCTTTAGTTTGGTTAATATTAAGATAAATATATAGTTGTAAATGAA
>NC_027753.1:12881004-12887604 GCF_000695525.1 Brassica oleracea var. oleracea
AAGCAACTTCACAAACACTCCCTGCAATTACAAAATGAAACTTCCTTCAAACTTCAACTCACCGTCCATAGCAATTTCTCATCTCGTGGGAATTTTTGAACAATAAAATAGATTAAAATAGATTATCAAACTTCAAATAGTGTGAGAAGGATTATATAGTATATAATTAGAAAATAGTGAACCAAATTGCAATAATCTAAAAGAAAAAAAGATCTAAAATGTAAAAAGACAAAAAAGTGGACACATGTCAACAAACCCCTCTTCCACATGTCATAAGAAGAGAGAAAAGTCTACTTTATATATAGATATCCATCTACTTTATATTAATCTATGGAAAGAGTACTTCTAAGTGCCTTTTTAACATTATGGTATCGTTCGAGTAAGAGAGAAGATAACCAATCCTCGTGAAACTCTCTTTCTCTCTCCCTTCCAAACCAAACAATACTAGAATGTTAAAAAGGCAGTGAAAAGTATTATTTTCATAGATTAATATAAAGTAGATGGACTTATTAAATAGAACTTATCCTCATGAAACTCTCTTTCTCTCTCCCTTTCAAATCAAAGACAAAGTGCATACACCATTCCCAAATATGTTCTTCCTCTTATCAAAAATACATGGAGGCTTCACAAGAAGATGAACAATATTGATCTCCCTCTTTAATCTGCCAACACTGGTTCATGTCTCGAATTCGAACCAGAGGTTCCCTTAACCGATTCCAATGGGTCCAATAACATAACATACGGTTTAAAGCTCTGTCATAATGTCAAGGACGAAGATGCAAGTGATGCGAACTAGTTCTGATAGAGCAGATTATGATGCAAAGTTTGAGGAAAAATCTGGAATCGCTCACTGATGATCCTATGTTGGAGGATTCCGAGAGCGTTCATGTGGAGGGTTTTGGAGCTGCAGTGATGGCTGGATATGGGTGGAAGCCGGGAAGGGAATAGGCAAGAACACTAAAGAGGATGTTAAGGTTAAGGAGTAAAAAAGGTGGACTGCTAAAGAAAGGTTAGGTCTCGATCTTGATAAATCTAAAGTTGTGGATATGAAGGCTGAAGTGAAAGAAAGTGTCAAAATTGATAATGGTGGAGATATATTTTCTGTTTAAGGGTCAAACTGCAATTGTGGAACTCGTGTCGGCTGGCTCTGAAAGCAAGGGTGTCGAGCACACTGTCTCTAAATCTCGACTCCGACTTCAATGTTTCGGCTTCTCTTCATTGCATGCTCCAAATGACTTCATAATCTATAGAAAGCTCTAAAACGTACATGAACCTGTAATGACCATAAAACATACTCAAAATGCATAATTAAGACTCTAAAACTAGACTTACACCATGGTTAAAATCCCAAAAACAAGGCATGTCAGAGAGAACTAGTGAAGATAAATATATCTTAAGCTTCTTGTTCCTAATGTAATGATAAATCAGGTGCAACTTCATGGTTTGAGGAAATAGTAGAAATGTGAAACTTTTTGTTAGTTGAGTTCATATAGGCTTCAGTGTCTGTCTTCTAGTACATACATACATGGTATGGTACTATTTTATGCGTTCCATTGATACATCATGGATTTTACCACTTTTATTCCATAGTATATGATTATTTTAGAGTCTATTATATGGGTTTGGAGTATGTTTTAGAGTGTTTTCAGGTTCAGATATGTTTTGGAGAACTTTGGTGATTTTGGAGCCTTTTGAGGTGCAGAACTGCACAGACGCGTCATATGTATAGCTATGGATGGAGATCTTCCTATGGTATGATTAAGCTGATCTTTTCACACAAGATAGAGATTTGATCAAATTTTCCAATGCCACTGGGTTGAGGTCAATAAACATCCTATAGCAGAAGTTATACCCGTTTCACTGAAGAGTGGTATGTCTGCCTCGCGAGAGGAAGCTATCGAGGAGATGAAGGAATGTCGATCAACAACACAGCCTTGGTGTTGATCGATCCTGACGCCAGAACGCGGTCCAAGTCTATTTCATGACCGACTTAAGCCCATAAGCCACTACAAATTACCAGAATTCCCCTAGATGACTCGAAATCCTATTTATGTGTGTGTGTTTTAAGACATTGTTGATGGCTACGCTTCCTACGCTCTATTCTATTCATTGTTCTTAGTTTTAGGGTTGGAAATAAGAGAGGAACTCCTTTAGAGTTCTCTTGGAACTCCATTGGTTTTGGTTTTATATTGATTTCTATTTTATATCTATTCATCTATGATTTTAGTGACAACTATCATGTCTGAATAAATCCTTTGTTAAGTTTAGGGATTTCATGAGATTAATGTCATACTAATAATCTATTAGGATTGCTAGGGTTATTTATAGATCTGTACACCAGGGTAGCTTGTAATACTAGGATCTGGGATAGTCGAAAAAGCACGAGAGTGTGACTGATTATATAAACCTAGAATCATAAGACAATTGAAAAGCACGAGAGTGCAATCAATTAACAGAACCTGAACTCTGCTGGATTATATACCTAGGTGCATACGAGAGTTGGTCTAGGGTTTAGTTGAACATTATCGATCTGTGCGTTAATGCTTGTTTAAAGAAATGTCGGTCGACAATCAACCGGTTATATCGACCGACACTCTTCCTGATGCGCCTCAAATCGTAGACCCGAGCCAGGATGATGCAACCATGGTCGAGCCAGAGGCTAACTTGTAAAAGGAAGGACTTAGTTAGTGGATGCAACCCCGTTGATGCAACTCTATGGATGCAGAACCTCGTGGATGCAACCCTAAGGATGGAAACCCGTGGATGCATCTTTGTGGATGCCACACCTATGGAAGGAACAATACTTTGGACGAGCTGGAAGAATATATCATGGAGCTAGACAAACATGAACACTTTGGACGAGCTGGACGAAGTGACACTTACTTGGGCGAGCTGGTCGAGCTGAATCAAAGTGACACTTACATATCTGAGCTGGATGAGCTGAATACTCGAGTGAGCTGGACTGACGCTATCTTGGATGAGCTAATTACTCAAGTGAGCTGGACTGACACTATCCTGGACGAGCTGAGCAGGACTGAAACTCACTTGGACAAGCTGAGCTAGCTGGTTCGATCTTCCGAGCCGGTTCGATCACCCGAGAAGCTGGAAATGGCTAACCTTCTTTCTGATGAACCAACGACCAATTCAATCATGCCAAAGGTGATTATTCATGTTATAAATGTCTAAGAAAGTTTTGGGCTTGATGGTTTTCAAAAAGATTCAAAAATAGACTTGTTTGGGACAAGTAATGACCCTAAAACAGACTCGAAATGCAGCATAATTAAGACTCTAATACTAGACTTACACCATGGTCAAAATCTCAAAACAAGGCATATCAGAGAGAACTAGTGAAGATAAATAAATCTTAACCTTCTTGTTCCTAATGTAATGATAAATTAGGTGCAACTTCATGGTTTGAGGAAATAGTGGAAGTGTGAAACTTTGTGTTAGTTGAGTTCATAGAGGCTTCAGTGATTGTCTTCTAGTATGTACATATCTGGTATGGTACTATTTATGCGTTCCATTGATGTACCATTGATTTTACCATTTTTGTGCCATGGTATATGATTATTTTAGAGTTTATTATATGGATTTGGAGTATGTTTTAGAGTGTTTCAGGTTCAGATATGTTTTGGAGAACTTTGGTGATTTTGGAGCCTTTTTAGGTGCAAAACTGCACAGACGCATCATATGTTTAGCTGTGGATGTAGACCTTCCTACGGTATGATTGAGCTGGTCTTTTCACACAAGGTAGAGATTTGATCAAAATTTCTAATGCCACCTGTTTGAGGTCAATAAGCATCTTATAGCAGAAGTTATATCCGTTTTTCTGCCTCGCGAGAGGAAGCTGTCGAGGATATGAAGGGATGTCGATCAACAACACAACCTTGGTATTGATCGATGCCGATGCCAAAATGCGGGCCAAGTCTATTTCATGACCAACTTAAGTCCAGAATCCACCATAAAGTACCATAATGCCCCTAGACGACTCTAAACCCTATTTATGTGTGTGTTTTAAGCCATTGTTGACGGCTACGCTTTCTACGCTCTATTCTATTCATTGTTCTTAGTTTCAGGGTTGGAGAGAAGAGAGGAACTCCTTCAGAGTCCTCTTGGAACTCCATTGGTTTTGGTTTTATACTGATTTCTATTTTATATCTATCCATCTATGATTTCTGTGACAACTATTATGTCTGAATAGATCCCATGTTAGGTTTAGGGATTTCATGAGATTAATGTCAGACTGATAATCTATTAGGATTGCTAGGTTCTTTTTTAGATTTGTACACCAGTATAGCTTGTAATACTAGGATCTGGAATAGTTGAAAAAGCACGAGAGTGTGACTGATTATTTGAACCTAGAATCATAGGACAATTGAGAAGCACGATAGTGGAATCAATTAATAGAACCCGAACTCTGTTGGATTATATACCTAGGCACATACGAGAGTTGGTCTAGGGTTTAGTTGAACATTATCGATCTGTGCGTTAATGCTTGTCTAAAGAAGTGTCGATCGTCAATCAACCGATTTTATCGACTGACACTCTTCATGAATTGGCATACGAGAGTTGGAATCACATGATTTAAACATCTGATTTGTAATTGCATGCGAGTGCTGGATTACTTGCTTTCTTAATTCGAGTTCTAAAATTAAATCTATAAAACCTTTAGCATCCTTGATTTGTGTTTTGAATTTCTTGATTGATAGATCCTTAAGTCTAGCACTCATCCTTCCATAAAACAAACAACTCTTTTATTTACTTTCCTTCTATTTACTGGTTTATATTATTTGATCTAGCTTGATCTGAAACTCAGGTCTTTTGTGTGAAAGATAGATGCTCTATGGATTTGATCCTCAAGTACTATATCAAACCTCTTATTCGAGAGAATAGCTTGAAGGTTAATTTGAGCATATCAAATTTGGCGCCGTTGCCAGGGACTCTGATCACCATTAGACTAGATGTAGGATTTTGTATAGGTTTTTATTTATAGTATATTTACATAAATTTTTTTTCTTGTGTTTCAGGTACATGAATATGAGTACCAGAAGTAACGACGGGATATGGCTCTCATTCGTACAGCCATTGGGTTTAGAACGCGTGTTCCATAAGTCTAAGAGGACAGTCGACACCCTCCAAGCAGCGATTAACAGTGTCTCTAAATCTCGACTCTGACTTCAATGTTTCGGCTTCTCTTCATTTCATGCTCCAAGCAGCGATCAACAGAGTAGAAATCCATGTATCAAATGACACAACTCATTCAGCATCGATCGACACTCTCGAAACAGTGATCGACAGTGTAGAAATCCAAGTGTTAAACGACACTGTTCATACCGTCTCTAACGAAACTATTCATCCTGTGTCGAATGACACTGTTCATCCAGTGTCGAATGACACTGTTCATCTGGTGACGAATGACACTATTCATCAAGTGTCGATCGACACCACTGATACCACTCAAATTACCCTAAAGATTGATTTATACTCTCTCCAATAAGAGGTCGAGTTGTAGTACTTAGGGATCGAATTCACAGGGAGCTAGAGAACCTAGGAAATCTAATATGATTTGTTAAGCAAGATGGTTTTAGAGTTTTTAAATATAAATTGCAGTTGTATATTGAACAAGTATTTGTTCAATAGCTGGTTTGAGGTTTTGGTGCTTAAAAAGGAAATAGTTAGACTTAGGGTTTTTATTCAGGAAACTTGGGATTATAATCCTACAGATGCCTAATGTGTTGCATGCATGATAATGTAAAGCTCAACTACTTAGTCAACAAGTCCATCAGCGTTCGCAATGTTTGGACTTGTCTATTAACTAGATCTATTGATCTCAACTGTCGTATTTTGATCAATAGAAAGTGTCGATCGATAATCCTATAGGGATATCGATCGATACACCTTTTGCTCCGTCGATCGATTATTCAAGTGTGATATCGATCGACGTGCTCTAGTCAAGCTTTAAGCGCGAGTTGAATAATAGCTTACTAAGTTCACTAGATCAGCTCTCGCCTTGTTCATAACAAGAAACATAGTTCTATTAGAGTGTTTTCAGGATGAGAATAAAGCTCTCGTTTTTATCAATCAAATCCAATGGCAGGTTCTAGGTAGCTAATCTAGACACAGACATTAATGAACAATCCTAAAGATGATTATCACAACTCAGCAATCTATAGTTGGGGCTAATCCCTCCTAACCAATTTAAACCCTAAAATCTAACAATGGAATTACTCAGACATGGCTAAGCAATTCATTACAGTAGTAAAGTATACAAACTTCATTAGAATAGTAAATAGATATTAATGGAGTTCCAATCACAAATTATAACTTTGGATCTTCTCTCCAATCTATCAAAATCCTAAAAACCTTTGCTGTGAAAATAATAAAACTAGAAAAGCACACGTTGTCTCTAACATGGCGGCAAAGCTTATATAATTAGGGTAAAACTCGTCAGGGGTAATCTTGTAAAATGGTGAAGACTTGGGCTTCAAGTTGGCTGTGACCAAACGGGCTTTCTGTGCGCTTCGCTGTCGATCGATACACAGATGTGAGTATCGATAAATTATTCCTCTCCAATATCGACCGATGGTCGAGCTAGTTGGC
>NC_027753.1:12887716-12887928 GCF_000695525.1 Brassica oleracea var. oleracea
AATATATAATATATAGATAGTAAAATACTTATATACCATGGATGAAAATGGGTCAAATCCATGGTATATCAACTCCCCCAGACTTACCCTTTTTCTTGTCCTCAAGCAAAACAAACATGCAATCTCTCTGAAAGAGGTTTAAAACATCAGGGACTCACATGATTTAAAACTTAGAATCATCACCTCTACAATATTGCAATCCACATCTAAAA
>NC_027753.1:12888130-12888311 GCF_000695525.1 Brassica oleracea var. oleracea
ATATCCTCTCTCTCTACTAATTTTCTCTCCTAGTCAAAGTCTGCTTATATTAGCAAGATCATTGACCAAGATTGGACAGACTTCCATGAATCAAGCCTTACTGGTGGTTGCCACTAAGTCCTATTCACTTCTTTTTGACCTATATCCTAGGATTATTTGTGAAGCAAGCATTAATAGTTGT
>NC_027753.1:12888482-12928254 GCF_000695525.1 Brassica oleracea var. oleracea
ATAAATATATATATATATATATATATATATTTATAATTTCGAAAATAGAGAGAGAAAAAGTGATAAATCTATATACACAAGGCTTTACCTTCTAGACTTGTTTGAAGAATCCGATCTCATGCATACCAAGCCCCGAGACAAGCACTTGTGTCAAGTTTAGTGTTGGAGGTCAGCTTTGGTTCCTTCAAAATAATCTTAGCAAGAGTGGATAGTTGACAGGTTGATCTACTTTAGTATCTTTAGTACTATCTGCAATCAGTAAGTCTAGAATGGTGCTAAAGAGTGGTTAAATATCTAGCAAAATCTAAAAGTTCATAATCCCCTTCTCGACTCAATAATAACTTAATTTTGAAAACATTTTAATAAGACTAATAAGTGGATAAATATCAGTAAACCTCCGCCCAGACTTAAACTACACTGTCTCCAGTGTAAACTCAGTCAAAGTTATGGTTAGAAATAATTCATAAGGACTCAATGTAACAAGTAAGAACGATATACCAAACCGGAATGAATGTCAACCGATGTAATGATGTTGATGTCGGTCGATGCAGGTAAGGCCATGTCAATTGATGTCGATAATTTCGCGTCGGTCGATACTGATGGCAATCGTCTACTCGGTTCTTTTTTTTTATGACCTGCAATAATTAAAAACCAACATAAATAGTATATTAATAAAAACTTAATGAGTATTACCTAATAGTGGGTTGCCTCCCACTCAGCGCTTTGTTATAGTCATTTAGCTTGACTTTGGAGGTGATTTGGCTAGTAACATTGAGAACTGGGACTTGTTGGAAAACAAGTATCCATCTATTCTTTGCGCTTGTTGAACCATGTACCAGTGAAGTCTCTCATAGCTTCATCCCCTCTACGCCATTTTTTTTCATTGTTACAGTTGTGTTTTCCATCCTCTGTAATCTTTCTTCAAGATTCTCCATGTTGAACTGATGTCTCCTAAGTGTGGCGTAAGTGTCAGCTGAGATCTCCTCTCCATGGTAATGTGTGTCGGACATGTCTGATGTCATATTTGGTACTAGCTGGCCTCGGTTTGTAGCGTCGTCGACCGATGTTCGATGGTGAATGTCGGTCAATATGTTGTTGCGTCTGTCGATCGATAACGATGCTTCTGGTCGACGAGCAATGTAACTCTGAATCTCCACCAATTCCCTTTGTATAGCCTCAATCTTGGATGTCAAAGCACTGATGCTAAGATCCATTGGGAAATAGATGTCATCACATCTCCCATCGAGCCTCTCTTCTGTAGTTTCCAGAGATCTATAGATCTTTAGATCTCTTCTACCAACTGATCTATCTCCTCTCTGGTGTGAAAATCCTTTTGAGACTTCTTCGTATGTGGGCGTGGTGGACTGTCGTTGATCGATGCTGACATGTGGTTGTCGATCGATGTGTGATGATGCCTGTCGATCGATGGAGTTCGTCTTCTGTCGATCGATGGAGGTCGAGCAACGTCGGTCGCGTGCAGAATTCTGGCTATATCTTGCTTCATCTCCTCCATGCAAGTAGTTAGCCAACTGATACTATCATTCAATGGATTGTAGACACCATCAAGCTTCATCTGGAAAGCTTCTTTGTTCTTCTCGTGTTCTCCACAAACTCCATAGAACATCTCATTGATCTCGTCCTTGGTGTAGATCTCTGGTACCAGCTTTGTCTGTGTGACCAGGTTAGCATGTTCAGGAAGACATATGTAGCTTGGCTCATCTCTTGAAGCCCTTTCCAGAAGTCTTCTGATGCCTCTGTTGTGAAGACAAATGGTGTTTCCATCTAGATCTCTGGCGTATCTCCGATCATCTCTGTAGACTCCATACTCATTTTTCTCTTCCACGTAAAATTTCCTGTTACCATAGATATCATAAGCTCTTCTGCTGAATTCTGGCTGTTTGGCGACCGATGTTGGGACGGTAACGTCGATCGATGATTGAGTTGGATGGCGAAATTTTTGTATGAAGATGTTGTCTATGCCACCAGCTGTGTCATATAACTCCTTTGTAGCCTTCTGTTTTGGATTGTTACGGTGATGCATGAACATATTGTCTGCTCTATTGGCTGTCTGAAGGATATATGCGATATCTTCTCGAGATACGTGTAGTGTGCGGCCTTCTATTGCTTTTGCGTAGCCATCAGGGTTCCTGAAAATACCAAATTCGTCTGGAGTTAGAAACTGGTTATCGAATTTATCTTTTTCGCTTACAGTGGTGTTTGGTATTGGACGTTTGTCGATCGATGTTGCATTGTTGTTGTCGAACGATTGTTGGTGAAGAGTGTCGATCGATGGGCAGATTGCTCTGTTGATCGGATGGCTTGTTCGTGTTCTTTCCCAAGCAGCAACTGCTTGAACCTGGTCTGTTCCATCACGTTTTTGCATGTTGAGCAGCTCCTCGTCTATGAAATTGTCTCGTAAATTATCTGCTCCTGGTGCGTAGGTTGTTGTTTCTACTGCAAAGCTTTTGTGGTGGTGTTCATCTGTCCAAATGCATATCGAGTAGTCTCCTTCTTGTGCACGGTTGACTGCAGTGTCGATCGATTTGTAGTAGGCAGTATCGGTCGATGCTTGTTTTCGGTACCGTTGATAAGGTTGTGTGTCGATCGATGGCCAACTTGTCATGTCGATCGATGGTGCATTCCTTTTCCAGGAGGAATGATGTAATAGTTTATCATCCTCATCAAGGATGACTCTGTACTCAGTAGCTCGTTCCTCCTCATAGTCTTCATCATACTTGTCTGTATGCATGTGTTGTCTGGTGTATGTTGCAATAGCGGGATTGTAGTAGTCGTTCTCCCAATCATCTGGACGACTATCGACCGATTCGTCATGTGGTATGTTGGTTGATTTCTGGTGGTCACTGTCGATCGATGTTGCTGAGTGAGTCTCGATCAACACCGAGTAATCTGCCTCGTAATCCTCTCCACAGTGGCAAGCTGCAATGATTCTTGGATAATTGATTCTTCTAGAGATCGTCTGTGGCGTCTTGACTGGTACAGGGTCATAGTGGGCATTAGGATCGATGAGTGTTAGACACAAATAGTTGGTTTGCAAGTTTCACACTGCTCCCACTGTTGACAAGAAAGCTCTCCCAAGTAGTAGAGAAGAGTTCTAGTTAAACTTGATGTCCAAGACATGGAAATCAACTGGAACTAGGGCATTACCAATCTGCACCTCTAGGTCTCTCACAATTCCTCCAGAGTTCTTCTGGGAAAAATCCACAAAAGTGAATAATTCCTGCGAAGGCTCCACCTGCAGACCTAGATGGTCTGCGATAACCCTAGGTAGGATGCTGACTGATGCTCCTGTGTCGCACAAGGCATGTGGGAACTCAATACCCTTCACCGTGCATGGTATTGCAAATTTCCCAGGATCACTCTTCTTCTTCAATGTAATCCTCATCCTCATCTTTTCTCTAGCTTCACAGAACATTCTCCTGATGTCTTCTTCTTTCTCTCTTGTTTCTCTGAAGAATATCCACAATCTGTGGGTATAATAAGCATCTTCGAATGGCTTATCTATAGGAATCCTAAAGACTCTCTTCCAGAAACTTTCCTTTTCCTTATCATTGGCCCCCTTCTTCACTTGTTTCGCCACTTTTTCCTTTCTCCTCCTTAGGGTTCTTCCAGTAGGAACCCTATCCTCTTCCATAGGATCTTCTCCATCATCTGAAGGTGTCCTGGCGGCCTCTAGTGGGTATTCTGAAGGTTTGGGTTTGGGCCTGAGTGCATTAAGTCGTGCAACATCTATCTTTGGCATCTGCACTCGGTAGGTAATAGGTGCTCGTCGATCGATAGGCGCTGGAGGTTGTCGATCGATGGTGGCCTCTGAGTGTCGATTGATGGAGGATTCTCCGCGTCGATCGATGGAGGTATCAGCTCGTCGAGCGGTTCTGACTTTATCAGGGCTGGGCGGATGTGGGTGTTTTGCTGCGAACTCCTCGTCAGTTAGAATCTTCACGGCATTGCAAGACGCGGTTGACTCCGTAGGCGTCATCGGTCGATGCTTTGGAGTTCCTGTTGATCGATATGGACTGGTGTATGTCGATCGATGTTCGAGGTATGGCCTCGATCGACACCATTGCGATCTGCCGAAACTCATCAAACTTTCTACCTCGAAATCTCCTTCTTGCAGCTTCTCTTCCTTCACCATTTGCCCAAAATCATCCTCAATGATGGCATTCATGTGGTGTTTCATCACATCATCCCCTACTCCTCTTGTCGAGGTTTCATGCCTCTTAACAGCATCTCCTGTCTGCATAACCTGCATCTCCAGGTTCTTCACATGAGTGCTCAAAGTCTCAAAATTTGTGTTCAGGTTGGTGTAGACATAATCTATCTTCCCATTGAAGTCCACTGTCATTCGCTGTTGTGCCTCAAGAACCCTATCGAGCATCTCTTCAATCTTGATCTCTTGAGTAGGCGGTGGTGGCTTCTGGTAGTAGGAACTTCCATAATTCCTATTTTTTCTGTAGTGGTTGTTGTAGGGTTTCTGGTACTGTGAATTTTGGTTGAAGTTACCCATATTTCCATAGGAGTTTTTGTTTCCACCCTGGTTTCCAGAATCTTGGAATCCAGTTCCACCAATGTAGTTCACCTCTTCTTCATCTGCTTTACCCTCTACAGCTTCTACATCTTCACCAAAGCTAACCTGCTTCCTGAGAAGCTTGTGAACACTATCCAGCTTTGCCTTAACCTCATCCATCTGATCATTCCCAAGGATGGTAGCAGATCTTTTCCTCTCAAAATCAGTGTTCTTGGTGATGTTGCTGGATGCTAGGTTTTCAATAACCTTGACTGCCTCCTCTGGATTCCTGGTGTTGAAGTTTCCATTGATGGAAGCATCAAGAGCCATCTGGTATTGCACCGCGATGCCTCTGTAGAAAGCACTGAGCAGATGTACTTCATTGAATCCATGGTGTGGACAATCTCTCTGATAAGACTTGAATCTGATCCAGGAGCTTCTGAATGATTCTGTAGGCTCCTGAGTGAATGTAGCAATCTTGCTCCTCAATTCTTCCGCACGAGCTTCATCAAAGAAATTGCATAAGAATGCATTCTTGATGTCACTGCAGGATTTAGGAGATCCTGGTTGTAACTGGTTGAACCAATGCAGAGCTTCTCCAGCAAGTGAGTACCTGAAGAGCTTGCATAACAGGTAGTCCTCAGAGACTCCCTCGACTAGCAGAAATCAGATCCTCGAACCTCTCCAGATGGTCCATAGGATGCTCGTGGGATAATCCATGATAGGGTAGCTGTCCCACAAGCGTGTAGTACTGCGCTTTCAACTCAAAATCCCTCTTGATAGTGGGAGGACGAATGGCTGATCTGTTGGTGTAGTATCGATCTGGACGGTTGTAGTCAGCCAACGTTCTGGGTTGCGCAGCCTCATCTACAGGTAAAGTAGTACTTATAGCATTAGCATCGGGCTCAGGGATTGCAGCCCCCTGAGCATCTATCCTCTGACCAGCTGCATTATGCAGATGACCCTCCTGGTCATGCAGGTCTCCGTTGTTGTCTCGTACAAGTATCAAGGGTGCAACCATGTCTCGCGGCTCAGTATCGATCGATGGCTGGGATGGAGTATCGATCGATGTCGGATGAAGGATGTTGGTTGATGGAAGGTGAGTGTTGTCGGTCGACAGTGGTGAGCGAGTATCGGTCGACGGAACTAGTGTCTGGGTCGACGGTGGTTGAGCAGAAATGAGCGACAGACAAGTGGTGTTGTCGGTCGATGAGGAGTGCGCTTCCTTGCGGATCGAACATTCCAAACTTGCAGGATCTGGTGAGATTAGGAGTTGAGTTTCCTTGTTGCTGCTGGTACTGCTGGGCATGTACCTGAAAATCCAAGAGAAATTTTATGTCAGAAACTTAACAAAAATTAGATAAATAGGCGATCAAAGTTCCCCGGCAACGGCGCCAAATTTGATACCACTCAAATTACCCTAAGGAGTGATTTATACTCTCTCAAATAAGAGACCGAGTTGTAGTACTTAGGGATAAAATTCACAGGGAGCAAGGGAACCTAGGAAATCTAATATGATTTGTTAAGCAAGATGGTTTTAGAGTTTTTAAATATAAATTGCAGTTGTATATTGAATAAGTATTTGTTCAATAGCTGGTTTGAGGTTTTGGTGCTTAAAAAGGAAATAGTTAGACTTAGGGTTTTTATTCAGGAAACTTGGGATTATAATCCTACAGATGCCTAATGAGTTGCATGCATGATAATGTAAAGCTCAACTACTTAGTCAACAAGTCCATCAGCGTTTGCAATGTGTGGACTTGTCATTAACTAGATCTATTGATCTCAACTGTCGTATTTTGATCAATAAAGGATCAGCTCTCGCCTTGCTCATAGCAAGAAACATAGTTCTATTAGAATGTTTTCAGGATGAGAATAAAGCTCTCGCTTTTATCAATCAAATCCAAGAGCAGGTTCTAGGTAGCTAATCTAGACACAGACATTAATGAACAATCCTAAAGATGATTATCACAACTCATCAATCTATAGTTGGGGCTAATCCCTCCTAACCTATTTAAATCCTAAAATCTAACAATGGAACTACTCAGACATGGCTAAGCAATTCATAACAACAGTTAAGTATATAAACTTCATTAGAATAGTAAATGGATATTAATGGAGTTCCAATCACAAATTATAACTTTGGATCTTCTCTCCAATCTATCAAAATCCTAAAAACCTTTGCTGTGAAAATAATAAAACTAGAAAAGCACATTTTGCCTCTAACATGGTGACAAAGCTTATATAATTAGGGTAAAACTCGTCAGGGGTAATCTTGTAAAATGGTGAAGACTTGGGCTTCAACTTGGCTGTGACCAAACGGACTTTCTGCGCGCTTCGCTGTCGATCGATACACAGATGTGAGTATCGATCGATTATTCCTCTCCAATATAGACCGATGGTCGAGCTCGATGGTCATCTCGGGTGTTTGCTCCAAATATCTCCAAAACGCTCCAAAATCATCACTTATCTCCAAAATACTCATAATCTTATAAATATAATAAATAGACTTTATAATATAATAGTTATTAGTAAAAACACCTATAAACTATGGATGAAAATGGGTCAAATCCATAGTCTATCAACCACTTGCGGGGAGATTGAGAAGGTCGAAGTGGTCATACTTAAGGTTGATGAGAATGAGATTTTATTTGACGAGGAATGTCACACTCACAATAGTGCATGACAATTGATTTATGCACAGGGGGATTACCAGGGGGCTGTAATCCTTAACGTGATTGCTATTGCTGAGATGAATGACTTTGAGTTGAGCTGTGAATGGTACGATGGGGTAGGTGAGAATCCCTTTCAAGGTCTTCCCCATTAGGATCCCATGAACCACATTGAAGAACTTAAGAATTTAGTCTCAAGGAGTGAGTAGAATGATATATCTGAATACCATATTATTGGAGGCACGAGGGTTCACCTTCAACACCACGGAAACTGATCAGAGACATTGACAAAGCCATGAAAAACAGATTCAGTTCATTAAGGAAGTTGGGAGACCCTCGGTTTGAAGAAGGGCTACGTACCTGGTTAGCTTCAAGACTAAGTAATTGATGTATGTTATTCATAGAATGTAAATAATAAAACCCTAAATCTTGTCGGCATCTTTGGGATGCAAAAATGTTTTTTTTGTTTGAATAAATTTAACATTCATACAAAAAATAAAGAATACCATATTCTCTGCAAGATTTTTCCTATTCTCTTTCTGGGATGCATTTAACTAGTTCAGTCAACTGCAGCCATAATCTCTAACCAGCTGGAAAAACATTAAAAGAGAATTCATCTACGAATTTCTTGATGGTTCCGCAGCAGCTCAAGAAAGGGAGATAAATGATAAATGGGACATGCTCATTGAAGGTTGGCATATAAAGATGGAATATCATATTTCGAGACATCTGGTCGACTACATTATGGCAAAGAGTGATGAACAACCTAGATTTAGGGAGATGAGTGGATCAGATGAAGCGTGATATTTGTGGCCTGACATCATCATCGATCAACACAGATTCCTGTTGTCGATCAACACCTCTTGAAAACCCTGAAAGATCGAGTTGTCATCAGGGCATTGCAGACTCAACACAGGAAAGCACAAATATATCAAACAACTATCTTATCCTAGATGTAGACAAAGAGGTCACCGTGGAAGATTTCTTGGAGCTAGAAGATGAAAAACTGCCTGGAAATTTAGGTCAGAACATGGAGATGAAGTTTGATGACGATCAGCACACTTCAGGTAAAGATCTGGAGACTTCACCAAAAGCTAGCATCGATCGCCACACATCCGATATCATCAATATACACCTAACCCGCCATCATCGATCGGTACCCACCCAATTACATTGATCGACACCCATCGTTGGACGAGCTATCGGGATACCTAGTTGAGCTGGAACATGTTGAGGAGAGAATGCAAAAGTCCAAGGTCTCACACCCTGCTGTCCCTAAACATCTGAGACCACATATCTGCGCAGAAGAAGCTGTTGGGCTTCACAAAAGATTGAAGATGATACATGACCCTGTGAAGTTTGTGGTTCCATGCACCATATTTGAAGTTGAATTTTCTATTCCACCAGATAGAAGTGTGTATATAGATTCTTACATTAAGGTATTGGATGATCATCAGCATGCAACATCTTCTAAGAGAGGGTTGAGATTTAAAAGCAACGTCGACCAAGGCCCATCAGTAGCAATGTCGAACGACACCAAACTGATATCATCGATCGACACCAACCCGATGTCATCGACCGACACCCGTTGCATATCATAGCACAAGGAGTTTGAAGTGTGTCGAAATCTTTTTGATTGAGGCACCACCACGAGATCAGACAAGTCTGGGGGAAACAAGAGGAAGAATTGGAAGAAGAAAAATGGAGTAAGGATGGTCCTCAGTTATCATTGATTCCGCACTTCTCAGATGGTGTCAGGGAGTACATAGTGCGCATCATATGCTTCTCTCAGCCATTTGCAAAGCTTTGAGTAGTCTTTATTGCTGAGATGATAGACAAAGGAGGAGAGTCTATGGAGGCTTTCACAAAAGGGTGGTGAAGCTTCAAAGAGTAGACATGGAGACTTGTTTTGGAGTAAGTTCTCATTCTCATCCGGACTGAATCAGATCTCCAGAAGTCAAGTTAATGACTGAAAATAAGCGCTGAGTGGGAGGCAACCTACTATTAGGTAAAAAAAAAGAATGAATAGTGTCGAACGACACTGTAGCGGAATCGTCGATCGATATTGTAGTCGTGTCACTGTTCATCAAAAAAGAAGATTCGAGGAAGACGAGATCTGCACCCAGCATGGACCGACACCTGATCAATGTCGATCGACATATCATCACGAGTAATGATTAATCGCCACTTAACTGTTTCGATCGACGCTCACCATCAGGGAGCAGATATACCATTTTTCATTGTTAAATTTTGTCATTATGATTTATTTTCTCACTAATCTTAGACTGTATAACACTGGGGACAGTGTTGTTTAAGTCTGGGAGAGGTATTATTGATATTGTGTTTTGTTTTGAGTTTTATTTTATGAGTTTTTATTGAGTTTTATAGATTCGAGAAGGGGATGATGAACTTTTTCAATTTTACTTACTATCTAACCACTTTCTAACATCATTCTTTGATTTTATTGACTGCACGGTGTATTGAATGTAAATGCCAAAGTGGATCACCTGCCAATAACAACCATGCTAGCTGAGAAAGTCTGAAGGTACCTGACTTCCAACCTTAATCAACTTAACTTGTTTGTTTTGGGGCTTGGTATACATTGAATCGAACTCTTCTTTCAGGTCTGAAAGGTAAAAGTCTGGGTGATTTTGGTTTCCTTCTCTCCTCTCTTCGGCATCCAGAAATTGAGATGATTTCTTGAGATGCAGAGGGGTATGTACGTTACTGATGACCGCACTATTCTAATTCAGAGGAATGATCACACATTGTTGGAAGCGAGGGTAGGTACATTACCGATGACCCCACTATTCGCCTACACTTTGCCAAAAAAAAAGAGAAGAAAAATCGGAAAGAAGATGAATGAGATGGACTACATCAGCATCATTGTTCATTGGATCTGAGCTAAAAGGATTCAGAAAAGAGAAATATAGAGAGAAAAGAAACCATAATAAGACTACATGTTTACTCAGGTACCTACTGGGGTAAGAGTCCACATGTCCTTTGATCGATACTCCCAAGATTTAGCCTACACCTTTTATGCATAAATGAGGTCAGTAGAATGGTATGTCAGGCGGAATCAGCTAAGCTGTGGGATGGATTGTTTGGATGCTAAGCTAAGATCTAGTACATGGAAGTTCCCTTGAAGTTGGTACTAATTCGATGCAGAGGTAAAAGTAGTAAGTTTAAAATTGTGTGAGTCATGCTGTTTTAAAACTTCTTTCACAGGTTTATTCTTGTTTTGTTTGAGGACAAGCAAAAGGGTAAGTATGGGGAGTTGATATACCATGGATTTTATCACTTTTATGCCATGGTATAAGGTTTTTTTTAGAGTCTATTATATGGGTTTGGAGTAGGTTTTAGAGTGTTTTCAGGTTCATGTATGTTTTGGAGAACATTGATGATTTTGGAGTCATTTGAGGTGAAGAACTGCATAGACGTATCTGATGTTTAGCTATGGATGGAGAACTTCCCATGGTGCGATTGAGCTAATTACAGATTTGAGTTAGCTTTCCAATGCCACCGGTTTGAGGTCAATCAGCATCCTATAAAAGAATTTATGCTCGTTTTACTTAAGAGTGGTATGTTTGTCTCGCGAGAGGAAGCTGTCGAGGAGATGAAGGAATGTAGATCGACAACACAGCCTGGGTGTCGATCGACGGTGATGCAAGAACGCAGGCCGATTCTATTTCATGACCGACTTAAGCCCAAAAGCCACCAAAAATTACCAGAATGCTCCTGGACGACTCTAAACCCTATTTATAAGTTTTCTAAGTCATTGTTGACGGTTACGATTTATTCTATTCATTGTTCCTAGTTTTAGGGTTGGAGAGAAGAGAGGAATTTCTTTAGAGTCTTCTTGGAACTCCTTTGGTTTTGGTTTTATATTGATTTCTATTTATATCTATTCATTTATGATTTCTGTGACAATTATCATGTCTGAATAGATCCTCTGTTAGGTTTATGGATTTTATGAGATTAATGTCAAACTGAAATCTATTAGGATTCCTAGTGTTGTTTATGGACGTGTACTCCAGGGTAGCTTGTAATACTAGGATCTGGAATAGTTGGAAAAGCACGAGAGTGTGATTGATTATTTGAGCCTAGAATCATAGGACAATTGAGAAGAACGAGAGTTTAATCAATTAACAGAACTCTAACTCTGTTGGATTAGATACCTAGGCGCATACGAGAGTTGGTTTAGGATTTAGTTGAACACTATCGATTTGTGCGTTGCTTGTCTAAAGAAGTGTCGGCCGACACTCAACCGGATGTATCGATCGACACTCTTCTTGAATTCTCATATGAGAGTTGGAACCACATAATTTATTTTTCTTCTATTTACTGGTTTATATTATTTGACCTAGGTTCATCTAAAAATCAAGTATATTATATGAAAGATAAAGTCTTTGTGGATTCGATCATCAAGTACTACATTGAATTTCTTATTTGAGAGAGTAGGTTGATGGTTAATTTGAACATATCATCCATCTGTAACTTTTGTGGTCTGAATGTCATGAATTTTACTCAAAAGATAAGCGCAATTTAGATCGAATTTGTATGAACAAGCATGGTGATACGTTTGGTTGGAATTTTGCTAGATGTAAAATAAGTTTTTACTCACTTGCACCATCTAGACTCATATTTATTATCTACATTTTATAAGATTTTATCAGAATGGTAATTGTGCCAACTGAGTACTGACAATGACCTTTACCTGATCTGTATGATCAAGAAACAAAATATATACTAACAAAATTCTTTTTTTCATACAGTCTCTTATTTGACAAAAAAAAAATTCAATTTAACCCTAAATACTAGTTTGTACGGCTGTAAACTATCCATGTTCAGGTTATGAAGAATGTGATGGGAACACAAAGAACATATCTACGTAACTCAAACAATTCAAGCTTCTGATCCTAAACTTCAATATATATAAATGGATGGAACAAAAATAAAGCTCTTCCTTTGTAAATTGTAACACTTTATATACTACAACAAGGAACGTTGTAAACACTTTATATACTATCAGGACCGGCTTAGCATGGGGAGTGGAGTCAGTGCGACTGCTCTCAGGGCTCACTCCGAATTATTATTATTTTTTACTTTTATTGATATATGCTGTACTAAATTTAAATTTATATAGTATTAAAAATGTGAGTACAAAAATCTAATTAGAAACTCAAATAAAAACAAACACATTAGTTCATTGATGGAAAATAAATTTAATAATATTTTGAAAATATCAAAATTTAATTATTATATAGTCTAAAGTTTTTTTTTTCTTTTTGTAACATATGGTCAAAAAATTATTTTGCCCAAATGTCTTAATAGTCTTAAGCTGGCCTGATCTTTACAAACTAAAACAAGTAACCCAGTCTGCTAATTATTATTATTATTATTTTTTTTGAGTTAATGTTAAATTGATTCAAAAAAGCATGTATACAACTTGTGCTTCCTTTGTTTCTATAAGAAATCTTCACTACCCACCCCTTACTACATATAGCTTCCTAGTTACAATCTAGTAAGAAACCAAAATTGCATTAGCTTCTCCATTCCCTTTGCTCCATCTATTCTCATCAAAGTAATCTTGTTTCTTATACCCTTGTCAACTAGCTTTTTGATTACTGGTAAAGGTAGCAGCTTCTCGCCATGCACCAATTTGTTACTCTCTCTCCAGACTGCATACAATACTGACTGAAAAGCGTACCGTATACAAATTTACTCATCTTCTCCCTCTTGTCATCCACTATGATCAACAAGATCTCAGTCCATACATTTGTGTAAGAACTCCCCAAGACTCCCTTAAAAATGAATTCCCATAGCTGAGAGGTATACTCGCATTCAAAGAATAGGTGACTTCTCGTTTCTGCAGCATTCTTACAGAGAAACAAGTAGTGTCAACTCCTTGACTCCATTTGGCTACTCTGTCCAATGTAGATAATCTGTTCTTGATTGAGAGCCAAGTCATAAACGAAAATTTGGGTGTGGCTTAAGGAAACCAGACACCTTTGGACCAAGGACAGATCGGTTTACTCTCCCTCAATAATAGCCAAGTATCCCGCGAAGATAATTTCTGTTTGAAACCTGACTTTCCTCTCCAAACACTGATATCTTCTTTCTCAGGGCATAGTTTACTCACAATGACATTCAACTCTCCCTCAATATCATTAAGCAGAGCAGTTCGATGTCTTCTCCTTCGATGAACATTTTACGCTGCGTCTTCCAATGTAGCGTTTCTGTCCACTCCCATATCAATGATACCTCTCGGACCTAACAGATCAAAAATAGGACCTCGCTTCGACCAGAAATCAAACCAAAAGGAGATATTTCTACCATTACCCAACTCTTTCTGATAAAACCTCTTCGCTTCTGTTCTCAACTTCAACATTTTATGCCACATCCAAGACCCATTCTGCATTTTTGAATTTAGCTCCCAAAAACTTTTCCCTTTAAGCAGATTAGCTTTGATCCATTTGCCCCACAAAGAATCTCCAACCAACATCATCCATATCAGTTTAAGCCCATACACCTTGTTTACTTCTTTCAACTCTCTAATTCCCAACCCACCTTCACTCTTCAAACTACAAACATCTTTCCAAGCCACTTTAGCACTTGAAGTTTTAAGTGAAGGACCAGTCCAAAGAAAAGCAGCACAAATTTGCTCCACTTCTTTGACACACGCACTTGGTAGTCGAAAAACTGTTGTCCAAAAATTCACAATACTCATAAGAACTGAGTTTATCAATTGCAGTCTTCCTGCATAAGACAGAAACCTACACGTCCAGGTACCTATCCTATTCCTGATTTTCTCCAGTAGAGAAAGATAATCTTGTTTCCTCATGGCTTGAGTCATTAGAGGCAACCCCAAATATCTCACTGGAAGCTCACCAACAGCGAAAGGAAAATTCGTCAAGACACTACTTCTCTCAGCTTCTGCAACCCCCGCCATATATATTGTTGATTTCTTCAAACTTATGCTCAGCCTAGACCAGCTTTCAAACCTTTCAAATACAGAGAGAGCTCATTTAATAGATCTTTTAGAACCTTCTACGAAGACCATTAGATCGTCTGCGAAACACAAGTGGGTGAGTGAAAGCTTTTTACATCCCGGGTGAAAGGCAAACTTCTTATCAGCCACTGTTCTATCAATCTTCAATGACAACACGTTCATGCACAACACAAAAAGGTAGGGAGATAATGAGCAACCCTGTCGAAGACCTCTAGAGCTTTGAAAGTAGCCTGCAAGATCTCCATTTACTTGAACAGAGAAGGATGGACTAGTAATGCAGAGCTTTATCCAATGCGTAAACTTCTCCGGAAAACCCCAAACCTTCATACTTTTCAAGATGAATTCCCACTGGACAGAATCGAACGCTTTTGATATATCTATTTTCATTAGACATCTCGCAGTAATCTCTTCTTTATGGTAGCCTTTTACCAACTCAGAAGCAAGGAGAACATTTTCCATAAGAAGCCGACCTTGCACAAAAGCAGACTGCGACTCAGTAATTAAGCGAGGTAGAAGCTTCTTAAGTCTATTTGCCAGAATCTTTGAAACCACCTTGTAGATAACATTACAGCACACAATAGGTCGATAGTCCTTCATCTCCATCGAATCCAACTTCTTGGGAATTAACGTAAGGATGGTAGAGTTGACACCTTTCGGCAAAAACCCATATCTGAAAACAGATTGAACCGCAGTGATGAAGTCTTGAGATATTACCGGCCAGACTGTTTTGAAGAATTCACACGGGTATCCATCTGGACCTGGTGACTTGTTATTTGGCATTGCAAAGAGCACATTGCGAATCTCCTCCTCTGTCACTACTGCCTGCAATTGACTACACTCATCTGATGAGCAGCGAAATTTGAGCAGCTCATGTAACTCTTCCTCCGAAGCACCTCGATAGTTTGCAGGTCTATGATTAAGAAACTCAGCAAAAAAACTTTCAGCTTCTTGCTTTATCTCATAATGTGTAGACACTACTCTTCCACTTCTGCATCTGATTTCTCTGATCATGTTCTGGCTTGACAGGTTTTAATTGCTCTGTGAAAAGTTTTGTTATTCTTATATCCCACATCTAGCCAATGCAACTTCGCTCTTTGTTTAAGAAAATATTCCTCCAAGCTTGCAATATGTAACCACTTCCCATATGCATCTGCCTCCTCTTGAATTGCAACAGAACTTGGGTTCACTAATGTCTTGTTCTGCTTTTCACATAACACTTCAAACGCTTCCTTAGCCCTTTTGGTGAGGTTACCCAACTTATTTCTCCCCATCTCTCGAATCAACGGCTTTAATGTCTTTTGCTTCTTTGAGAATCTATACATCGCAGAAGTTGAGTGATATAACCTCGCTGTGGAATTCCAATATCCTTGGATCATAGGTAGATAATCAA
Organism: Brassica oleracea var. oleracea; assembly: GCF_000695525.1. Lineage (NCBI taxonomy): Eukaryota > Viridiplantae > Streptophyta > Magnoliopsida > Brassicales > Brassicaceae > Brassica > Brassica oleracea. The sequence goes on from NC_027753.1 coordinate 12,904,079, forward strand.
GAAGACTTCCTATAGCGTTAACATACTTGAAAGGTCTCTTAATCTTTTCACCTGGACTGTACAACACATATGATCTGAACAACTTCCCGGTTCGAAAACAGAATATGCATTGCTGAACCTCTGAACCACCTCCTCATTCAGTAGAACCCTATCCAGCTTCTTACAAATGATTCCATCTTCCCGCTTATTGCACCACGTATACTTTGGCCCTTGATAAGCAATATCAGTAAGCTGACAGTGCAAAACCAATCTCTGAAAATCTCTCATCCCATTAGAAACCCTTCTCATGTTATCAAATCTTGAACTCTCTCCACCATCCAATATTTCGTTAAAGTCTCCCATAATTAGCCAAGCTTTATCTTTGAAACAGGAAGAGCTATTGTGATGAACCAAGTCTTCCCACAACGCCTTCCTCTCCTCCTCTTAATTACTAGCATATATACAAGAATAATAAAATCCCTCTTCACCCTGCATCTCCACTGAGCAGGTTATTATCTGATCTGACTTATATACAGGAGTCATACGAATCACATCTCTCCAAACTAACCAGATTCTTCCACCTCTATTGTCTTCATAATTTGTTATAGAAGACCAATCTCTAAACACTTTTTTAAGAATTTTCTCAGCTTTTCCTTCCTTCACTCTAGTCTCCAAAATGCAACCAAACTTCATCTCCCTATTATTTACCCAATCAGTTACCACGTAATGCTTCAAATCTTGATTAAATCCTCTAACATTCCAGAAGAAACTTGCCATGATTATAGATTATGTCTAGAGGACCTTTTACTCTTAGGCTGAACCTCTTGAGCTTTAGTCCTCTGAACTCTTCTACCTCCTTTTTGCATCACTGCTTTGTCCTTCTCTTTAACCTTCTGATCAAGAATCTCATCTTCCAGCATATCACCCTCTAGAATACTCACTATCTCAGATTCCTCATTTTCGATACCGTCATCCTCCTGAGTCTCAGTAATCTCACCTTCCTCCTCTTCGTCTACAGATAGAACAGAAAACTTGGAAGCAGAAATTTGAACTTTACTAGCATTTCTCACCGGTGTAGCATGAGCTCTGCCAATTTTATCAGGCGATACAAGTGACCAGCCATTTCCTTTCCTCTCTTCTGAGCCCTGACCAGAACTTCCCACTGCATCAGCTTTCTTTACCTCTGAATCTTCCTTTCTAATAGTACCAACCTCCATAGCTTGAACAGATTTATCATGCACAACAATACTTTTCTCTAGTTCTCCTACTATCTCCATTACCTTAACTTTTGAACTCTCCTCATTTTTCTCTCTTTCTTCCAGCTTCTTCTCTCTTCTTTTCATCCCACAGACCATATCAGTGTGCCCCCACTTCTCACAAAGGTTGCACCTAGATGGTAGCCACGGGTAATGGAAAGCCGTCGTAAACTCCTTACCACCCCATGTGAAATCAATTTCCTTTGGTAAAGCTTTTGTTATGTCTACTTTGACAAAAACTTTAGCCTCCTCAAAGTTGGAACACGCAATTGTCTCAGGGTGCAGACCGACTGGATACCCCATGGTACTCGTCATGAAACTTAGAGCCTCCCACGAGAACGTACTGAGCGGAATCTTCCTCAAATGAACCCACATCGGAATAGCTTCATCTTCATGTTACTCCTCTTCAGCCTTTAGAGTCCACTTCTTCACAACCATCGTAACACCTGGAATATTCCACATCCCTCTTTTGATTACCTTTTCCCTAGCTTTCAAGTTCGATATCTTGAACCTCATCGTTTTAGCATCCACATCATACACCTCCACTTTAGAGCTAGAGTCACCATAGCTCCAGATCTTATTTACCACCATATGAACCTTAGCTATGTGAGGAGCGATATCCAAAAACTTCCCGACTAAAAATTCTTCCCAGAGAGGAGTTGAATCTGAAAAGATCTCGTCCGGAATCGTACCTTGTTCTCCCCATCCCTCGATTCGACTGCAACATCGTACTTCTTGAGAACCCTTTTATCTTTTTCGATCGACACCCAACTTGTTTCAGATTTCTTCAATTCAACATCCAACAGAACCTTCGGACCCTCCACGTTCTCTGCAACCTTCAAGACCTCACGATCTCTCTCTGGCGGATCAGATGAGCTCGGCGGAGTAGCCGAATCCATCAGAAAAACTAGCTTTGTAATCGCCTCCAAAATCACCTTATTTTTCGCCTTAGTCAAAACGGTGCGTTTCGCATACAATTTTACAACCCAGTCTGCTAATTGCGAGGGGTCGACCTGCTTTTGTTTCTGGATTCACAAAGACCCAATTACTAATCCAATGAAGGGCCATTATGATTTAACCCGTTTAGTTTTGGATTCATAAAGGCCCAAATTTTAATCCAATGAAGACAAATAAGAAACCAAAGACTGGTGGTTGCGTGAAGCGGTGGAGCGGAGGCACACAGGTTAAACAAGAGAAGCGGATTTGAGACTTTTGAGTTGTTCTTCAGGTTTTACTTACTGAGAACTTTATCAAATCTTTATCCGAAGAATAATCGTGATGGCGATCTCCAAAGTTAGATTGAAGGCTTGGTTCGATAAGAAAATCACCGAACCTCTTGTCCAGATCCTGCGCAGGTTTTGTTCTACTCTCTTCATATATATCATATGTTCCTCTCTTTGCAAGTTAACCTGTGGTATCCTCTCTTCATAAATCGTATCTTAGAGTTGGTTACTTGAGAGGTGGAATCAAAATAGATTACTTGATCAGTCTTTGGTTTCTTATTTGCTACAGTATAATACCAAATCGAACAGTTACGTTATATCTTGTGAAATAGTTGATGTTGTAAAGAAAGTAAACCAAGCTTTTGGTGTTTTTCCCTTTTTGGGGTTTCTTTAGAGGTGCTGAGCCAAAGCAGCTGTCTTTCTCTGCGGCACTGGGCGTTACCATTGGAGTATTTCCAATCTGTGGTGCGTTCTTCTACCCACTTCTCATTAGATAATTTATAGTGTTTGTGGTCTAAAAGTAGATGGGGTCTTTGCGGTATTTAATAGGTGTTACGGTGTTGCTGTGTGGGGTAGCTATTGCGTTGCTTGGATCTCTTTGTCATGCGCCAACTGTCATGTTGTTTAACTTCATTGCGACTCCTATTGAACTAAGGTAATCCTTCATAATCGCTCGCTACGGTCAATACAAAGAGAAGTTAAAGCACAGTTTTCTATTAGTTCTGAAAGTATCGAAGGGGGTTGTCCTTTTATGTGTAATTTTGGTTTACATGTTTTTCCACATTGAAGTCTTATGGTGCCTTTCTTACGGCTTGGCGAAAAACTAACCGGTGGACCACATTTTCCTCTAACCTCCGATGCCCTAAAGAAAGTTTTCACAGGCCAAGCTTCCAGAGAAGTCTTTTTAAGCATTGGTAATGCGGTAAGGTTCTTCTACTGTTAAGCTAAGTGGTGCAGATTTTGGATATATCAATGAGAAGCTTCTTAAGCATGAACCTAATTATTTTTGCAGCTACTAGGGTGGCTCATAGCGACTCCATTTGTGATCGTTGGACTGTACATCCTGTTTCTACCATGTTTCAAAATCCTTGTCCGTAACTTCAGCTCTGTTTCTCCGACCGCAAAGTCACCCACCAGTATGCACTCAGACTTCAAGTCAAAGGAAAGGGTCGCTTAAGTCAACAGAGACCAAGAACCTCACATCTCCTCTACCGCTCTATCAATACTAAACACCAAGGTTCTTGGTTGTTTCCAAGAATCTTGAGCTTGTGTCGTGCTATGTTTATGTGATATGTTGTCTATATGTGAATCAATTATTAGACTAGAACTGAAATAGCTTTATATTGATGATATAGGTACACGAACATGGGATGTCTGCCCATATAAAAATAAACCTTTAAACATCTTTTATGTTTTTGTAGATATAAGAAAACAAAAAAAAACAAAAAAAAAAATCTGGTACGTGTCTCCATTTGGTGATGGCTTTGTGGGTAAGGGCCACAAAAGAAGAAGTATCTGTGGACTATGATCGGGTGTAACGTTTTGCCTTTTCTTGTTCACATGGCTCACTCTAATCATCGCTTTATTGTCTGCCAAAACCTAAGGGAAAATTAACTAAAACTTTCTTAATCAGATCATTAATGCGCCTAATCCCTATTTTTATATCTAATCTTTTCCTCCTAATTAAGAATATTCTGACAAAAAATAAAAATAAAAATAAAAATAAAAGATGAAGAAAGGAAACAGGCAGTTAGTTGCCTGCTGAATGCTTCGCCTGAAAACTCTGCCACATCACAAATCACATTATTGTTTTTTCATTTCCGATCTCCAATCTCCGCTTTCGTCACTCTCTTGTAACTTTTCGGACATTTAGTTGTTTGTCTATTTGTGTGTCTGATGTCTTCTTACAGCAATTCAAACCCGGAGAACTACAGTTCATCCAGCGGCGTGAACACGCCGGAGCTCAAACTATACCAAGCTTTTATCTTCTCCGTCCCAATCTGCTTCACTTTCATCATCCTCTTCGTATTCTACGTCATTTACCTCCGTCGTGGCAGCGCCGATTTGTCTTCCCTCGGAATGCGAACTACTTTCCTCCCCGGAAACTCCATCTCCACGGTACTCATATATACCTTCGTTTAATTGGAATTTAGTTCTGTAGTAACTGGCCGTGGGTTTTAACTTGAACAGGCTGAGTTAGGGTTAAGCAAAGAGCTGAGAGAGATGCTTCCCATTGTCGTCTTTAAAGAGAGCTTCTTTGTAATGGATTCACAGTGAGTTTCTTTTCCCTTCTCTATATTAATCCTCTTTTTCATAAATTGGAACAAGGGTAGTGATAGAACGTTTAAAAGGTTAGTTTAGTGAATTAAATAAATCTTCTTACAATGGGGGAAGAAAACAAAGATGATATATATTTACAATTGGGTCTATAGTGTTCTGTTTGGCTCAAATTGAATTCAGTTTGTTACTTGAATGGAGGTTGAAATGGGACAACAGTTGCTTCCATGATCTCAGATAATTGTAGGAGGTTATGGCTGTGGTATAGATTCTGGACAGTTGTTGTATAATCTTAATCTTATTTGGAAGAAAGATAGATTTCAAGTCCTCATACTCCCTGATAGTCTGAAATAATTTGTTATCCCAAGTTGTGTAGATCGTTGGACTTAAACCTTGTTACTGAGAGCCAAACTAGAACCAAGGAATAAACAGATTTGGAAATTTTGAATTACAGATGTTCAGTGTGCCTTGGTGACTATCAAGCAGATGAAAAACTTCAACAGATCCCGGCATGTGGACATACTTTTCACTTGGACTGCATTGATCTTTGGCTCACCTCACATACCACTTGCCCTCTTTGCCGTCTCAATCTTATCCCGAACCAATCTCATCAAAGCCAAGAAGAAGATCCTCCTGTTCCCAGTCCTAGGATCCCTGATGGAGGAGTATCAAGTGACCCGGAACCTCAGCCAGACGACCACGGAAATGATGTCCAAGAGCAACAATGTGATCCAAATGAGAATGATCGAGATACAGAGAGCTCTAAAGAAACGCAAGAAGATGAACGAAACATCATCGGTACATCAAGTGGTGGTGGTAATTGTAAACTTGGTTAAAGATTTAGAGCTTGTGTTCAGTCCTTCATGTAACTGTAGAGTTTGTAACATTAGTGCGTTAGAGCTTGATTCATAGAAGAAGCAGACACTTTGGTCTTGATGTTGGAATCAAACATTTGAAAAATGACCTCTCTTTCCACTAGGCCTGGGCCTTTTTCCCTCGGACTGAAGCCCCGACCTTAACACGAACCGTAAACTGATACTCATCTGATCTGTTATACAAAAAATCTCCGAACGGATTTTAAGAGCTTGGTACTTCGGGTTTGGGTACAAGCTGAACCAAAATCCGAATTAAAATCTGAAAATGTCCGAAATTAGTTAAATATGCTAATCATTATATAAATATTAAAGTAATTTAGATATTTCAGAGTATTTTAAAGATTTTTGTAGTCTGTTTTATTTGTTATTTTTTGAATATCTTTTAGTTAGTTTAGTAGTTTAACTAGTATATTTTGAATATTTTTGGTAACTTTTAAGTTTAAAAAAAAAATATTTTTGGGCATTTTCAGACATTGGTTATAATTCGAACCGAATCGAACTGAAAAAAAGCTAGAAGAATCTGAACCGGAACCAATCCAAAAATTAGTAAAACCCGAATGGTCTTGATGTTGGAATCAAACATTTGAAAAATGAGCTCTCTTTCCACTAGGCCTGAGCCTTTTTACCTCAACCGTAAACTGATACTCATCCAATCTGCTATACAAAAAATCTCCGAATGGATTTTTAAGAGCTTGGTACTTCGGGTTTGGGTACAACCTGAACCGAAATCCGAATTAAAATCCAAACATATCCGAAATTAGTTAAATTTGTTAATGATTATATAAATATTAAAGTAATTTAGATATTTCAGAGTATTTTAAAGATTTTTGTAGTCTGTTTTATTTATTATTTTTTGAATACCTTTTAGTTAGTTTATGTAGTTTAACTAGTATATTCTGAATATTTTTGGTAATTTTTAAGTTTAAAAAAAATATTTTTGGGCATTTTCAGACATTGGTTATAATTCGAACAAAACCGAATCCAAACTGAAAAAAAGCTAGAAAGATCCGAATCAGAACCAATCCAAACATTAGTAAAACCTGAATGGAAGTTATAAATATAATATCAAAAATCCAAATCAACCCAACGGAATCCAACCACCATTTGAATTACTTTCCACAGAAACTTGACTCCTTATCATCTGTGTTGTTTGCTCAGCGCGCTAAAACAAAGAGTAATAGCATATGGTCTGTTACAAAAGATAACTAAATAATGAAATATTCAAAAAGGGTTTGATCTTAGCCTTTGGCTACGGATAAGGCATAAAAGAAAAAGCAGAGTCAAAGGTGGGTGAGAGAGAGACTAAATCAATCAAGAATTTAGGAGAGGGAGACGTGTTTCTGCTGATTCATGTTTAGGGCAAGTTTGTCGGGGATGATTAGGAAGTTTCTTAGAAGAGGGGATCCCACAAAAACACAAAAGTCAGGTAACAAAAGGCCTAGATTAAAATCAATTATTGTTGAGATTTTATACCGTTTGCGGATTCCATGACACATAGTGCTCGCGATTGATGCATCTTTTTTTTTTTATAAAAAATAATTTGTTTTTAAAAAAACTCATTTAAAGTTTTATGGGATAAACATGGTCTAACGGCCGAGAACAAAGCTTGTATTGTCCTCTGTCTCTGCTTTAATGCTTTCTCTTTCTCCCTCTTGTTTGGTCCTAACAAAGATTCCTTTCCTTTTCTCTCGGCAAAGATAAAGGATCTTTAAACTTGTGTCATCTCGTTGCTGTAATCTCAGAGAGATCTTGCGGCTGCCCTAATCGAAAATGGGTTCAACAATTCACTACTGTTGTGTCTCAAGCGGCAATCAGATTCTGTACGGTTACAACAATGGCGGAGACCACCACCGTAACGAAAGTCTCGCTGCCTTGTGTTTAGAAAAGACTCCGCCTTTCCACAAGTGGTACTTCGAAACCATAAGTAAGAGGACCTTTGGGTTCTTGATTGAAGAAGATGGGCTCGTGTATTTCGCCATTGTTGATGAGGTTTTCAAGAGATCTAGCGTTCTTGAGTTTCTTGAGAATCTAAGGGATGAGTTAAAGAAAGCAGATAAGAAGAATTCAAGAGGAAGTTTCTCCGGGAGTATCAGTTTTAACAATGTTCAAGACCAGCTTGTTCGAAGACTCATAGCTTCGTTAGAGCGTGTTGCTGAGACTAATCATCTCACTTGTCTCCCCTTATCATCACCTTCCATTGATGGTGCTGAACAGAGCGATGTGGCTATTTCCACGAAAGCCCCGCTTCTGGGAAGATCCAACAAGCAAGAGAAGAAGAAGAAAGGGAAAGATCATGTGAACACATTGAGAGGCGTTGAGGTAGAGGAACAACGGAAATCTACTGATAGAGGAAACGTTACTGAGAGTTCTAATGCCTCATCTGCAGCAGCAGCAGCAGCAACATATGTTCCAAGAAGGGATCGATCTAGTGGCTCGCAGAGCATTGAAAAGAAGTGGCGGCGTCAAGTGAAGATTGTTCTTGTCATTGATGCAGCTATTTGTTTGACTCTACTTGGTGTTTGGTTGGCCATTTGTCAGGGCATTCAGTGTGTACGTACTTGATTAACAAGCCCTCTTCTCCTCTAAGTTCTTACTTTCACCTTGATTGATTGGTCTATTATTATTCTTTCTCATATGTATTTCCTTTTCTGTAATTCTGATATAGAGACTGCAGTTGACATACTCCGCAGAACTGTTGATTGTATATCTACTAGGTAAGAGGCTAAAGTTTCCACCTGGGTTTGTGTATGTATGATTTCTTGAATTGTGTTCATATGATTTAGTGAAAGCAGGTTAATTCTGTGTGATTGAGCTGCGGCCTTCTTTGTTCCTGGCTCTACATTTGTTGATGTGAATGGACAAAATTTGTGTGTTTGGATCACGGGTATAATGCCTTATTTCAGAACTGTGTTCTCTGTTCTGCCAGATGATATTTAGTAATACCTCTTCACAACATAAAATATATGAATGTTAAGTAATAAATGTTATGAGACATTGTCACAAGTTAATAGAAAAGGATTATATTACTTCCTATCAAGTGAAATATTGCAATTATACTATTTCAGTGAAGATTTTGTTTTCTTACATAGAACCAGAATCACACACTTGCAAGAAAACAACAAATACATTAAAATAGTCTTCAGAGTTTATTTTTGTCTTGAAGACATAGAGGATAAAGTAAAAGAGAAATAAGAAAGTGATAAGTACACCTCACCTGAATCCTAACCATGGTTGGTTGGTCAACTGTTTTAGTTGATGTTAAGAGAAGAACCTAAAGGCAACGAAAATATCTCCCCAAGAAGCAAAAAAAAAAAAAATCATGCAAATGCTATGACCTCACAGTCCATCGGGAGTGTTGAGAATATGAATCTAAATCTTGAATCTTGAACATCATCTTAATCTAAAGTTTGTTTCAAGTGTGGCTATAACTCCTGAGCTTAGCCACGGAGAATATTCATGGATGTCACAAACACCATTCTTTCCTTTCTCTTCAAAGGAAGTTTGTGTTCCTTTCTTTCAGTTATAGCTTTCTAGATAAAGACATTTCCTAAAGAACATGGCCCTACACCTAATAACCCAAAGACTACACATTGAAATGAATATTGCGGGAAGTAGTGAGAACACCTTTGAACACACTACTTCAAACGCTTCCAGGTGGTGGCATTTCACTTCTTGAGCCTTTCCCGGGAAATCCTTTCCTTTTTCTTGTTGATCAGCCAAACCCTAAGATTTTGAAGTTGAAAAGATGAGTGATGCGTATGACTATGGTTCAAGTTAAACCCCTATGTGAGACTTAACTGGAACTTGCAATACCCAAACTCCAAACTATGGTTTCTTGCCAATAAAACCAATTATTGAGATAAAAAACCACTGAAAACTATATAATAATAATTATAATGTCTCTGCGGATTCATTTCTAGTACTCCTTCTGTTTCAAAATAGTTGATGTTTTGGTTAGATACACAAGAATTAAGATATTTACATTTTATCTAAGAAGTAACTTAAAAAATATAAAGTAAAATTAATTCAACCAATCATCACAAAAATTATAAAACATCATTGGTCACACAGTTTTCAATAAAACTAAAATTAATATTAAATATCAAAATATCATGTATTTTGAAACATCAAAAACTCTCCAAAACATCATCTATTTTGAAACGGAAGGAGTATAAACTAAAATCGACCTTTAAATGTGTAATTACAACATAACAAAATAAGGATTTGAACAAAAGAGTACAACCATCATCGAAGCAGCTATAAATCAGAGGACTGCATACATAAATTTATTGGAAAATTCCGAATCTTACATCTTTTTGCTGCTCGATTTAGTTAATCTGAATAAGGAGCCCTTAACATCCCATTCGCCTCCAAGCCGGTTCTATTGCAATCGATGAAGCTCTTGCAGAAGAAAGGAGGGTTCCAAAAGCATACCTGATAAAACTTTGAATCCCTTACGCTATAGCCAATCCTCCCTAGAAAAGTGGTTGAAATGGTAAATATTATGTCTAATGATAAAATGGTAACTTAAAACAATTAAAAAGGAGTTACTTGTTGGAGATGAACAAGAGAACAAGCTCCAACACTTGGATGGCCAAGATCTAGAGTGCGCCATCACAAGAACATGAAGAAGCCTCACAGACTAACAGAGACCTCAAACGCAACACACTTCTCTTCTAAGAACTAGAGATAGATTCAATATACAAACCTGATAGCGACCAGCGGCTATAGAATGATGCTGCAATAATAAGAACAAAAACTGAACAAAACCCAAAGCATGGCCGCACATATAGAATGTGGAATGTAAGTATTATTAGATCAACACATTACACTATATAGTTGTCAAGTATCCTCTATGTCAAGGTTATATCATTTACATAACAGTCCTTTCCATATCTACTTTTATCCTTGATATTCCCCCTCAAGATGGAGGGACTCTTGGTACTCCAATCTTGGATGTTGCTTGAAGGAGCTGTTGTCACCAACTCCCATGTTTCATACTGTATTTGAGCATCATACTACTTAGACATTGCTTTACACCAGCGTTCATCTTTTAGAGCCTGGGCTACAGTACGTGGTTCTTGATTAGATTTCTTCTGTGACGCGGTGAAACTAAATTTGGAATTTGTCTTGACAATCTTGTTCTCCGCCCTTGTTTGTATTTGATGACGATTTTGTGGTGGTTGTCTAATGGTGTCGGAGTCGGGATTTTGTAGGTTCTGGGAATTTTGAAAATTTATCGATGGTTGACTTTGTGGTTCACTGGCTGGAGAGACACGAGTTTGGGTATTTTGAGGTCATGGATCTGAATTCTGAGGTTGATGGTTTCATTTATTTGGTGAATTTTCTGGGCCGTGGGTTGCGGTCCGTTTTGATGTGGAGCAGTGGACTTAGAAGTAGATGAATAAGAAGAATGATATTAAGAGTCAGAGGAAGAAGGTGGTACCTGAGTTGAGGCAGCGACGGAGACTAGATAGGCAACTGTGGGTGAGGATCTAAACACGGGGATGCAGGTTGCTGCCCAGACGTTGATTTTTGAAGAGGCACACGAGTAATTGGATGTTGATACGCGCGGTGACTCTGAGTTTTCATCGTCGACAATGGAGCTAGAAGTACCATTAGTCACAGGTGATGCAAAAGGAAAGACAGATTCCTGGAATACGACATGCCTCGAAGTGTATAACTTTCCTGTTGGCAAGTGGAGACATAGGTACACACTCTGGTTTGTTGAATAACCCAGATAGATACAGGGTTTCGATTGATCTTCCATCTTGTGTGTGTAGGTTCTCAGCCAAGGGAAACACTAACAACCAAAGACGCGAAGACGATTGTAGTTGGGAGCTTTCTGAAACAAATTCTTGTATGGCGATTGAAACTCCAGATTTGGAGTTGGCAATCTATTGATCAAGTAAATGGCAGCTGCAAATGCAAAAGGCCTGACGTCTTAGGCATCATCGCTTGAGACATAGGAGTCAGTCCTGTCTCCTTGACATGTCTGTGTTTCCGTTCTGCAACACCGTTGTGCTCTAGCGTATGCGGAGGTGAAGTCAGATGAGAAATCCCATGCCCCTGAAGTTACGATTTCAATGCCAGAAACTCACCTCTATTATCAGAGAATATGGTTCCATTTTTGTGCTGGAACCTATTTTCGACTAGTTCTTTGTAGGCTACAAATATCTACTTGAGTTGGGATTTTAGTTTTAGTGGGTTAAGTCATGCGTATCTGGTATAATGATCAACAAGAATGAGATAATATTTAAAATGATCAGTAGAGAGAATATGGGATGACCAAACTTCAGTAAAAATAATCTCAAGAGGTCTTGTTGAGGTTATACTAGAGGTAGAAAATGAAAACTTGTGACTTTTATTAATCAAACAATCTGAGCAAGACAATGTTTTATGAGAAAGTTGAGAAACATCAAAGAGAAAACTGAGAAATAGTTTTGTTTAGAATAGAGATAGAGGGATGATCCAAACAAGAATGCCAAGAAGATAGTGTAGCCTTAGGAGATGGTGAAGCAAACAAAAGCCGCAGGTGTGAATAAGGGTGTGAATAGAAAATATTTATTAATGAGGATAAATTATTAATTATTTTGTTTGGAAATGAAAAACCAAAGTAGAAAATACTACACAAATAAAGTTGGAAATTAAAACATGATATTCCATGTTATTAATCATATTGAGGGTGGAATCATAGATTACTTTCTCTACATATTGGGTAGTTTTTGTTTATATGAAGCCATTGATCAATGCATGTAAAATTAAAATTATGACCACAAGTAAGAGAGCAAAGTTTGTTTCCATAGGTATAATTTTCGAAGCATATAGTGCATATATTATTTTCTTCTTATGTAGTTAGAGGTCTATTTGTTTCCCCTAGATCTGTGATGATAAGATCGACGTCAAGTCTTGCCGTCGCATTTTGGTTCTAGTCCTAGATGGTAAGAGTAACTTGGAGATCATTAATTATGGTATTGTAGCGTTTTGGTAGTTTATTCATCACGTATTCAGTAGTCTCTTGAATAAGAAAGGTTAAGTCGGGGTGGTGAATGTGATGGTATGTTAGCATGAATTCCATGTACTCAGTTGTTGAGTCTTTTAAATTACCTTGATTGTCAATGATAGACGGTAGCTGAAAATCAATGATGGATTGTTGCGTGTTGGGCCTGTGGATGTAGACTTGTAGTGTTTGCCGTGGGTTTGCTCATGTAGATTCTGTTTGGTGTGAAAGCTGATAAGAGAGAAGTGGTCCGTTATTCACGGTGTAGTATTTTGTGTGAAGGTAAGTTGTTATAGCTATGTCTTATAAAAAGTATGTTTAAGTTTTTTTTTCTTTAATTCTTCAACTGTTTAGTTCAAAGGTCCATTTATTCAGAGGACGTTAACATTTTGAGTCAATGGTTTGTGATAAGTTTGCTGTTTTGTCTACGTTGAGTTGTTACTTGTTTCGAAGACCATGTATAATGATGTGTAGTGTGTATTTGTATGAGAGCTGGATAACATTAGTTATTTTTTTGCATTTTCATGATTTTCAGAATGAGTTTTTCCTTAGTATAATAGATGTTCGTTTGGAAATATATTTGTTTGTTTTTGCAGACGGTGTGCCCGTGTTAGTTATACCAAAAACTCACACACTTTTATGTTTCATGTAGTGTAGTTTTTAAATATGTAGGTTCTGTTTTGGTTTATGTAAGATAGAATGAGAGGATTTTTTTTAAAAAAATTGATAATGAATATAAAATAATGTATGGACTAATAAATAAACATAAAGGTCCAATAAATTATCATAAAATCAAGCTAATCGGCAAGTTAGAAACACCAAAGATAAAAGAAGAAGAAGATCCGCGAGTTGGAAAAAAAAATAAAAAAAAAGAAGTTGTGTCTCTGCTCGACACGTGTCGCAAAATAGGGATATGAAGGATGACGTGACACATTGTGGAGTCTTTCTCTTCAACTTTATTAGTATAGATAGATATCAAAATCAAAAACAGATAATATAACTTACCATCTTGCAAAAATCTGTTTGGAAACCAAAATTTTACATTCTCTTTAGCTGATTTACAATCGGCACGTTGTAAAAACTTTTTATTTATTAAATCATCTTGAAATTTAGAAATACAGTTTACTATAGATACAACTTCATTTTTAACTGTGGAATAATTCTTTTGGGGTCCTAGCCAAATTCCCGAATGAAAACGTACTATAGACTCTTGTTTTAATTATGACAATTTTTGTTTAAGGATCCCTATGAATCCAGTCCTGTTTCTGATGTATCAGTTTCTACCATCATAAATGCATCAGGATGTGGAATAACTAAGCATGGTAATTTCGTGACCTTTTTTTTTAATATCTTGGACTATACTAGTATGCACGCTAAACCATGGGACTGGATTCTTATGCAATCTTCGTAATAATGATTGTATTAGTTTACTTATGTTGGGAAAAAGTTTGATATATAGTTTAAACATCCTAAAAATCGTTGTAATTGTGTTTTTTCTTTTATTTCATTAGGGAATTTATTTGTAAATTCTATTGATCTAGAATTAGGTGTTATAGTTCTTTGGTAAATATTATGTCCTAGGAATCTTATTTTTGTTTGAAATATTTGTATTTTTTCAGCAGAAACTACCAATCCATGTTTTTAACTATGTTTATGAAAGTATAAAAATGTTTGAAATGTTGGTCAATAGATTTAGAATATATTAATACATCATCTATATATAATATGGAAAACGTGGAGTAAGGATTAAAAATTTCGTTCATAATATTTTGAAATTCAGATTGTGCATTTTTTAAACCGAATGGCGTGACATTCCATTCATAGTGCCCAAAGGGTACAGTGAATGATGTCTTATACTTATCCTTTTCGACTATTTGAATTTTCCAAAATACACTTTTTATATCAAATTTTGAAATATACAAGCATCATATAGCCTTTTTAATAGGTCTGTTTTATTTGGTGTTGGGTATCTTATCCATTGTACAACACTGTTTAAAGGTTTATAGTTAATTACTAAGCGAGGTACATTTCTTTCTTTTTCTGCTTGATTATTTACATAAAAGGCTGAACAACTCCAAGGTGATTAAGATTTTCTTATTAGTTTTTTATCTAATAGCTCTTGGATTTCTTTTTCACAATGTTCTAAAAGTTCTTGATACATTTGTATGGGTCTAGCTTTAGTTGGAATATTTTTCTCATTAAAGTCTTTTTCATATGGAATTTCGACAATGTCTTTTTCTTTCCCAAAAGGCATTCGGAATTTCAGAACATACTTTTTTTAATAATTCATTTTCTAATTTCTTAATTTTATTTATTACTAATGGATCACCTAATTGTTTTCTATTTAATGATATTTTATTTCTTGTTGTAGATATTGAATATGTTTTTGTTTTCCATTTATTAGGTTTATAGATTTTTCTATGGTAGAGTTTTGTAAAGCTAATATTCTTTGGTTTTCATTGGAGATAAAATTTAAATATGATCTTTTCTCCAAATATTTTTGTAGTAATTCCTAATTCAATGACTTTAAATGGATAAATTTGTGTAAAAAATGGAGTTCCTAATATGATTTCTTGGCTTAAGTTTTCTACAAGCAGGCCCGACCCATGGCATAGATAAATGAAACAATTGCCTAGGGGCCAAAATATTTTGAGGGTTTTTATCTTAAGAAAAAGGGCCCAAATTTTTTTACCTTGAAGAAAAGGGCCCAAATTTTTTAATCTTAGTACGGTCTTTAATAAAGATGGACCGTCCATGTCTACAAGAATAAATTGTGTATTTAAAACAATACCCTTTATTAAAAAAAATTGCTTTTGGTAGTTTATAGTTTACCTTTAAACGACTTTCATTTGCTCCACTAAGTTTCTCAAAAGTGTTTTAGTAATATTTAGTTGGAATTATTCCTTCCCTAATACAATTGTAGTCTACATCATTAGTTTTTAGTAATACTAGATCGTTTTACGCACTACGCGCGGATAATTTATTTTTAAATGTTAACAATTTTACAAAAAAATTTAAAGCCTAACATTTAGTATGAGAATGGGAAAAATGACATGGACTGATTTTGGTTGTTTGAATATTGCATATAATTTTATTTTGAATTTTCTAAACTGTAATATTATTGTATTTATTAGTTTTTTAAAAAATACCAAAACTAATTTCAGAATACAAAAACTGTTTGAAATACAATTGAAATGTTGCTTTTAGTTGGGTTTCTTGAAGATCATCCTATGAATTGTATAGGGGTTTTTTTTTTGCTCGAATTCATGCATTAAATTTTGATTTTATCTTGTCTCTGTAAATAAAAGTTATTAATCATAATGATATTTTGGGTTGTTTGCTTTTACCGTTATTATATATTTAACGGATAATGTTTGTCACCACAATAATTTTATATTTATGATTACTTATGCTTTTCAGCTTTGTGAACATAGATACTTAGTTGACTTGTTGTGAAAGCTTTACAGTCGGTGTATAATATAAGTTTTACATAAGATGGAAGGTATGTTAGAAATGTTAAAATTGTCTTTCACAGGTACATGTTTCTACTAAGCATATAATTAAAGAAAGTATATATGATCTTTCATCAATTACTATTTTACAAATTAAGTATTTATAAATTATACAATTTTCAAAAAGAATAAGTTGTGGTGACCAATATAATGACTTTACATTTTATATAAAACATTATAATAGATACTAATTTAAAGAAAATTCATAAATACACTATATTGTATTTATATATTCTATGCTTTAATTATTTTATTTTTTAAAACATTATAAATACACTATATTGTATTTATATATTCTATGTTTTAATTATTTTATTATTTAAATATCTGATTTATATCGTTTGAACTGTTTTATCATTTAAAACTATAATAAATTTTTCGATTCGATTGATCTGGATCTCTTCCACATAGTATGGTTGATCTACACTTCTTTTACTTAATATGCATAATCTACATGATTTGCGCTGTTTGAACTATTTTTATCGGTTAACCTTAGAATTGGGTCCAGCCTTAAGACAATTCATCTCATAACAGTATATTATCTTGTTAAGAATTTCAAATTAATAAAATATAATTAGTCATAACAATCATTGGATTTTTATGAACGATTTTGTTATATATAAATTTATGAGGTAATGTTGTTTGAAAGTTTTGATACCTCCAGAGATTCCAGTAAGCACGCCGGTTTATTAGGACATGCACATGTGGTCCACCTCTACTTGCCTACCGAAACAACACCAACTTTGGTATCGAACCAATTATTAAGTTAAATCATTTATTTACGGGATCCCTTTATTTACAACTATTGCTTGTGTTCCAAGTTAACCTTGTCCAGAAGGGCAACCACCAACTCGCGTTGAATTTGAAAGGCAACAAAAAAATGGAAATTCATGAACCAGAAACACAAATAACAATTTCAAAGCTTATTAGTTATTATTCCCAAATTTTATTACAAATAAATACACAGCAAGAAAAAAAAGAGTTCGATTCTCGAAAACCCTTTTAGCTCACCCATCTCAAGATTGGATTCCACAAAATGGAATTAATATCCAAAAAATCTAATCAATTGAACAAAATATTAACATAATAATTGAATAAATAGCCAACAAACTTTTCATAAAAAAATGAGAGCTTGACGAACCTTATTTTATTTTGTCAGACCACTAATAATATTATTGGCATGCTTTACGAAGAAGCTCTAACAATGACGTAGCTTTCCTCTTGCCTCTCTCTGTTCCGTTCTTCGTCAGATCCATCAACGGCACAACCGCACCGAGTCTACCTATCGCCACCAGTTTCTCATTGTCTCCCTTACACAGCGAAAGCAATATAGCTGCTGCGTTCTCTCTGTTTCTAGCTTGACCCGTCTGGAGAATACCTATCAATGCAGGCAAAGTATTCGCTTTTACTATCGCTGCTTTAGCGTCTAGGTTACTTGCAAGGACCGAGAGTATAGTCAAAGCTTCATCAACCATCCTGTGGCTGCTCGAGTCACTTAGCATCTTAACCAATGCAGGCACTATACCGGCTCTAACCGCTCTGCCTTTGTTCCCCTGATAAATGCAGAGGTTGGACAATGCGGTCGCTGCGTCTTTCTTCCCTCTAGGAGTCTCGTTCTCGAGCAGGTCATCAAGGAAGAAAGACTATTCTAATTTTAAGCATTCACTTCACATGTTGTTTTCTCGATATTCATATTGGCTTCTTTGTGTTCCTTTTTGGCAGAAGGAACAGCTGTTTGTATATCTGCATGGGACTTGTCCTGTAATGAGATCTACTTGGTTGCTTGCTACCAAGTCGTTTGTTTACTCCTTTAGAGATGAGTCCGTATGATCAGCCAATTAATTCATTCATCAAATCAAGGAGCAAACCTGAAGCAAAAAATGTAATTTGGCACTAACCAAATCACCATGTAATGTCCAAATTGTTAGTGATAAGATAAGAGCTCTTAAAAACCTTTATTTTTCACTTGCCTTGCCATAATCAAGAGTTAGATTTCGATGCTTTCGCAACCATGCTTCCCTGTCAAGTATATCAAAAACAAATCTCAATCTTATTATTGAATTGTTAAAACATCTCAATAAACTACAAACAAACAAAATGTTTCTTTATTTGGTGTTTTTATAACCTGAGTTCACCCCCTAACAATAACCAAAAGCGTCTACTTTGTTATACCTATGTTGAGACCACTTGAAACCTGCATCAGCTGCAGAGAAACTCAGATTATTGTTAAATATAATAGTAGCTAATCTTGTATCATATTTCTTTTCTTAATAATAGAATCAGTAATCACATATTTGTTTGATGAGAGTTTCATTGATGTTACACTGAACGTGATTCAAGCTATTCCATCTGAAAGTAATGTATTTCCTCTTTTAGGCAATCTGCATCAGAAACTCCATATATGAATCTCTGCACCTGTAAAATCACGATGAAACAAAGTTTTGTTGGTGAAACACAAAAAAAATTACATGAGTTGAGGTTTAGAGTTCCAAATACAAACCAAACTGAGAGGCAAAAATTAATTTGTTACTTCTGGATAGTGGATTCCACAACTTGATCACACCCGAAGAAGCTCCACAAAGCACCAAAGCTTCATACGATGCAACACTATCCCATAGCAACCACCGACCACATTCAAGATCTTCCTCTGCCATGGCCTATGGCGTAGCCCAGAACTGATTGACAGGTTAATAGGGAAAAGTATTATCAATTCTGTTCTGGGAGCCGAACGATCATCTTTCTTTTCAATTGTTTTGACAGATTTGTGGCTCAGTTAATAAGGAAAACTGAAGGAGGGGTAGACGGAAGGGCAACTTAATCACATAATTAAGGTTGTAAAGAAAGAGAGGTGAGCAGTATATTAGGTTAAAACGAACGGAACTGGATATATAGATCGACGAATTCGTCCTGAGAAGAGAATGTGAGCTGACATGGCAAATTAAAAACCCCCCTTATTGGTTCATTTTTTCATCTGACGTGAACAGTCTAGATGATGCTTATATTCACCTTTAAATACTTGTTTGATTTAGTTGGAATTATTCCTTCCCTAATACAATTGTAGTCTAGTAATGCTATTATTTCTTGTTTAGAATCATAGCCTATATGTAAGGTGATTTTTGTATTTTTGATAGTTTATTTTATCTATTATTTGAATATGTTCTTCTTCATCATTAGTTTCTATTTGTTTTTCAGGGTTACTTGTGGATGGAATAGTTGGTATAGACTTGTGAAAGTTTGGTTCAATTAAGGCTATTTTAGCATTAATTTGTAGTTGTTCCAATTGTTGTTGATGTACTATGTGTTGTAATTCTTTTACTTGAGATTTAAAAATTTTTACTTCTCTTTGTAGTTCTCCGATAGTTACTTGTTTACATAGAGTAGAAGAATGGATATTTTTTCTAATATCTTGCTTAAGTGATATACCATGGATTTTACCCACATTTAACCATGGTATATGAGTGTTTTAGAGTATAATATATGAGTTTGGAGTATGTTTAAAATGTTTTCAGGTTCAGGTACGTTTTGAAGTATTTTGGTGATTTTGGGGCCTTTTGGAGTCTTTTGAGCGCAGAACTGCACATACGTGTCAGATGTTTAGATATGGAGAGAGCCCTTTCCACCGTGCGATTGAGCTGATATGTTGCCACAAGATAGAGCTTTGAGTTATATTTTCGATGCCACCGGTTTGAGGTCAATCCAACGGTTATATCAGAAGTTATGCATGTTTTACTGAAGAGTGGCCAGTTTGTTTCACGAGAAAAAGCTACCGAGAAGATGAAGAAACTTCGATCGACGACACAGCCTTGCTGTCGATCAACGACACAGCCTTGCTGTCGATCAACGATGATTCCAGAATGCGGGCCGAGTATATTTAAAGACCGAGTTAAGCCATGAAGCAACCACAATTTACCAGAATACCTATGGACGATCTAAAACCCTATTTATGTATTTTCTAAGCAATTGTTGGCGGCTAAGCTTTATTGTATTGTTTCTCTTAGGTTAGGAGAAAAGGGAGGAACTCCTTCAGAGTCCTCCTGGAACTCCTTTAGTTTTTATATTTTATTATATTGCAATTTTATCTATTCATCTTTGGTTTTCTGTGACAACTATCATGCTTGAATAGATTCACTTTGTTAGGTTTAGGGTTCAGATAGTCACGAGGGATTAGCCCAAAATATAGAACTGCTAAGTTGTCTGGATATCCATCAATTGAATTGTCTTTAATGCTTGTGTTCTAGAGTAGCTAACTAGGACCCTGTTCTTAGATAATTGGGCGCAAGCGGTAGCATGGTCATTTGTCTGATCTAATTCATATTGTGCTAGGATTGCTAGAAACAAACAACAACTGATTTAGTTAACCTAGTGAACACATTCAAACCCGCTCGCTAAAGCTTGCTAGAAGGGATGACAACTCCATAGTTGCATCGATCAAAGGACTGAAAGGTGTATCGATCGACTATCCATTGATAGCATCGATCGACACTTTGTCAAGACCAACAAGCGACAGCTGAGTTCTTAGATCTAGACAATAGATAATCTAAACAAACAGAAGTTGATAGATTATTACTTAGTTTGAGTTCTAGAATATCCAACATTAGCATCTATACCATTATAATCCTGATTGCATGAATAGAAACCCTGAGTCTAGCAAACCATCCTTCCATCAAACAACTCATCAATTTACTGAACAACTACATTGTTCACTCTGTTCTGCTATTTACTGCTTTATAATCTATTAGCCTACCTTAATCAATAACTATTTAAATCTAGTGTGTGCCTTAGCTCCCTGTGAATTCGATCCTTAAGTACTACAACTCGACATCTTATTTGAGAGAGTAAATCACTCCTTAGGGTAATTTGAATGATATCAAATTTGGCGTCGTTGCCGGGGAGCTTTGATCGCCATTAGATCTTGTCTAGTTACATTTAGTCTAGGTTTTACTACTGTTCGAAAAACTCATAAATTTTTTTTCTTCTGTTTCAGGTACATATCTTAGTACCAAGAACCAATGAGGAGAGGATTTTTGGGTTCTTCAAAGAAGGAGTCTGCTGATTCACGCACGATCTGTAAGTCTACAAGGGAAGCATCGATCGACACCCTCCAAGCAGCAGCGATCGATAGTGTGAACCAAGCATCGAACGACACTATTCATCCTATGTCGAAAAACACTGTTCATTCCGATACTGTTCATCTATCGACACTGTTCATCCTGCATCTATCGACACTGTTCATCATGTTCATCCCGCATCTATAGACCCTGTTCATCCCGCACCTATAGACACTGTTCATCCCGCATCGAACGATCTTGTTCATCGCGACACTGTTCATCCCGACACTGTTCATCCGGTGAAAAACAACACCACCTGCAAGGAGACAGAAAAGATCGAAGTGCTCATACTTAAGGTCGATGAGAATGGAATGTTAAGAGACGAAGAAGGTCGCACTCGCAACAACGCATGACAATTGATTAATACTCAGGGTGCTGTGATCCCTGAGGTGATTGTTGTTGCTGAGATGAACAACTTTGATTTCAGCCGAGAATGGTATGATTTGGTAGGTGAAGACCCCTTCCAAGGTCTTCCTAACCAAGATCCTAGAAACCACATCGCAGAGCTTGAAGATCTAGTGTCAAAGAGTGAGGAGAATGAAGTGTCTGAATACCACATGCTCTGCAAGATCTTCTCCTATTCTATCTCTGAGGATGCATTTAGCTTGTTCAGTCAACTACATCCAAGATCTCTAACCATCTGGGAGGATATTGGAAGAGCCTTCCTTTACAAATTTCTTGATGAGGCTGAAGCAACTCGAGAAAATGAGAAGAATGATGAGTGGGACATGCTTGTTGAAAGTTGGCAGATAAAAAAGGAAGATCAGATTCCAACACAGCTGCTCAACGACATTATGGCAAAAATAGATGAATATCATGGATCTGAAGAGCCGAGCAGAGTAGAGGAAGCTGGTACTGGAGACTCGATTTCAGCATCGATCAACACCACGACCTCATCATCGATCGACACCGCTACCTCAGAATCGATCAACACAAACTCATGTTGTTGATGACACCTATTGAAATCCCTGAAAGTTTGAGTTGTCCTAAGGACATTGCAGACTCCACATTGGAGAGCACATATGAATCAAGCTGTTATATTGCTTCAGATGTAGCCAAAGAGATCACCATGAAATATTTCTTGGAGCTAGAAGAGTTCTTGGAACTAGAGGAGGGAGAAAAGCTTGAACATATGGATAATGATAGGGAAATCACTATGGAAGACTTCTTAGACCTAGAGGAATTGCTTGAAGATATGGATCAGAATTTGAAGAAGAAGCTTGATGACGATTGTTGGACCATTAAACCGCCACCAAGTTTCCTGCGATCATTAAACGCCAAAAGATCAAGTCAAAAGAATTAGTCATTAGTCTCCTATTATCTCGGCAACTTGCGAGCTAAAGAAGAAGTCAAAACTGAGAAAAAGGAGGCACGTGTAACAACTAAACAACAAATAAAGAGCTCTATAAAAGGACAAGAGAGCTATCTTCTCAAGGGGGGGGGGGAACCTCTCGAGGGAAAGAACATTCCATTATTTATCACCACTTGAGAGAAGAGCCGGAAGAAGACAAGATGCTTTCTCTACGCTTACTTCATAAAGCAACTACAACCTCGTATCGGTTGAAATCCATAATCATTTACACAGCAAAAGCGACCCTTTACCATGTTAGTGGTGCGAGCTCGTATTCATATACGATGCCATTCACAAAGGTCCGACTTTTAGAGCTTATGAGGGCTTACGACCAGGAATACAATTATTCATTACCCTCATAGCGCTTAAAGAGGATTGTGTGCTTATTTGTTGATAAAAGATCAACCATCAAAGACCACGTCATTATTCACTACCAGATCGATTACGGCTCCGCCACCACAAATCCTTAACGACTTCCCGAACTCAAAATGACATCTCGTCCGAGATGGTAAGACATAACCGACGTCTTGTTCAAGACCGACAACCCGATGTCTTGCTCGATAACGACAACCCCACGTATGGCTCATAACGACAACCCGACGTCTGGCTCATAACGACAACCCGACGTCTTGCTCGATATCGACAACCCAACGTCTTGCTCAAGACCGATGAACACGACATCTTGATCAAGACTTGATCCCGAGATGATTATAACCGAACTACATTTAGACTTGATCCCTTGACGGGTACGTATGCAGCTCGATCCCGAGTCCAGTCACGATCCTTCCCTCCCCGATATCTCCTTGATATTCGACCTCCGAATATAGTCCATTTTTGTTGACTCATTGATATACCATGGATTTGACCCATTTTCATCCATGGTATATAAGTGTTTTACTATCTATATATTATATATTCTATCCTATTAGGTATGTTTTCAAGTTCAGGAGTATCTTTGAATAAAGTGATGGTTATGGAGCATTTAGGAGCTTAAAAGAGATTTCATCCGAGCTGACCATTAGAGGTCGTTACGAAGAAGAAGCAATCATTTGATGCACATCCAGTGCCGTCGATCGATACATAAGAGAAGCGTCGACGATTGAAGATTAGGATCGATCGATGTACATCCTGTACCTTCGATCGATGTCGAGACGCGAGATGCGCGACTTGGTTCCAGCCGACTTTAAACCCAAGGCTTCACCAAATTACAAGATTACCCCTGACAAGTTTTTAACCTAATAGTTATATACTTGCCTAAGTGTTAGGAGGCAAAGAGAGCTTTTGGCCACCACTGTATTCTTATTTTCAGCAGAGAGTGTTAGGAGATCATAGAGAGATTGTGATTGGAACTCCATTGATTCATCTATTCTATTCTATGCAGTTTTTATCTATATTTTGTGTCATGAATTGCTTAGCTATGTCTGAGTAGTTCACTTGTTAGATTCAAGGTTCAAATAGGTTAGAGGGATTAGCCCCAACTATAGATTTGCTAAGTTGTGATATTCATTGATTGATTGTTCATTAATGCTTGTTTTAACCTTGCTAACTAGAACATGAACCTAGGAATTAGCATGAGTCAAGCATCCTTGACCATC
>NC_027753.1:12928681-12935305 GCF_000695525.1 Brassica oleracea var. oleracea
ATCCAAGATCTAGTTAGTTAACCAGTGAAACATTGCCATCGTTGATCACTGTGATTAAGGAGTTGAGCTCTAATATATCATGCATGCAACTGTTAGGCATCTATAGGATTATAATCTCCAACACCTGAATAGAAACCCTGATTCTAATATCTTCCAATAAGTTACACCCCCCATCATCTTGTTAGTCGATCAATAGACTTGCTCAATTAGGATTGCCATTTACTTTTAAACCATAAAACAACGAACACTTAGAATTAATAATTTGACTAGATTTAATATGTTCCCTAGCTCCTTGTGGATTCGATCCCTAAGTACTGCAACTGAACCTCTTATTTGAGAGAGTAATTCACCCCTTAGGGTAATTTGATTGGTATCACTCATACCTGACTACATCGTTGTGTTCTAAGGATATCGTTGCCCACATCCTTTTTCTTCCCTAGTTTTTACATTCAAACACTATCAAATATTTAGTGTAGATTTTTGGATCTACATTTTGGTGCCGACTATGGGAAAAAGAATCGAAAAACATCCTTACTTAGAACCCGATCTAAGGCTTGTAAGCACGAAAATGAATCCATCTTATATGGTGTCCGATACTACCACGATGACATTGATCTTGTCGGATCAGAAATGAGAAACAAAGCATGAGACTCGATTTCGACTTCAGCCAAATCGGATATGCTGATAACATCCTCAAACCAGAGCAGACCAACGACGAGCTCAGCTCACGCATCCAAACGAATATCAATGCCAGATGGCGTTAGTCTGAGGGATGCTAGATGTCCTAAAGAACAGATCGCAAGCCCACGAAGTCGCGAGTATTATCTTGAATCACTTAGAACAAGATGAAGAAAACGACCTCGACACGCATACGCATTGAGAAGAAATTTTCGATTAGTAAATGATCAGAGACGAGATACAGTCACGTATTTGACCAGACCAGAATCATTTATCTGTCAAAACAGCTCAACAAGACCTTTCGTTAGACGACGAAGACAACTAAAGAAAGAAATATACTATTGTCATTTTAGGACGATAAAGATCTTCTTTCTGTATAAAAGAAAATATGTATCATTCTTAGGATGATATCCACTTTTCCAACATAAGCCAAAGAGCTCCGGCTGTGGAAAAGCCATGATCAAAAAGGGCCATCGCACTCTGTAATTGAATCATTATAATTATGATTAAACGACTCTCCAATCATTTGGAATTGTTCTGTTGAAAGGCAAGATAGGCAAGCAAAGACGTCTCTGTATTCGTTAATACAAAGGACAAGATCATATTTTATGATAACCAATGAAGAACAGCTCCTCGACTCAAGACAAACAAGAGAGCTATTCCTCCGTAAAGATTGCTCAATGGAGTTACGAAGCCGATCACGTGCCTTTCTTCACTCCAATATGTTTCGCATGTGCAAAAGAACAAGAAAATGCACCTTTTTCTTGTAATTATTATCCCACTTCTCCACATTTTCTTGTAATTATTATCCCACTTCTCCACCGTAAGCAAAAGAAGGAGGAAGAAGCAAAAGAAGGAGAAAGAGAGCCCGCAGCAAAGTCAAACACGTTTCATCATTAGATAATAAAGACATAGTCTCGTTGTCCATATAATTGAAGATCAAAGACAATTCAATTTCCACCATTATATTAAAAGGTCATTACGTCTACGTAGTGGAGGAATATACTTTCTAAAGAGATTGCAAGCTAGACTACAGCCCCACCACAAAGACCAAAGATGAAAAAGAAACACTTTTTCTGTTGCAATCTTCTTAGCGACGTGTCTCGTTTGACAAATGATCGTGCAATGTCCCAACAAAATACTTTTCAATTTCTTCTTACGTAATCAACACGACGTTGCCATAGTTGTTTTACGAGCTAAAGAGAAACAAAAGTCGTCAACTCCTGACAAAGATGGACGCCAGCCGGAGAAGAGGTAGCTCTTCATGTTTCATCTATCGCCTTGATACGACTCCGTGTTTGGTGAAGAACGCGATTTCTTCACATGAAATCTGACACAAGATCACACTCAGCCAATCAGAATTTTTAAGCTGATTTGGTCATAAACGACATTTCAAAAAAAGATGGACCATACTTCTCGCGAAAACCATCGAACCTGATTTCTCGTTCGAAACAAAAACCGACGAAGGAACAATAATATTCTGACCACCGCCGATCAAAAGGACAGAACGAGAGCTCGCCGCCGGAGTTCGAGAGCTAGAAGCCTAGAACCGTAAACGCCTTTCCCTACGACAAAATCATACTTTGATTGTGACAAGGAATAAAGACAAACCCTTCTATGATATTTGATCTGACGAGATGGCGATGAAAGGAAAGTATCGCTCAAAACGAAACTAATGTCTTGCTCGAGACTAATAAAACCGACATCTCGCTTGAGACCAATGATGCCAACGTCTCGCTTGAGATGACAGAATCGATACCTCAAGACCGATAAAGGCAACATCTCGCTTGAGAGAAACAAACTGATGTCTCACTCGAGACGATGAAACCAATGTCTTATTCAAGACTGATATAACCGACGACTCTTTAGAGATGGTAATGACAAACTATGTTAGACTCGATCTCGTGACATGTTTAAATGATTCCTACGACCATATTCCCTATGACTTCGCCAACAGAAGAATGCCGAATTTTCGTCCTTCAACCTCGTCAACTCACTTGAAGGACTGGGGGGCAACTAGCTATTGGATCCACGTTCATCACCAGATCTCTCCCGTTAGAAGAAAAACAAAAACAAAAGCCATTAGCGATCCCTCCACCTATGAATCGCCGGGAAGAAGAAAAAGGCAGTTTTTGATGTTTAAACAAAAGAAGCGCATAGACGCATTTGTTGAGACCGAGCATCTTCTAAAGGAGAGGACGAACCCCATTTTCTTCCACCTAAAATGAACAAGAACTCATGAGATGAAGAATGAAGAATACACTCTTTTCTTCTGTATGAGATCGAGGAGACGTCAAGAAACAAGACTTCTCCACTCTCCACGAAACGAGAGCGTTAAGCTCACGACCTCAAAACACAAACACAATTTCTGGTTTTGATCATTATTATAGGAATGTCAGTATTCCACGAGCACCTAGAAGGCGATCCCTTTACCTTGCTTTGACGAATTGGGTTACCTCTTCGTACCCAACAAAAGCAAGACTTCCTTCTCCCTAAACAGATATAATACACTAGATGGTACTGAAATATGTAGGAGGCTCCAAACATGTTACATAATTGTTACTAAACGACTTTTCGTTCGAGACGGGGATCCCGTGGGCGGAGCTACACTACCCATAAAAATCTTCACCACCTTATGATGAAAGGGAAGAAGTGGAGCCCGCCAAAAGCTCGAGAGCTAATAGGTAGACGCCTCTCCATAAGTTGACTTCTCTACTTTTCAAAGAAGAAGAGCACTAGCTGCTAAAGACCATTATCATTATATTTGTATAATGATAAAACGGCTCTCCACCATGGATATGTTCAACGAGAGCAAAAAATGTCATTTTTTTTATGATTAATTCATAAAGCGATTGGGTCTTTGCATTGGCCAAAGCCGAGGATCTTCCCCACTTTCCAGAAAAGAAGAACTTGTACTCACGAGTTCTAAACCACGACTATCTCAACCGACATGCGATTAACCAAATTGGTTAACGTATTTTGATATGAGGATAATTATTCTTCCGTCGACCAAATCACGAATATGATCAAGCCGCCAAGGAGCTCCAGATGCCCCCGAATTTACCATTTCTAGATCCGAACGTTTCAAGACTGGAGAGACATCCAAGAATCACCTCGATCAAGATCAATCAACTGAGTATCATCGGGCTGGACGAAATTTGACCGGGCAACTCAAACGCGAAAATCCCTTGAGGTTCTGAGCTCCCGATAACGAGATTCCAAGGACCTTGATCGCGTATCCGCCTCAAACTGCCTGCTTCCCCGAAAACGGAACACGCCTTAAATAGGATGTTCCCTGCAATCTTCTAGCCTAAACCCAAAAGCAACCGACTTATAAAATATTACCGATGCGAAACTTTTCAAGAGTTAAGTTGAAAAGAGTGAACCCCGAAGGAAGATGAGTATGATGTTTATAAGACGCATATCTCGTTGACAATAGGCGACAACAGACCAGACGTCCGAACTAAGCAAAAAGAAAAAACGAACGAACTCGATCTTTGGAAGAGCTCGAGAAATGCAAAAGGTCGGTAAGTCAGTCGCCCTTCTCATGGAACTGAGTTCGATCTCCATTGATCTCGAATAGCTTGAGGAGCACATTGAGAATCTGTGTCCCGGTAAACGACGGGCCCGATCCTCACATAGCTTGTATCGAATTCAATCTTCAGTGAGCTCAAGAAACTCGAGGAGTCGGCACTACACCCTTCTCCTTAAAAACGATATGCCATATCTCCAAAGAGCTTTAAAAGCTCAGTTACCGATAGAGCTTCATGCTTCAGAAATATAGCAAGCCCGATACCAAAAAGATCGAGAGGAGAACACCGAAGAGGCGCAAAGAAAGCTCAAACCCTTTTGCCACACTCCAAAAGTGACAAACCCATCCAATTGATTATGAAAGGAGCCATCAAACGCCTGACTTCAAACGATCTCGAACTACTTAAGTGGTCAGTATATCCTTTTCCGTAGAAGCAAATAGATTTTATCTATACCGAATCATGGAAAATCACGAACAAAATCCAAAGCATCATTAAAAGATCTCGAACGAACACGAAATCGGTTCCTGTTATGAAAAACGATAAATCCAGACAAACCATGCAGAAACATTCTAAGATCACATGTTGTCTAAACGATATTTTCAAATCAAAGCAAAGCCGCAAGAGGCAGTAAGCGCGACATAGTCCACGATGGCGTACTATGAGTTGTGCACATATGGCGTATTATTCCTATCATCAGTTACATGAAGAACACATGATCCAACACCACTTCTCCTTCGGAAGTTCGCAGTCACCAAGACTGGAACACGCCCATATTGGTAAACAATTCTTTATAATCTATTTACGCATGTCAATATATTGCATCAGATAATACAGATTCTCGCATTTCTATCGCGATCTGGTAGGTCATAAAACCTATATTTATTCATTAGTTTGCATCAGAACTTTATAAATAAGCTTATACAACCATTAAATGTCTTATACATTCTTCTTACATTGTCTGTAGCTCAAACTACTATAGATATTCACTTTTCAGCCTCAAGCGGCATAAAGTCTCATTTAACTTTAGTTTCAGCTTTAGACAGACTCGAACCCTTAACTAGTCTTACCATGTGGTCTCAAACGACCTAAACACCCATCGACCATATCAAAAGCAACATAAAAAAAAAAAACTGCGTCCTTCGGCCACCACTGGTCCGCGAGTTGGATTCCTGATCATCTTCCATCTCGCAAAGCATATCAAGGACAAGCAATATAAATTGCTCTTACAGCCGAACCAAAATACACGTTCGCTCTTTACGTGTAGCCAATCATTTCGCATTGACTCAATGATTCGTTGGGATTATATATATATTTCCAACACCTTTACACAAAAATACTAAATATTTACAAAAAAAGTGAATAGACAAGAAATGAACAACCAGATTTACATCAAAATCTCATAAGTAAAGTAAATTTAAGATATTTATCAATCTTACCACGAGGGACCGAGGTAACTCCTCATACTTGCCAAAACCATCAACCATGTTCACAAGCTCGGTTCACTACAACCACAAGCTCCATCCAACTCTCATCTCTCCGGCAGCATTTACCGCTGATTATATAAAAATCATGTCCCTAACCATATACATAAACGAAGTCGATCACTCAATGATCAAACAAACCTTAAACGACTTGCCGCAATTTATCTAGTGAAGAAGATTGAGCTCGTATTTTGATCAACGAAAAAGGCAACACTCGATGAGGTCTCTCATCAACGACCTCGCTATCGAATGACAAAACAACTTCGCGAAATCTCTGAAAGAAAATCAACTTGGAATCGTATTATTATTCAGGATGCTTTACCGTCCTCCATCCTCGTTACCTCGCTTGAAGAACTGGGGGACAAATATTGGACCATTAAACCGCCACCAAGTTTCCTGCGATCATTAAACGCCAAAAGATCAAGTCAAAAGAATTAGTCATTACCCCTACAAGAAAACACGCCAAATTCCGACGGAGGTTCCGACGGACACCAATGTCGTCGGACATTTGTGACGGATTTGTGACGGATTACGACCAAATCCAAAAAATGAAGTCGTCGGAATTCCGTCGGCCATTTCTGACGGAATTCCGACGAAACAAGGGTCGTCAGAATATTCCGACGACTTTTCGACGACATTCCGATAAAAAATGTAACCGTTGTAGTCGTCGGAAGTTCGTCGGTATATTCCGACGAATTTCCGATGACATTCCGATTAACAGTAAAGTCGTCTGAATTCCGTCGGAATTTCCGACGAACCATGTGACCGTTGCCGACTTGCCGACAAATATATATGACCTTTTTATAGCCGTTTGAGATTGGACAATACCGACGGAATTCCGACGGACTGCTTTACATCCGTCGGAATTTCGTCATAAAGTCGTCAGAGGTCCGTAAGCAATTTCCTATAAATACAACCCCTCCTCATTCAAC
>NC_027753.1:12935405-12936497 GCF_000695525.1 Brassica oleracea var. oleracea
TGGGAAGACACATCCATCGGCATATGGTTTGCCACGTCTGCAATCTTAGAGGTTACTCCTTATTGGTTCAAGGTATTAATTTCGTTTGAAATCTGGAAATTAATATATAAATATGATTTTGAAGCAAAAAAAAATTAAATTAAATCTTAAAAATCAAATATTCAGTTTTCCAATTTTACAAAAAAAAAAGTGTATGAATATAAATTTTTTATGTGAGCTTTTATAAGATTGATCAATCTAGCTCATATGTTCATAAACACTACTACTTATTTGTATGTACAAAGGCTTTAGGGTATAGGGTTTGAACAAATGAGTGTTTATAAAATTTATAACTAATCAGTTTTGTGAAATTAAGATTACAATATCCTTTTAAGAATGAACAAAATTGTAAAATCAAGTACAATTAGGGTATAGGGTATAGGTTTGTACTTTAGGGTTTAGGGATTTCACTTTAGGGTATAGGATTTTAATTGTGAAATCAAGTACAATTAGGGTATAGGGTATAGGTTTGTACAAGCTAAACATTTTTACACATAACCTTATATCATAATATAACACATAATTTTTGTTTTTTTTGTCTGTTAACTGTTACATAATATCATACATGATTTCAACCGAGTAAAAAAATACCTAAACATTCGATCACACACTAGAAATACATAGCCGATGAGAACCAACTTGAAAAATGTTTCAGACGACAATTTTAGACAAACTTGATTTTGTCATTTGGCCATGCCACAACCGAACCCATTGCATCAGATATGTATTCAATCTCTGAATTTGGCCTCCAGACTTTTGCATCACCGATCTTAGCCACATCAATCCACACCTTGCTTGCATTTGGACCTAGGGGTACAAAGTGGCACAACTCATTCGGATCCGTTGAAGCTACCCTTCCTTCAGCTACCTTACGTCCAGAGTTGTTGCAATCCAAGAGAGTGCACTTCTGCTTCGGACTTCTGGTCGAACTAGTGCTGCCTGGACTCTACAACTCAAACAAGATGACAGAAGCAAGTTCCAACATCAATCAAGGACGCAACATCAATCATCAGGCAAATAAAAAAATTTAACTTCATGTCAATTACATACCAC
>NC_027753.1:12936564-12938123 GCF_000695525.1 Brassica oleracea var. oleracea
TTGGTCCAATCATATATCTTGCATCTTCGATATTCACCTTCCTTGCTTTGCTAAAACAAAATTTGAAATTAGAAATTTTAGTAATGATTAGAGATGACTCAATTCTTGTAAGAAGAAAACAAGATTTGAAAATTTACCATAGATAAATCTTCAGAACAGTTTGGATCCTTATCCAAAATCACTTTATCCATTGGCCAAGATATCTTGTATCCCACAGCTTCATCAAGAGTTAACACATCCGTAGTAGGCCTCCAGAGTGAAGCTGATGCGCTTAGTGCATACTTAACTACGATAGCCACTGCATTAGGACCAATTGGTATACGACCAATTTTGTACTTCGGTTCAGCAGAGCAGAATTCTCCTTCACCAACAACAACATCCTCTGATTCAATCCAATCCAGTATTTGTACTCTGACTCCTTCTTTGAATCCACCACTACTCTCAGATGTTTCAGCATCAACATTACTTTTCTGAGAAAAGGCAACGGAAATCGTAAATGTCTTAAAACTAATTGACCAAAGGTAATGAAAAGGATTACCTTCTTCTCAGCTAATTCTCGCACCATCCCCGTTAAATCTTCAATCTCTCTTTTCATTTCTGCAATCTTAGCGTCTCTAAATTGCAGATATGCTAGCTTATTAGCTGTAATCCCTCTACCAAAGCCCCTTACTCGTCCAGGTTTGTCTTTTCCCAAAACCTTGCTCACAGCATCTTCCCTTATGTTATCAGCAGCTGATGTGGAGTCCATCCGACTGTCAAGTGACTGTATTTGTTCCTGATACAATCATTTAAACACAAAATCATTCATTGCCATAGTCTATTAACTATACACAATATACAACTTCCATAATGCTTACAATAGTCTCAGCAAACTGGGGCTTCACAGGTCTGCCATCAGCATGAGTGTGTCCCGCAATCCAAACCTTGGATCTACTCACCTTACTTGGGTCTTTACTCTTTTTTTCTAGTGAAGTGAAGAGAATGAAGTCTCGGTTTCGATTAATACTTAAGTTATTTTTAATATATTTTTTCATATACGATAGCATTTAGTTTTTGATTTGCAATGGTAAGGCGCCTCCACTTACCAAATTAACGCGGCTGAATTATTTTATTTTCCCGCGACTACAAAGATAGCTTATACATTTCAAAAACGCTATTATAAAGGCCCGTGTTTATATACAATAGCAGAGAAGCAAAAAACGCTATGCTACGACGCTATTAATACCCACATTTCCTATAGTGTTAATATCTATTTAATATTCTAATGAAGTTTCCTTACCTAATTGCTTTCATGAATTGTTTGGCCATGTCTGAGTAGTTCCATTGTTAGATTTTAGGGTTTAAATAGATTATGCGGGATTAGCCCCAACTATAGATTGCTGAGTTGTGATAATTATCATTAGGATTGTCATTAATGCCTGATTCTCGATTCGCTACCTAGAACTTGCCCTAGGATTGTTAGATAAAAGCGATAGCTTCATTCTCATCCTGAAACCATTCTAACTGAGTTAAGTTTCTTGCTAAGAGTAAGGCGAGAGCTGATCTAGTGAGCTTAGTAA
>NC_027753.1:12938294-12939668 GCF_000695525.1 Brassica oleracea var. oleracea
CGTTGGCGTTAAAACTAAATTCTTTTTAGGGGAAGCCGTTTTCTTTGCTGTTCTTTTCTTCACTTTTAGTTGCGGTGTCTTGTCCTCTTGATCTACTACCTCCAAGCCTTGATTACGTTTACTCCGACGAGAACCAACTTGTCCTCTTGTCTTTGCCATTTCTGAAACTGATAAACAAATCCAAAATCAAATCAAGCCATTCGATCAAAAAATCTAAACCCAAAATCAAATCGAAACCTTCAATCATATTCAAAATCAAACTGAAACTCACAATCATATTCAAAACCTAATCGAAACCCACAATCAAAATCGAATCATGTGTTAACGCGGACATGCATGTGAAAAGAGATTTGAATCAAAGAGAAACCCAAAATCAAAGAGATTCGACTCGAGAGAACCAGTCTCTATTCTAAACTCAGAATCAAATCGAAACTCATACCAATTGAAGCTTCGACTCGAGAGAACTCTGAAGAACTTCGATGAGTCGGTTTTGATTTTGAGGAATGTGAAGAGAGTGAAGTGAAGAGAATGAAGTCTCGGTTTCGATTAATACTTAAGTTATTTTTAATATATTTTTTCATATACGATAGCATTTAGTTTTTGATTTGCAATGGTAAGGCGCCTCCACTTACCAAATTAACGCGGCTGAATTATTTTATTTTCCCGCGACTACAAAGATAGCTTATACATTTCAAAAACGCTATTATAAAGGCCCGTGTTTATATACAATAGCAGAGAAGCAAAAAACGCTATGCTACGACGCTATTAATACCCACATTTCCTATAGTGTTAATATCTATTTAATATTCTAATGAAGTTTCCTTACCTAATTGCTTTCATGAATTGTTTGGCCATGTCTGAGTAGTTCCATTGTTAGATTTTAGGGTTTAAATAGATTATGCGGGATTAGCCCCAACTATAGATTGCTGAGTTGTGATAATTATCATTAGGATTGTCATTAATGCCTGATTCTCGATTCGCTACCTAGAACTTGCCCTAGGATTGTTAGATAAAAGCGATAGCTTCATTCTCATCCTGAAACCATTCTAACTGAGTTAAGTTTCTTGCTAAGAGTAAGGCGAGAGCTGATCTAGTGAGCTTAGTAACCATCATTCAACCCGCGCATAAAGCTTAACTAGAAGCGCGTCGATCGATATCAATACTGAATAATCGATACAGAGTGAAAGATCGATATCCGTATAGGATCATCGATCGACACTGCTATTGATCGAACACATTTGTTTGGGTCATTAGATCTAGTTAATAGACGAGTCCAGACATGCGAGAGCTGATTGACTTGTTGATTTAGTAGTTGAGCTTTACATTATCATGCATGCAACTCATTAGGCATATGTAGGATTATAATCCCAAGTT
>NC_027753.1:12939710-12964465 GCF_000695525.1 Brassica oleracea var. oleracea
ACCTTTTAAGCACCAAAACCTCGACCAATCAATCGAGCAATTACTTGCTCAACAAAACTGAAACTTTACATTTAAATCATTAAACCACCTTACTTAACAAATCATATTAGATTCATTAGGTTCTCTAGCTCCTTGTGGATTCTATCCCTAAGTACTGCAATTGAACCTCTTATTTGAGAGAGTAAATTCACTCTTTAGGGTAATTTGAGTGAGATCAAGCATGTATACCGTTTCTCCTTGTTAAATTTTGTACCAATGAATTATTTTCCCACCAATCTTAGATTGTATAACACCGGGGACAATGTTGTTTAAGTCCGGGGGAGGTTCTACTAATATTATGTTTTACTTTGAGTTAAAGAAAAAAAATAGATCCGAGTGTTAGGGGATTTTTTGTGTATGATCTTTGTGAGTACCACAGAACAATGGATAAGGCTTTGATTTTGTATGAGTTTGAGAAAAATAGACTTGAAGAGACGTTTTATTAGATTAACAAGCCGGATCTACAATAGATTGGTGTCTAAACCCTAGTTCTAGCCGCCTATCTCTAGTCTCTAAGTCTTGAAGTGTCGATCCCTTGCTCTAGGGTTTAGGCTCCCCTTATATAGTTGTTTTAGGTCGGCCTTATTCGGTTGGAGTAGGTTAAACTCTTCCATATTCGGAAATATGGAAGGTTCTCCTTATCGGAAGTTTTCCTTTTTCCCGGAGGAAGGGGGTGGTCCCTGGGACCGGACCCGGAGTACTTCCTAGCAGGGACCCAGAGGCCGGTGTCCTGCCTGGGGTCCGGAGGAATTCGATACCTGAGTATTTTTCCCCAACAGTTTGCCCCATATAGCTCGATTTCCTCATCGAACTCGGGGAATAACCTGTGCACTCAAGTCAACCGGAGTTGCTCATCCTCAGCAGGCTTCCCTTAGGCAGTACATCACTCCAGTAATCCTGCTATCCCATGTTCCTCTCAGGCCGGAGCCACACTCTGAACCCGGGGGAGGACCGGTTCCCTGATAACCGACCGGAGTCTGGCGCTATCTTTCTTGAACCGCTGATGTCTTGTCGAAGATGCAGCGTGGCTTATACCGCTGATTTCCGAACCGCTCGATATAACATGGATCACTCGGTCCTGTAGAGGTGGCGAGACAGGAGCAGCTTCAGTGGGCTTTCCTGTTGACTCCTTGCTTAGATGGCTCTTGGCCTTCTCGGAAAGGAACTCCCTGAGGTGTCCTTTCTTAAGCAATTCGTTGACCTCGATCTTTAGTGCGACGCAATCCTCCGTTTTGTTACCGTGGTCTCTATGGAAGTCGCACCAGAGACCAGGGTTCCTGAAAGAATCGGGCGCTTTCATCTTTTGAGGCCACTTGACCTGTTGGGTCATCTGCCTCAGAACGTTGATCAGCTCCGACCTTGAGGCGGAGATGTGAGAGATGTCTGGCCACGTGAACACTGCCATCCCTTCTGCCTTCTCGATCGGCCGGTTCTGGTATCTGCCCCGGTTTCTGTTCCCGGAATCCCTGGCTGGTCTTGGAGAGGGTTTTTCGTCTCGCTCAGTTCGGTCCGGTCTGACCGCCTTGGGGTTTTGCTTTAGCTGCGCCTTAGCGCGACTGGCGACATCTTCCTCCCATTTTACCTGTGCCCAGGCTCGGGACATGACGTCTTCCATGGTCTTGCACTGATATTTGGTCAGCTCCTTATAGAGGTCCCCGTCGGGGAGCAGACCTCTCTTGAAGGCATAGATGGCAGTGGGGATACTGCATTCGGGAATGGCCACCTTCTCTTGATTAAAGCGGGCTATGTAGCCTTGCAGGGGTTCTACGCGATGCTGGAGGATTTCGTAGAGGCCATCATAGGTTTTCTCCAGATCCTTACTGCTCGCGAATTGTTCTTAGAACATGTCGCTGAGAATAACGAAGGAGGCTATCGACCTAGAGGGTAGGTTGATGTACCATTGCAGAGCCGATCCAGTCAGGGTTGAGCCAAACCCTTTGCACATGGTAGCTTCACGTGACTCCTTTGGGAGTGCTACAGCGAGCATTCTTTGTCTGTATCGAGCGACATGATCGTCTGGATCGTTGGTGCCGTCATACACCTTTATGATGGGGAAGGGGAACTTCCTGGGCATCTCGATTAAGGTGATCTCATCCGTGAAAGGAGTGTCGGCATAAGAGTCGGAGTTGCTCTTCCGGATGGGGAGAGCTACTCCTGGGAGCCTATCTACCATGGACTGCATGGCGTCGAGCCTCTTGGAGAACATCTGCTCCAGGTAAGCAACCAGGGGAGACTCCATTTTTGCTGCTCCCTCGGGTTCTTCCTTATCGGGTTCCGGCTCAGATTCGCTGTCTTCTACATCGTAGGTCTGAGCACCCTTAGCCTTTTCGCGCGTCGCTGCGTTTTCTTTTGACGTTGTAGGCGGGAGATTCACACCCGTTCCAGAGTTGGGTGTCTCCAGAGTCGGCATGGGCCGAATCTGAGCCTGGAATCGATGCTTCTTGTTACTTGTCGTGTTGAGGGCCTGGTTCTCGTCTCGGAGGTTTAGATTCTCCGATTCGCGCTGGCTGAGCTTTTTGGCGCTTTGTTCCAGTTGCTTGGAGTGTTCGTTGAGCTTCTCCTTCAAGCTCTGGACTTCTGAGGAGAGCTCAGGATTCTCTGTAACTTCTACTCGAGCTCTGTTTAGCTCGGTTACTTGGCTTTGTATACCGTCGAGTTTCCTTTGGAGCTCTGCTTCTCTTGGAGTAGCTCCGGGTAGCTCGTCCTGCTCATCCACCGCCATTATCACGTAGTTTAGATTACCCCTCCCCTCCTTCTAGCGCCAAACAGTTAGGGGATTTTTGTGTAGGATCTTTGTGAGTACCACAGAACGATGGATAAGGCTTTAATTTCGTATGAGTTTGAGAGAAATAGACTTAAAGGGACGTTTTATTAGATTAACAAGCCGGAACTACAACAGATTGGTGTCTAAACCCTAGTTCTAGCCGCATATCTCTAGTCTCTAAGTCTTAAAGTGTCGATCCCTTGCTCTAGGGTTTAGGCTCCCCTTATATAGTTGTTTTAGGTCGGCCTTAGTCAGTTGGAGTAGGTTAAACTCTTCCATATTCGGAAAGGTTCTCCTTATCTGAAGTTGTCCTTTTTCCCGGAGGAAGGGGGTGGTCCATGGGACCGTACCCGGAGTACTTCCTAGCGAGACCTGGGGTCTCTCCTAGCGGGGACCCAAAGGCCGGTGTCCTGCTTGGGGTCTGGAGGAATTCGATACCTGAGTATTTTTCCCCAACACCGAGGAGACCATTGCTCTAAGAATCGACCGATGAGACCTGGTCGATATTGATCGACAGTACGACACTAGAAACGATCGATTGCCACTTTATTGTGTTGATCGATACTGACATCAACGAGCAGGTATATTGTTTTCCTTGTTACATTATGTACTTATGATTTATGTTCTCACCAAACTTTGAGTAGATATACATTGGGGACAGTGTGGTTTAAGTCTACGGGGAGGTTTATTGATATTTAGTTTATCTATGAGTTTTATAAAATATTTTCAAATTTTTTTTATTGAGTCAAGAAGGGGATAATGAACTTTTACAATTTCACTTATTATCTAACCACTCTCTAGCACCACTCTTAGACTTATTGACTGCAAAGTGTATTAGAGATACTAAAGTGGATCACCTGCCAATTATCCACACTTGCTGAGAATGCTTGAAGGAACCAAAGTTGATCTCAAACCTAAATGAGCTTAATCTGGTTGTCTTAGGGCTTGGTATACATTAGATCAGATTCCTCTTGCATGTCTGGAAGGTAAAAGTCTGTGTGTTTCTGATTCTCTTCTCTCTCTCTTCGGCATCTATATGAATAAAAGATTGAAATGATTTTATGCGGTTTAGAGGGGTAGGAGAGTCTCCTGCGATCCCATTATTCTACTCTAATGGAATGATCACACATCGTTGGAAGCGAGGGGTATGAGTGTCTCCTGTGACCCTATTATTCGCCTACACTTTAAAAAAAAAAGATAAAAAAAAAATCAAAAGAAGATGAATAAAGATGAACTGTATCAGCATCATTGTTCATTGGAATTGAGATTTAGAAAAGAGAGAAAGAGGGAAGAAAGGGATCAGATAAGACTACCTGTGTGTTTTGAAATTTGCTTGAGTAGGAGTCCATGTGTCTTTTGATCGATACTCCCAAGGTAAAGTCTACACCTTTTATATATGTATTAAATGAGATTAATAGAGGGGCGAGTTAGACACTATTAGCTAAGTTGCTAGTTAGATGGATTTGGTTGCTAAGCTAGGATATAGTATATATGATACCTCTGAATTTAGAATTGATTTGATGTCGCTTGCAACATTGTCGAGGTGATGATAGCGAGTTCTTAAATTGTGTGAGTCCCTGCTGTTTTAAAATCTCTTTCCATGATTTATTCTTGTTTTGCTTGAGGACAAACAAAACGGTAAGTCTGGGGGTGTGATATACCATGCACTTTATCCACTTTTATCCATGGTATATGAGTGTTTTAGAGTATATTATATGGGTTTGGAGTATGTTTTAGAGTGTTTTCAGGTTCATGTACGTTTTGGAGAACTTTAGTGATTTTGGGGCTTTTTGGAGCTTTTGAGTGCAGAACTGCACAGATGTATCAGATGTTTAGATATGGATGCAGACATTTTCACGGTGCAATTGAGCTGATATTTTGACACAAGATAGAGCTTTGAGCTAGTTTTTCGATGCCACCGGTTTGAGGTCAATCCAACGGTTATATCAGAAGTTATGCATGTTTTACTGAAGAGTGGCCAGTCTGTTTCGCGAGAGAAATCTGTCGAGGAGATGAAGAAACTTCGATCGACGACACAGCCTTGCTGTCGATCAACGGTGATTCCAGAATGCGGGCCGAGTATATTTCAAGACCGACTTAAGCCTAGAAGAAAGCACAAATTACCAGAATACCCATGGATGACCTAAAACCCTAATTATGTATTTTCTAAGCCATTGTTGACGACTAAGCTTTATTCTATTGTTTCTCTTAGGCTATGAGAAAAGGGAGGAACTCCTTCAGAGTCCTCCTGGAACTCCTTTGGTTTGTATATTTTTTTCTATTGCAATTTCATTTATTCATCTATTGTTTTTTGTGACAACTATCATGTTTGAATAGATTCACCTTGTTTGGTTTAGGGTTATGATAGTCATGAGGGATTAGCCCAAAATATAGAACTGCTAAGTTGTATGAATATTCATCAATTGAATTGTATTTAATTCCTGTGTTCTAGAGTAGCTAATTACGACCATGTTCTTAGATAATTGTGCGCAAGCGGTAGCATGGTCCTTTGTCTGATATAATTCATATTGTTCTAGGATTGTTAGAAACAAGCGACAACTGATTTAGTTAACCTAGTGAACACGTTCAAACCCGCTCGCTAAAGCTTGCTAGAAGGGACGACAACTCCATAGTTGCATCGATCAACGAACTGAAAGGTGTATCGATCGACTATCTATTGATAGCATCGATCGATACTTTCTCAAGACCAACAAGCGACAACTTAGGTCTTAGATCTAGACAATAGATAATCTAAAAAAACGAAAGTTTATAGATTATTACTTACTTTGAGTTCTAGAATATCCAACCTTAGCATATATACCATTATAATTTTGATTGCCTGAATATAAGTTTTAAGTCTAGCAAATCATCCTTCCATCAAACAACGCATGAATTTTTACTGAACAACTACCTTGTTCACTATGTTCTGCTATTTACTGCTTTATAATCTATTAGTCTAGCTTAATCAATAATTATTTAGATCTAGTGTGTGCCTTAGCTCTCTCTGAATTTGATCTCTAAGTACTAAAACTCGATCTCTTATTTGAGAGAGTAAATCATTCTTCAGGATAATTTGAATTATATCATAAGGCTAAAAGGTTGTGGAGTATAAAGTTGGTTTTCTTTATATACAATATTTTTGAGTTTCAGGATCATTTATTTTATCTATTATATCTAGGAAAATTTGGTGAGATAACTATAAAAAAAAAAAACCATAATTCACTATCTAACTAAAATTACACATTCTTTCCTCTTTTCTGCTCCTATCTCTCTGTACTCTCGGTCTACAAAACTAAATTCTCTTCTTCTTTTTTTAAGCTATTTCACAAATAAGTCCTATCTAGGAAAATTGTTTATCTATATCCTTAGTAATTACGTTTATTGTTTTACAATTGGAAATATCATCATAACAATTCGGAGAATCTTCGGATGATGATTCACTCTGGTCTTCTATAATATCTAGGGAATGTTCATTTTTAGATTCTTCTGAATTTTCTGATTCTGAAAGGAGTAATTTTCTAGTTTTTCCCTAATATCCTGTTGATCATGAAAAATTTCATTAATCTTTCCAGCAAACGATTTTTTGCAGGTCGTTTACTATTCCAGCAAACGAGGTTTTTTCTTTTTAATTAGGTTTTTTGGGGGTTTGTTTTTCATATAATAAGGATTAGAGAATCTTTTTGAATATTTTTAATTCTTACTATATGGTCGTGAGGAGGTAAAACTTTATATTTTTGAGCTCTGCGTTTTTCTCTTGAGGGTGGAGTAAGACGGCGGTAACCATACTGCTCACAAAAAGAGCCCATAGTTTCACCAAATCTAAATTTACTAGTTTGTTGTTTATCTTTATGATCTTGACATTTTTGTAATCCTTTTTTCTAACAAAGGCGAACAACTGACCATATGTTATAGAATCCCATGGAATTGGTTGACCACCAGAAAAAAGCTTTTAATTTACTTATTAGTTTTTCAGCAAAAAAATGAAGGTAATCCAGATATAAACCTTCCTTTCCAATAAGGTTGATTACAATCATTTCTTTGGAATATATTAGTTATAAATATATTTTTATACCATTTAAAATCTCCTAGTGTTGAACATGTAAGATCTGTTAAGACTAATTTTTTACTAGATAGTTCTTCCTAAAAAATGCATGGTCATCGTGTGTAATAATACTTCTATAGCATTTTGAATTATTTCTTCTTCATAAAGTCCATCTTCCCCTTCTACTCGTCTAGTTTCGACATGGTTTATTGTAGAGTCTTAAGATAAATTATCTAATGCGTTATCCCACCAATATTTTAAGGCTCAATTAAATCCTGAGATTAAGAGGACACATGCTTGTTTGTCCGACAAGAATTTAGCTTTATAGGCCATACCAGCAATCCCCATTTCTTGAAATAAATTCATCATCTCATATTCTGATCTACCATCTATTTTTCATTCGTATATACCTTCTCCCGTGTAAAATTTTGCGGTTGGGAATTTATGATGTTCTTCAAATAATAGGTCAGGCGGTGAGTGTCTAGGATAATATGGGTTTTTGAGGATTGATTTTTTCTCTTTATACGACCGATTTCTATTTCTTCTTCAGTTTCTATCTGACTATTTTTCATCAATATTATTTATACCTTTATTCTTATCTAATTGTTCTAGTCTACTAGAAATAGTTTTTAAATTTTCATTTTCCAGAAACTTAACTGGTTTAGTTAAAGGTATAAAAAGAGGTGTTGAAATAGAGCTAAAAGGATGTGATAGGGTTTGGCACACACTCTCCCCAAGGCCCTGCACAAAACCGATTAACTCTTGCCCCGGGATCTCCACTTGAAAGCCGACGATCAAACCTTGTACCTGCATACATAAAAGACACACACAAGTCCTTGGAAACCAACCTTGGTTATGGTCTACAACGACACCTCTAGCTAACTCCCCAAAAACGCTTAACAAACAAAACGAAAAACACTCCTAAATCTCGGTTTCTCTCTCTAACTCACCTCTCTCTCTCTAGGGTGATCACTCATGGTCTTGGTGTGGAGAAAATGAAGGGGAGGGGTCTGGTATTTATAGAAATGGAGGGGTGAGGCTGGCTGGACAAGTGGCTCATGTGCATGGAAGGAAAAGGGCATGTGTCCCACTCACCAAACTTTCATGGCAAGTTACCAATATTCTAGAATGTTCAAAGCTTGATCACCAAGTCTTCACTCCCTTGCAAGTCAAGTTTCAGCTTCTAGAGGCTCAGTAGCTTGGACGCCAAGTCTCCTTCCAGCCAATGAGAGAACACCATGTGTATCGTCGCCATATCACCGTCCGCAGCCAATGGATGATCGTCATGTCATCTTCACTTCACTTCTCCGGCCAGGTCAGCAACTTTTAAAACTCATCTTCAAATGAAAACTCCCATTCCTTGATTCACTTAGAATAAGCTCTCTTTCCTTGATTCCGTTTCGTCACTCTTCGATATCCCGGTTTCTATCGATTTTTATCGATTTTTATCGACCATCGCGCAATCGCTTCCCGACCATGACCATTACTTGTCTCGTCCAACTCATGGTCAAGGTCTTGACTTTTATACTCCTGAGCAGGGTCATTACATCCTCCCCCACTCATTAGAATTTGTCCCGAATTCTATAGAGCTGCTGACGTCCCTGCTTCATCTTCAAAGAACTCTGGATAGTTCTGCCGAAACCTCTCTTCGTCTTCCCATGTTACCACCATGCGGTTTTGTCTTCCCCAAAATACTTGGATTTGAGGAATTCCCTGATTCTTCAATCTTCTCATACGTCGCTCTCCAATTCTGATCGGCCCCTCCGGGTAGGAAAGATCTTGTCTCAACTCTGCAATCCTTTCCGGTTCGATCGAATTAGGGTCATTGATATGCTTCCTCAGCATAGACACATGGAACACTGGATGTAGGTTCATGTCTTCCGGTAGTTCCAACTTGTAAGCTACTTCTCCGACTCTTCCAATGATCCGGAATGGACTAATGAAACGTACTGCTAACTTCCCGACTTTACCGAAATGATCCTTTCCTTTTTGTGCTGATACCTTGAGATACACCATATCTCCTATCTCGAACACAACTACTCTCCTTCTTTAATCGGCATACTTCATTTGTAGATCTTGTGCTTTCTTCATGTTTGCCCGGATGACTCGTAGCTTCTCCAATGTTTCCTCAATGATTCCTGGTCCAAACAATCTTCTTTCTTCAACTTCCGTCCAACACAAAGGTGTTCGACATGGTCTTCCATACAACGCCTCGTATGGTGACATAGCAATACTACCACGTACCTGCCCAGTCCAGTATGCATAGTCGTAGCATGTCTTCCAATGTTCGGATGGTTCTCTCTGTTTGCCCGTCTGTCTCCGGATGAAAGGCAGTGCTAATGTGTAGCTCTGTTCCCAAGGCTCCTTGTAAGGCTTTCCAAAATGCTGCCTTGAATCTTGGGTCTCGATCAGACACAATATTGGCTGGCACTCCATGGAGTCTTACGATCTGATCGATGTAAAGCTCCTCCAATGTCTCTGTCTTATCTGTGTCTCAAATTGCTAGTAGTTGTGCTACTTTGGTTAACCTATCCACGATTACCCAAATCACATTGTTCGATCTTCCTCTCGCTACTGGTAATCCGGTAATCAGATCCATTGATATCAAATCCCACTTCCATTCTGGTACAGGTAGGCTCTGGAGTAGTCCACCCGGTACCTGATGTTCGGCCTTGATTTGTTGACATACTTGACACTGCGCCACCCACTTTGCAACCGCTTCCTTTATGCCTGGCCAATGGTAGAATCTTCTCACATTTCTGTACATCTTTGTGCTTCCGAGATGGATGCTCAAGAGAGAGAGAGTGATGCGCAGTCTTGAGAATCTCCTCCCGAAATCCTCCTTTTTTTGGTATCGTGTTCCTCCCATTAAGTAACAATGTTCCATCCTCAGCTACATTATAACCTTTTGCATTAGACCCATCTTCCTCCTTTAGCTGCTCCACGATCTTCTTCAAGTCTTCATCTTTGGTTTCTTCTTGTCGGATACGCTGCATTAGAGTGGCTTGATTTACTGCTTGCACTCCTAATGGCTCACTTGATTCTCCTTCCAATGCTGTCAAAGTTACCTTCTTGAATTCTTCGGACAAGCTTTCCAAATCTTTTTCTGAGTTAACCACTGCTCTTCGTCGACTCAACGCGTCTGCGACCACGTTGGCCTTCCCTGGATGGTACTGAATCTGAACGTCGTAGTCCGCGATAAATTCCATCCATATTATTTGTCGTAGATTGAGATCTGCTTGGGTGAACAGGTACTTAAGGCTCT
Organism: Brassica oleracea var. oleracea; assembly: GCF_000695525.1. Taxonomy (NCBI): domain Eukaryota; kingdom Viridiplantae; phylum Streptophyta; class Magnoliopsida; order Brassicales; family Brassicaceae; genus Brassica; species Brassica oleracea. The sequence goes on from NC_027753.1 coordinate 12,949,821, forward strand.
TGTGGTCCGTAAATACCTGAACCTTCTCTCTGTAAAGATATGATCGCCATATCTTTAATGCAAAAACTACCGCCGCCATTTCTAAATCGTGTGTAGGGTAATTATCCTCATGCTTCTTCAATTGTCTGGAGGCATATGCAATCGCTTTGTTCTCTTGCATTAGCACACACTCCAATCCTACCCGCGACGCATCCGTATACACATTGTATGTCTTACCCGACTGTGGTAAGGTAAGAACTGGTACTGTAGTCAATGCCTCCTTGAGCTTTTTGAAAGCTTCCTCCGTGTGCTCATTCCAAAAAAAATGGAGCTTCTTTCCCCGTCAATCGTGTTAATGGCTTTGCGATCGATGAGAACGCCTTCACAAATTTTTGGTAATAGCCTGCCAATCCAAGGAAACTCATGATATTTGTCGCTGTGGTTGGACGAGGCCATTTCTGTACTACTTCAATCTTCTCTAGATCCACCGTTACTCCTTTCTCAGAAACTCTATGACCCAGAAATCCAATCTCCTGCTTCCAAAATCGACACTTGCTGAACTTGGAAAACAACTTCCGGTCCCTTAGTCTCTCGAGTACCTTCCTCAGGTGTTCCTTGTGTTCCTCCTCGCTCCGTGAATAGATCAGTATGTCGTCAATGAACACAATCACAAACTGGTCGAGATAGTCATGGAATACTTTATTCATTAGCCTCATAAACACTGCTGGCGCGTTGGGCAGCCCGAACGGCATTACAACGAACTCGAACTGGCCGTACCGAGTGTTAAATGCTGTCTTCATCACGTCGGTCTCTGCAATCGGAATTTGGTGATATCCCGAAGCCAAATCTATCTTTGAGAACCAACTAGCTCCTCTCAGTTGATCCAAAAATTCGTCGATCCTCGGTAAAGGGTACTTATCCTTGATCGTTACATTGTTGATCCCTCTGTAGTCGATACACAATCTTATGCTGCCATCCTTCTTCTTTACAAACAGAACCAGAGCTCCCCAAGGTGAAGAACTCGGTCTTATGAAGCCTTTGTCTAGTAAATCTTCTAACTTTTTTCTTGAGCTCTGCTAACTCAGCTGGCGCCATGCGGTAAGGAGCTTTGGCAATAGGTGCAGCACTTGGTTCCAAGTTGATGGCGAACGGATTGCTCCGGGGTGGTGGCAACTTCGTCAACGCCTGAAACACATCTTCGAACTCTTGGACCACCGGAATGTCTTCTATCCTCCACTCCTTTCCCGACTATTCTCCAATATACATAAGTAACACCAAGTAGACTTTACCGTCTACTAACGCTTTCTCCGCTCTCATTGCCGTTACAAACGTCGCCGAGACGCTAGGCATGATCCCATAATATGCCAATATCCCTTGTTGATCGTCTTCAAACAGAACTCTTCCTCTTGCACAGTCCAGCCATGCCCGTTGCCTTGACAGCCAATCCATTCCTAAAATAACCTCAAAACTTTCCAAGGGTATAACATCTAGGTCGGCTAAAAGGGTTTCGTGCTGTAACACAATAGGGACGCTCAACAACACCCTCTCAGCTTTCAAGGTTTGGCCTCCAGGGGTTAACACCGAGATATCAAAATCACGAGTCACAAGGGTTCCTACAAACCTAGAGGCTACAACCGGGTTTACAAAACTGTGGGTGGCTCCCGAATCAAACAAAACAACGGCAGGGGTTCCACCAACCATCAATGATCCTAAAATAAGATCAACACACTAGCATTCATCCAGAATGCTAACACCACAAACTACTAACTACTCAACAATAATTTAAACACGCAAAAGAGATAGTTAGCGCCCAAATAAACCTGTCACATGACCCCTCGACGGTCTTGGAGAACTGGATGGAGTTTCCTCCATCTCCAGAGCATAAACTCTCCCTCCAGGTGCAAGACGCTTGGCTGGGTGTTCATTGGTCGGTCGGGTCGGTTGGGTACGCGCAAACGCTCTTCCTGTCCTAGACGACGAACAGTACACTCATTGGCGAAATGACCCTTCTCTCCACAGCTGTAGCATGTAACTGATGCCTTCCGATCTAACTTCTCAGTGGCATAGTTGGTACATTCACGAGAGTAATGTCCAAATTGACCACACGTGTAGCACTTCACTTGTGCCTTCGGTGTCTTCCCATGTCGCTTGAACTGACCCTCTCTTCCCCTCCTTTGGTTGATTCGCAACTTGTCCTCTCCTGACTGACTGGTCTGCGTCTTGGGGTTCAACATAGCCATAGGTATGGTTCCACGCTCTGCTGTCACCATTTCCTCCACGTTGACTGCTTTCTCTACCAATTCGAACAAACTTTCAAAGTTGACAGCTTGTAGACGATTCCCGATTTCTGGCTTCAGACCGCGTAAGAACTTACGAACTAACAGTGCTTCATCTCCGTTCCCATAGTAGATGTATTGACTGAGCTTGAGAAATTCTGCTTCATACTCCCTTACATTCCTTCCCCCTTGCTCTAATCGAAGAAAAGCCTGCTTCATTCTATCTCTTGCTTCTGGAGGAAAGTACTTCCTCTGAAATTCCTTCTTGAATGTATCCCAATCCATGTCTGTTGCTCCTTGTCAGCGAGTAAGACTCTCCCACCATGACATTGTATCCCCTCCAAGTAGTACACGACTACATCTTTCTTGAATTCTTCCGGACATCTGGTTGTTTTGAAGTTCTTCTCTACATGCCGTAGCCATTCATCTGCTTTGAAGGTGTCTGCTTCTCCTTCAAACCTGATGGTACCCATATTCTGCATTGTAAGGACGTACTTTAGGAAGTCTGATTACGGTGCTACTACTCGGTTTGCTTCCGGACTTGGGGTGACTTTGTTGGTTAAGACTTTAGACAAGAGGTCATGCACCATAGGTACGGTAGGGTCTGTCGGTCTATTCCCATCTGCTGGGGCTGGTGCAGCCGCTTATGCTGATCATGGGTTGTTTCTCCTTGATGTAGATCCTTCAGAGTCCGCATGAGATGAATGGGGTCGCTGCGGTCCAATGAATGGTTTTGATTCCGCATGCTGAAAGTTGGGTGGTGATACTGATAATCTCCAAGCTTCCGGATATACGTTCTCCTCACTGTGTGCACGGTTCACACCTTCCACAGGCTTTGGTCCACTGTCGCCTGTCTGGTTTGCCGAATCTGGAACATTCCAAAATTTATGGTAGTTTGCGTACCATGAACCATCATGACCCGACGTTCCGAACGACCCGCCTGCTCCTGATCCTTGGTTAGACATCTGCACAGGTATAAGGGTTAATCCTGATTCCCCTAAAGGATTGATCCTAGTTTCTAATCCTAATACCCCTAAGCGGAACGTACCGGTTTCCTAATTTGGCATAAGCGACTCATTTTGACTCGATAAAAACATTAAAAATGTTGCGGCTTATGAGCATGATCAGAAATCATGTTCTGATACCACCATTTGTAACACCCCCGGACCGTCCTAGGCCGGACAATCCCGAGAAGACTCGGGCGTGCCACAATGATAGCTCGCCGAATCAGATCGACCAAGAATCAAAAACAAGTCAAGACCCTCGACCAACCCGTTCCGGTTTGCTATGTCCTCGAGGCCATTGCCTAAGGCTTTGCAATGTCCTCGAGGCCATTGCCTAAGGCTTTGCAATGTCCTCGAGGCCATTGCCTAAGGCTTTGCAACCCGTACCATGATCCTCGAGTTGTGTCGACCCGGACAAGGTCTTATATCATTCAACACACAATCACGAATATAAACAATACTTTTATTAATTTTAGGTGGAAAGCGTCATTACAAAATACATTACAAAATATCAGAGTTTGACCGCTCGGTCTAGAGCCAAAAGAAAAGTAATTATACATTCAAAAGCTAGTCCTTACTTATGCTTATGCCACTTCAAATCTACACCGGTCGCCTAACGTTCTGCACTCCTCTAAGCTTTCCATCTAATGGTTACCTGCATAGAAGAAGAGGGTATGACTAATCGAAAATACTCAATGAGTTCCAAAATTAGATAACAACAACCCCCCTTCAACCCACGCTTAACCGATAATTAACAATGGTTAGCAAAACAACAATGCAGAAGCGAATAACATGAATGCAATGCAACTACTAAACAAATGCATCTAGTCTCTCCACCGAGACCTAAAAACACTCAAAACAATCAAGACTCGATCCTAGACTTGACTATACAAACAAAATTCGAATGTCAACACATCCTGGAATCCCAAGACAACGGAGCCCAAACCCTCTCCACCATGAACACTCCCGACCACAAAAACCAAGTCATATGATAAGAAAACATCACTCCGGGAATTGGGCTTCTCCCAATCTAACCCGGGCCGCATCGTCATGCAGCGCTCGTCCATGGGCGCTACCCACTTCATGTTGACGAGCTGTGGGGAGTAGGTCACTCCACCACTGGAGAATTGGGCTTCTCCCAATCTAACTCCATGGTCCACACACATCATCGGAGAATTGGGCTTCTCCCAATCTAACCCCGAGATGGCCACACACTCACAAATACTAGTCCAGATGCAACACAACTCAAACCGGCACGAGGGAGCTCCACAACTAACCTCCATGCAACTCACATCTAGGCTAAATACACGACACACACTATCAATGCATGCAACTAACAACACAACCGACAAGAGAGAGTCTCACCCAAATCCCTTGCGGTGCAACACGCTTTAACATCTAGATAATCATGCAACAAACGCAACATGTATGCAATCGGCACACACTCTCCCCAGGGCCCTGCACAAAACGGATTAACTCTTGCCCCGGGGTCTCCACTTGAAAGCCGATGATCAAACCTCGTACATGCATACATAAAATACACACACAAGTCCTTGGAAACCCACCTTGGTTATGCTCTACAATGACTATCCCGCACCTCTATCTAACTCCCCAAAAACGCTTAACAAACAAACCGAAAAACACTCCTAAATCTCGGTTTCTCTCTCTATAGGGTGATCACTCACGGTTTTTGTGTGGAGAAAATGAAGGGAAGGGGTCTGGTATTTATAGAAATGGAGGGCTGAGGCTGGCTGGACAAGTGGCTCATGTGCATGGAAGGAAATGGGCATGTGTCCCACTCACCAAACTTCCATGGCAAGTTACCAATATTCTAGAATGTTCAAACTTGATCACCAAGTCTTCACTCCCTTGCAAGTCAAGTTTCAGCTTCTAGAAGCTCAGTAGCTTGGACGCCAAGTCTCCTTCCGGCCAACGAGAGAACGCCATGTGTATCGTCCCCACATCACCATCCGCGGCCAATGGGTGATCGCCATGTCATCTTCACTTCACTTCTCCGGCCAGGTCAGCAACTTTTAAAACTCATCTTCAAATGAAAACTCTCATTCCTTGATTCACTTAGACAAAGCTCTCTTTCCTTGATTCTGTATCGTCACTCTTCGATTTCCCGGTTTCTATCAATTTTTATCGACCATCGTCCAATCGCTTCTCGACCATGACTATTACTTGTCTCGTCCAACTCATGGTCAAGGTCTTGACTTTTCTACTCCTGAGCAGGGTCATTATACATGACTTCTTGAATCGATGAATTTAATCAAATCGACGCAAGACTCTCGTATTGATGAATTTAATCAAATCAACGCAAGGCTTAAAAGAAAACTCTTGTATTAATAACTTTCAAAATCTTAGTTTAAAGAAGAAAGAAGAAGCCTTTATATATGCGTCTAGGGTCGGTCACATACGACTTGTCCCTCTAGGTTTAGGAAAACTTAAAAGAAAGGCAAGGTCATAACTTAAACCCGGAAAGGAAACTAATGATAAAAGGAAATTTAAAAACGATTGATTGGTGGTAAAGGAACTATGATGCTGCATCAGGATGGTTCTCTAAAGAATCCAAATCTTAGTAAAATTCTACCATCAGTTCGTTCAGTTATACTAGTAATTATTTTTTGTTTAAAATTTCTTGGTGGTTGGGTAATATCAATTTTCCATTGATCAGGAATGGTACTTTCTGTCCATTTTAAACTCTTTATTTGACCAATAAATTTAATATGTCATCAAAAAAATATTAATAACAATTCTATATTACTAAAATTTTATTTTACATAAACTAAAACACTATGAATATACTTTACAAGATGAACACATAATATCATAACCTATTTAGCATCTCAATATGCACACATCAAAATACTAATAAATCATATCTCAATAATACTTAGATGAACATTTTAGGAAAAATATTACACGCGTTTAACATGGGTGGTAGGCTAGGTTACTTTTTAAAACTCTAATAACTAAAATAATAAATTCAATAAACAAAAAAATATTATAAAACTTTAATAAAATCTAATATGTATATAATCTATATATATAATTCTGTAAATATATGTGTATATATGCAAATAATTAACCGATTAAATCAAATATCCGTTCAGAAAAATATTAATATTTGTGTTTTGTTTTATTTTTTACAGATATTTGATATTATTATTTACTTTGCCTCGTAGAGTTACAGATTTCTGATTTTTTTGGTCAAATCAAAATGAATAACAAATTAATTAAAATTTACAGATATTTGTCGGCCTAGGATGGACACATCAGAATGGTCATTTGAAAAAGAATAAAAGATGGTCGGCTTTGTTTAGTGTTTAGATGAAGAGTATTTCTTCTCGAGCTGAAACTGCGTTGACTTTTTATGAAATTGTTCTTTATTTTGCCCTACCACTCCACTCTCACCATATTGTATTATATAGTGTGTGACTGTGTGTAATCTCTGTGCTTCAACTATACAAAAATAAAGCACAACTAATAAAATAGCGAGTTTGGTTTACTGGATACAACTCAATATTGCGTTATGAATTTTATAAAATCTCTATCATATTATTTGATAAGTAAGTTTCCTATATATCGTTCTCACGTTAACTCTCACGATGGTTGATTACACTGATACCCTTAATGAATTAATTTACATTTAAAATACTATTATTTATGTTTTGCTTAGTTTCCTTTTAAAAAATTTCCAAAAATATATACATATAACAAAAAAAGGAAATTTTTGTAAAGTTAAAAAAAAAAGAATTGAAAAACGAAAATATATGTATATATAATATGATTTCATAAAAAAATGAAAGTTCACAAAATAGTAAAATTATATTTAAAAATATTTTTAAATAACATAAAATATAATTTTTAATTAATAAAATACTTTCTTTATATCTATATTTTCTAAGATGAAAAATTTAAATTTGTGTATAATGTGATTTCATTATAAACAATTTACACAGATAATATTGATATTAGAAAAATAAATATTATTTCTTTTAAGATATAATTTTAAACAATACAACACAATTCAAAGTAATAGAAATATTTTTATATATCTATCTATTTTCATAGATGATTACATAAAATAATTAAAACTGAGATATGATTAACTGACTAAAAATAGTTTATAATTAGTAATATTGAAATGTTTTATTTATTTTTCATATATTTAGTTGACTATAATATCTTTCAATTACAGCAAAAAAATCGATAAATTATATTTTACTTATATAATATTATTTTCAAATACATTCACAATTTTATTTACTGCTTATTTTTAAGAGATATTAAAAAGAACTAGAACTAAATTTTAAAAATAAACATCGTTTGATCAAATGGTTACAAAATATTTTAATGAGGTAGATATATTATATTTTATCAATATTAAAGTTATTTTTTTCTTAATATTAAATTTGCCTTTAAATTCTTTTGTTTTTATGTTTGTGGAACTTAATAGAACCATAATCAAAATACCAAAGCTAATCTGAATTCTTAGTTTTAAGATTATTTAAAATAAATTTCAGTTTTCATTCAATAAATCAAATTCATAAAGTAATTTAGAATTTATGAAATATTTTAATTATTTTAAATATTTATTTGTGTTCATGAACTTTCAAAAATGCATCAGCTACTTATGCATGTAATTTTCTATTGATCATCGCTTTATTTTCTAATATTTTTTAAAAAACATCAACATATAATTTGATAACTATTATGAAGATACATGCACATTTAAACGATAAATAAAATTGATTTGATTTGACTTAATTATAATAAAAAAATAATTGTACTTCATTTTAAATTTGAAAAAATATATGTAACTCAATATACTCACAATATGAGTGACTCGATTAATCTAACTTATATCTAAAATCATAGATTTAACTACGATAAGAATGTATAATTCTATAAGACAACTCAAAACATATTAAAAATGAAAATAAAATATTAACCAACTATTACAATTTAGTTCTTTTGTAAAATTTATATTTATGCAAGAGACTTCAGAATATTATTGTTATATTAATTTATGTAATTTGGAATCAGACAGTTTAGTTTATTTTTTTTTTTTCATTCTAAACACAATATATCTTCAGTTATACTTAATCTTCATAAGATGTATTTACATATCTAAGACAACAACCACCTAAATGCAAATAATAATTAATCAAAAATTTAAAATATAAAATAAAAAATATTACAATTTAATTCAGAGATGCAATCCAATTTATCCAAATGATAACTAAATCGACTGAAAAATAATAAAACCAATTAGATATAACATATATAATTAAAGTAATATAATATTATTAATATAAATGATGCATACAAATTATAAATTAATCTAAAATTAAAAATAAAGAGCAATTAATTATTGTAGTATATTTACTTTAGAAATATTTATATCCGTGCATAAGCATGGATAAATCACCTAGTATCCAAATATAAGAGTAACGATTGGTGGTTAATTATGATATAATATATTGATAGGCGATAGCATCGAACTTCGTCCACCATCCTATTCACTATTGATAAAAGTAGACTACACAATTTAAACGGTTTATGATATATTATATAAAGAGTGTGTGATTGGTAAACTTAAGAGTAAAAGAGAGCGAATAAAATGGTTAAACGGTGAAAATGAGAGAGAAATTAAAAGGGTAGAAAGAGTAAAGAAAATAAAACTAAAATAAAAGTATATCACTTTTATAAAATATTGAGTAAAATGTAGTGCACATTTTTTATACAGTAAGTAGAGTAAATAATGAAAATTGGTATTTGAAGATGTAAATTCTAATAAACATTTTTAATCAGTTGGAATTACATCATGATCTATTACAGTGAATATGTAGAATAGGATAATGAGATGTAGCTGAACAGCGGATTTAGAAATTGAATCTAGAATTGAGTTGGAACCGATCTAAAGATTACTTGGAAATTAAGCATTTGAATATTTACCTTAGAAAAAAAAAGCTCCGTGGGAACCGAAATTCGCACTGTCGATTTCCATTTAAATTAGGAAAGTTAGGAAAATCCTGATTTCCCAGAGGTCCCGGATATTTACTAAACCACACGCCAAGCAATCAGAACACGAAAGTAAAGACGAAAAGAAATAAAAAATCGTAAAGAGAGCAAAATAGATCTTATTTCGAATTTGCGTATGAGCATTTACAACAGGGTAGGAGCCTTGGCTACAATAGCTGTCGGCGAGTTCCATAGTTCTAATAACCTAAGACTGCAGAACCTAGTTGAGTCGCAGCTCGAAATAACAAAAACGGAAAGTTGACTAATTTCTCTAAGTGCTAAGTTTGCTCTGAAGAAGTTCTCCTTTATGCCTCTCGCCTAGGACTCCTTATATACTCCTCCAAGGTCGGTTTTAGCTTTTCCCTTCATGCCCTTAAGCCGTCTTAAGTGAAAAACGGGAATATTCCATTTTTTCCGATCCTCATGTTTATCCGTGGAAACTTAACATTTTTTCTGCTGAAACTTATCTTTATATTTGTTTTTATAATAAAAACATAAACCGCCATAGTATCTACGAGCTCATTCTTAAAGAATCGTAAGTGGGCTTGTAGTCACGTTTTAGACCTCGTTGGGCCGTCTTTCGACATGAAACGTATGTTACGATTTTCTTTTCGACAAAAACAAGTTCTCGCGGTTTTTATCGTAAAGTTTCAACGGTAACTTTTATCGGAATGATGTAAGAAATTATATGGCTGCGGTACATGGGAGCTAGCATTGAGGAACAGACGAGAATGCACGGATTTGGGTCGTACCCGTTGATCGATGTCCAAGACAGTTCGGTCGCTACGTAGCAACCTGGTCCGCGCTAGATCGGTCTCTACGTAGCGACCGATCGAGTGGCTCGTTCGCGGACCGGTTGCTACGTGGCGACCTTGTTTGGATCCTTTTCTGACGTTTCATGAACGTGTTCTCAGACTATTGGTGTTTAGTTTCGACGAATCAACCGAGATTAGTGCAAGATTTTACCGCAAAGTTTTTCATAAAGATCTCTTTACAAAGATTACTTTTCGTAAAAACGTTCATGCTGATTTTTACGGATATTCGGATGTTAACTTCGTCGCGTCCGTTTTCGACCCCAACAGTGTTTCGGATAAGTCTTTCCAAGAAATTTATCGTAAAAATTCTTTTCAGTAATTTTTACGAAAATTACTTCTTTGAAAAGTATTTTTCGACGACATTCAAGCATTAATTACGTCGTGACCGTTTTGACCCCAACAGTTAGCCCCCCAGCCCGTTAGAACTGTGGATCGTAGAAGTGAGGTTCTAGCGAGCGATAAGACAACTTAGGCAAGTTAGGCGGAATTAATGGTTGAAAATGTCAGTTGAAAGTTGTACGTTCACTATAAAAATAGTGCAATTCGGTAAGATTGGGGCTGCGCCCTATGAAAGCTGCCTACGTACCCTTGTCAAAAGGGATCAAGCCATTCGTAGTTCGTCTTGGAGTTAAGATTCTTATGACCTGTTTTCCAGTGAGACCTTTTACGGTCCGGTTATGTTGCTGTTGATGGCATTTTGTAGTGGACCTTTGTCGGCCTCGAGATTAGCCTTGAAGGTTGTTTGCTTTGGCCGAGTGTGGCCGTATTTACGTTTTCAGGACTGAGCCATGTGGCTTCGAACCCCTGCCGCTTTGCGGACTTTAACTGAATTGAAGACTATTTTTTTCGAAGAGCAAGTTTGTTTTCGTGCGAATGTAGAGGGAAGAATATGAGTTGTCATCTTGTATCTAACTCTTTTGTTGGATCGTCATATTTGCTGCTCGTTCTAGATGGCATTGTTCGAAGAATTTGATTTTTCAAAAAAAATCGAGGGAGTTAGAATATTGACGAAGGGAAATGATTTAAGATCTCGTTATCACTTTTGGATATCATGCCTTGAGATGTTAGAGACCAGTGTGCTGGGTTTAGGGCAAGACCTAGGTTTACTCCTGGTTTTAGAGGGTGCGATGACTAATTGGACTTACGTATCCCGTTTCAGTTTTATCCTGATTCCATACCGATTTAAAGTCCGCGATAGGTTCTCGGCTTATACGACTTGTATGGTTGGAACCGAGCATCTCTCCAAGGACAATTTTTAAGCCTCCTGAAAGTGCTGACCAAAAATTTTGGGTTTCTTTTATACCGTTATTATCCTTGTGCCGGATGTACGAGAGTCATCTCTACGAGATGGCTAAGTCTGTTTAGGACGTCAAGAGTTTGTTGTGATCAGCAACAAACTTAATGGTAAAAATTACCGTTTTGAGTCATCGCGAAGGATATGTTTTGAGAAGATGTTAGTGCGTATGACTGTCTGGTCTTCCAAGAAGGTGAGGAAATTTCGTCGAAGAACGAATCTTCAGGCGTCTGCGACGTATCGAGATGCTTAAGATTTGTTATTCTTTCGTATGCCGTGTTTCGTGCTTGAAATGTTTGCGGGCTTAAAGGTGTTTCGGTGTTCGCGGGCTTAAAGGTGTTGGAGAAACGTCTTGGTTTATCTGCGGATGTTCGCAGCCAAAATTGTTGTTCCATACGATAATTATTCTCTTAATAGTCACACGACGTTTTTAGACAAATCGAAGATTGTCGCTTAGCCGTTAAGTGATGGAGCGATGGTTTCTCAAATAGTTTGGCTTGGCGTGAAGGATGTGTTCACTCAGATAGCCAAGGATGTTGTAGGTCAAGGATTAGACCATGGTACTTTAACATTTAAGGTCATGTTAGTTTACGATCGTCCTTAAGGGGGATGGGAAATTTTGGTTTTGACCTTTACTGGAAGGCGTAATTGACCGAGGGCGAAAGGGCGCTTGTCAATAGTGATAGGCCAAGTTTGCCAGAGTTATCCGTGTTAAGATAGCTGATAGTCGGAGAAAACGATTCTATGCTTTAGGTTTCAGTTATACGATGAATGTTTCGTATAATGTTACCTATAGTCTTATGAAAATTGATTCGTTTTTGTCTGAGGAAGACATAGCCTAAGAGGTTCGATACAGAACCAGTGCGAAGTCAGTTGCGGGACGATTGCCTGCTCGGATGTGACCGAGGGGAACGAAACGCAGAAACCAGTGAGCTGCAATGCTAAAATATGAGATCTATTAAATAGTAATGCGAAGATCTCTTTCTTTAGATTGGTCATCCAAAGTCAGATTTTACAGCTTTGTGTTTGCTATACAAAATATACTTCTTCGTAAAACCAGTTATGTTTACTTTCAAAAGTTTCTTCGTAAGACTTGGTCTGATTGTACGAAGGATTTTTCATGTAAGTAATGGGGACCGTTTTTACGAAGATTGTGAATCAGTGATACACATGTCAACGTAGCATTGTTTCTGCGGGTTTTACGAGAAACGTTTCTGCTGTGATTTCGATCTAAGGTGAAAGTTGCTTGGAGTTACTCATGGAGTGTTACCGAAGTTTATTTCACTACGATCTAGTCGCAGAATGTTTTTTCATTGGTTTTTTGAGAGGATTCTCATGACACATTCGTTTCTGGAACGAATTGGTCAACCAGAGGTAGATCTAGCCAACGATCAGGAAGAAAGTGTTCCCTTTAATGTGCTCGATGCTACATTTATTCTCGAGTTTTCTTCGTCACAAATGTTCTCGATGCTTTTACGTGACTCACTTGGTTCAACGGAAACTGAAAGAAATGCTTTGATGCTTGAAGATTTCTCGTAGAAATGTTTATACGAAAATGGCTTTATAAAGCCGGAAAGGGCTTCAAGACTTTGGCTAATCGTCGAGTTTCAGTTTGATATTGGTGTAGGTTTTCTATACGCATGATTGTGACAAGAAATGTTGTATAGTCTTTTGAGATATGTTCATGATCGTCTGGATATGTTGCTAGCGTTTAGACGAATTTTAGATTATCGTTTGCTTTTTTTGGGACGATTTATGGAGGCATCGTATTGCCTAAATGTTTTTCTGCCTATTGTTACGAGAGTTTGCTTTGACGAAAGTGTTTTCTTGATGACAAGGCAAAAGTTTTTGAAGTTTGGGAGTATACGAGTATAGTACATGTACCTACTCCCCCCCCTTTTTACGAAAGAAAACGGTTGAACCGATACTTTGAAGGGTTGTGTACGTTTCTTCTTCCGAGGATTGGAATGATCGACAGTATTGGTCGATTTAAAGACGACACTGGGACTGTGAATTGGATGTTGACGACTTGGGATATGTATGCGTTAAGAAAATCGCTAGAAACAAATCGGTTTTAAGACGACGTTCGTGTCTCAAGTTCTTTCTTTCTATAGGAAGTGATCTGAATATGCGCGGCGATCGTTTTTCGATTTTCAGAGAGCTTAGATCGGTTTACAAGATCTACCTGAACAGCCATGGAACAATATACCGGGACAGGAAAAATCGCCTAAGACTTAGTTTGCTAGACTATGCACCTAGATTTTAAGTTCCCTAAAGTTCTACGGCAGTCTCAAAGGCGTTTCTATTTCTTAGAAATTTCCTACGAAAATTCCAAGCCTAATTTGAAGTCGAAAATACCTTAGTTCTCTCAAAGATACGGGTTAGCCTCTTCTCCGTTTTGCTTGCTCATTTTCCCTTACTCTTTTCGTGTCTGTCTGCCCATTTCGAATAGCAAGAATATTGATTCTTCCTGGACTTCTCTGCCTTCCTAGCCGTGTTTAGGCTGCTGCCAATATTTGTGGTTTTCGTGATCCATGTTTCAATCTTAGTATCATTGGATTTACGAAAATGAATGAGCATCTCGTCAAAAACTTTTTTAGCGTTTAGGAATAGCCAGGGATCATCAAGAGGTGTCAAGGTTGATCAGGAAGACTTGCCAGTTGATGAGATTTTGGCGACAGATCGAAGCGCGAGAGGAAGGATGGTGAGACCGTGGAGAGAGGTGGATGGGCGAATTTTGATTCTCGGATTTTGCTTCATCTCTTTCCTTATCCGACATTCTTTTTCTAAGATTGTTGTTAGATTTTCGAAGGTTGTCAAATGTTGCCAACTTTAGTTTTACGAAAGTTTTTTCGAAAAATAATATCGAGTTTAATTTTACGAAAGTTATTCCGCAAAATATTATCGATTTAAATTTTAGGAAAGTTGTTTCGTAAAAAGTTGTAGAGCTTAATTTTTGCAAAGGTTATTTCGCAAGATGTTGTCGAGCATAATTTAACGAGATTTGTTCCGTAAAGAAGTTTTCAAGTTTTGGTTGTACGAGAGCCGTGACGAGGTTAATTATTGCAACCAAACTTAATCAGAAGTTTTTCTCATATCCGTGGGATTGATCCGTGGAAGTTTCGAGTAGTTTTTTCCGAAGTAAGAATTAGGTGACAAACATCGACAACTCTCAGAATTTGTTACTATGTAAGTGATAGTTGAATTCTTACGAAACCTTAGGCTTCAGAAAACGTTTTAGCGGTGG
>NC_027753.1:12964487-12976005 GCF_000695525.1 Brassica oleracea var. oleracea
CTTCGTCAGCCGTTTTAGGTTTCGAGTGATTCTATAGAAATTAACTTCGTTTCTCTGAAAGTTATTTGGAAGAAGTACAGCTGTGGGGGTTTCATAACCGATTTGCTGCGCTTCCTTTTTCTACGATAACTCTAGGGTTTTTCTGAAAGATACTCGGAAGAAGTACAGCGGCGAGTTATGTACCCGATTTGATGTGCTTCCTTTTTTCCGCAACTAACCTAGGGTTTTTCCGCAAGACAGTCGGAAGAAGTACAGCGGCGAGTTATGTACCCGATTTGATGTGCTTCTTTTTTCCGCGACTAACCTAGGGTTTTTCCGCAAGACAGTCGGAAGAAGTACAGCGGGGAGTTATGTACCCGATTTGTTGTGCTTCCTTTTTTCCGCGACTAACCTAGTTTCCGCGACTAACCTAGAGTTTTTCTGCAAGATAGTCGAAAGAAGTACAGCGGCGAGTTATGTACCCGATTTGCTGTGCTTCCTTTTTCCGCGATTAACCTAGGATTTTTCTGCGGTTTTGGGGAGAGGAAGTTTTACTTTTCCGAAAAGTTTACGGAAAACGTGTTTTGGTAAAACCCTTACACGTTGAGATTTCTTTAGTTCAGTAATGAGCCAAACTTCACCCTTACACATTGAGATTTCTTTAGTTCGGTAATGAGCCAAACTTACGGGTTTTCATAAGATTTATCGTTTCCCTTTATGTTTAGAAAGAGAAATCGCGAGCTCGTTTCGTTGCACTTCCTGTGGCGAAAAGTCGCGGCAAGGTTTTCGATTTTCTCAAGAACTGTGGCGTTTGCGTAAGCGTTGGCCATAGGCGCAGTGGCAGCTGGAGTTTTCTTACCAGCGTTGTTGCAAACTGCGATTTTGTCATTCATATTTCCAGACATTGTTTTGATCAAGCGTTTTGAGGCTATGAGTTAGAGTAATCTGCAACCCCCCTCCTTCTAGCGCTAAACTGTGGAAACCGCAATTCGCACTGTCGATTTTCGTTTAAATTAGGAAAGTTAGGAAAAGCCTAATTTCCCAGAGGTCCCGGATATCTGCTAAACCACACGCCAAGCAATCAGAACACGAAAGTATTCCGAATTTGCTAAACCACACGCCAAGCAATCGTAAAGAGAGCAAAATAGATCTTATTCCGAATTTGCGTATGAGCGTTTACAACAAGGTAGGAGCCTTGGCTACAAGAGCTGTCGGCGAGTTCCCTAGTTCTAATAACCTAAGACTGCAGAACCTAGTTGAGTCGCAGCTCGAAATAACAAAAACGGAAAGTTGCCTAATTACTCTAAGTGCTAAGTTTGCTCTGAACAAGTTCTCCTTTGTGCCTCTCGCCTAGGACTCCTTATATACTCCTCCAAGGTCGGTTTTATCTTTTTCATTCCTGCCCTTAAGCCGTCTTAAGTGAAAAATAGAAATATTCCATTTTTTCCGATCTTCAGGTTTATCCGTGGAAACTTAACATTTTTTCTGCTGAAACTTATCTTTATATTTTTTTTTATAATAAAAACATAAACCGCCATAGTATCTACGAGCTCATTCTTAAAGAATCGTAAGTGGGCTTGTAGTCACGTTTTAGACCTCGTTGGGCCGTCTTTCGACATGAAACATTTGTTACGATTTTCTTTTCGACAAAAACAAGTTCTCGCGGTTTTTATCGTAAAGTTTCAACGGTAACTTTGATCGGAATGATGTGAGAAACGATATGGCTGTGGTACATGGGAGCTAACATTGAGGAACAGACGAGAATGCACGGATTTGGGTCGTACCCGTTGATCGATGTCCGAGGCAGTTCGGTCGCTACGTAGCGACAGACTCGTTCGCAGGTCGGTCGCTACGTAGCGACCGACCAAATGGCTTGACCAGTCGCTACGTAGCGACCGACCGAGAGGCTTGGTAGTTCGCTACGTGGCGACCGACTCGTTCGCGGGTCGGTCTCTACGTAGCGACCGACCGAGGGGCTTGGTTGGTCGCTACGTAGCGACCGACTCGTTCGCGGACCGGTCGCTACGTGGCGACCTTGTTTGGATCCTTTTCTGACGTTTCATGAACGTGTTCTTGGACTATTGATGTTTAGTTTCGACGAATCAACCGAGATTAGTGCAAGATTTTACCGGAAAGTTTTTCATAAAGATCTCTTTACGTAGATTACTTTTCGTTAAAACGTTCATGCTGATTTTTACGGATATTCGGATGTTAACTTCGTCGTATCCGTTTTTGACCCAACAGTGTTTCGGATAAGTCTTTCTAAGAAATTTATCGTAAAAATTCTTTTCAGTAATTTTTATGAAAATTACTTCTTTGAAAAGTATTTTTCGACGACATTCAAGCGTTAATTCCGTCGTTACCATTTTTGATCCCAACAGTCTCATCACATAAAGTTTTTAATAATTAGTAAAGTTTTGAAAAACATTCCATTTTATGGAGATGTGGGAATATCTCACTACAGCAAAACGCAGACGACGGTTTTTGTGGTCATTTCCACGTTAAATGTTTTTCATAACGTATATTTCTTTGCTAATTCGTCGTAAAACTACGAGGAAAGGTTTCATCGTAAAGTAATGTCAATAATTTCGTCGTAAAAGCCACGTAAACTATTTCCTCGTAAAAGCCACGTAAACATTTTCCTCGTAAAGTACACGTAAATTGTTTCCTCGTAAAGTACACATAAAATTTTCATTCGTAAAGTAGACGCTTGATTTCGTCGTTATTTACATGTAATCTTTACGACGAATCTGCGTGTCTTTCGTAGTAAATTCCTCGTCAACAATTTTTAATTTCCTCGTTAATTAGACGTAATTAAGCTACGAATTTACTTCGATTCTTTATTTTTTACAAAAAAACTATAATCAAAAATATTTTTAAATTTCTTTCGAATTTATTATAAATGTAAATAATAAATCAATATGAAAATATTTTATAAATATTTAAGTTTCAAATTTATAATACAATAAAAAGAAGAAAAAAAACTAAGGGTTGTTGTTCTGCATCTCCTGGAAGAGGTCTTGACTCCTCTTCTCTACTTCTTCCTCATCCTCATGTGTTTGGGGTGGCTTTGGAACGGGATTTTTTCTATGTATCTCCGCCAACATGGTCTCCAATTAAGGATTTCCAGCCACTAGAACGTCCAAAAACCCCTCGACTGAACCCATACGTGCTGTGAACGCAGACCGCATCGAGTTCAACTCGGAACGTAGCTGAGTGATTTCATCAGCCCGTCTCTGACCATAAGACGATGTCGCTCTTGGGACATCGTTAACGGAATCAATCTTCAACGTACGTCTTTTTTTCTTAGGGACAACCTTTAAAAAAAAGATTAATGTTGGTGATAAAAAAAATAGATTAAATGAATAATAAAAAAAAAATTAAAAATTTTACCTCTTCGTAAATCTGATCCACTTCAGGTGTGGATAATGTGACCGGTATTCCATCGGTGGACTGTTGGGTCAGTTGGGTTTGGTGGTCTTCAATCCAAGCAACCACCTCGTTGTAGATTTGCTCGGACCTAGGATCTACAAATTGCCCAGTCTTGTCCTTGTGGGTCCCCTCGTAAAGATCCCAAAGAGACGGGAGTCCCGTCTCTTTGGCCTAAAAAACATTTAAGAAAGTTAGAATATATTTTTAAACAAATTAATTAATTAAAATATTTACCATATCCAAATGGACACCGACGTGGGGTTTTTGACCGGTATAGTAAAGCATCGGCCCATTGTCGTGCTCATCTTTCGTTAGACAGGAGGCAGAGCAACTGTAGGAGACTTTAATGGACGATGGCAGGATCCAATAAGGGATGAGGTCATCCCACACATCCTTGGTGAGCTCAACGGGTTTTCCCTGCTCATAACCTTTCACGATCCAATAATCCGTCCAGTTGGATACCGTGTCCAACAATCGACCTTTCGCCTTCCCGAAAAACGCTTTCTTCACCCTCTCGTTCACCCCTATGGACCAATGATATTTTTTCTGTAACAGAAAAAAATTAGATTAATAATTAGTTTAAAAATAATAAAAAATATTAATAATAAAAAAATAAAATATATATAATTAATTAATAGTAACTTACAGCGAACATTTTGTACCACGTCTTCCTGACGTGGTCCGGCGTCGATTTCCAGTTCGGATGAGCGTCGGGGAAGCAGCCTTTGATCACTCGGTTACGTTCTGAGCGACATAATCGTCAACCCCAAACCAGAAAAAAACAAATTAAAGTATTTAAATTACTTATTATTGTTATAAAATAATTGCACAATAAAAATGTAACGTACCACAAAGTTTTGTCCGGTCGGTCGGGGTCTAAGACTGGTAAACCTTCTCTGCTTGGCTGAGCGAGAAGGCGAGAAGGTCCTCGATGGTGTACATAGCATAAGGAGCACTCGACAGCACCAACAAATCGGGATGAATCCGACCGCCATCAGAGGAGGTGCCTCCTCTAGAACATGATCATAATGGGCGGGTGGCGCATCAAACCGAGGAACCGGAAAGTCACTTATGGTCCAGAAAAGCATCGCTCGCATCATAAAATTCGTCTTCGTTGAGTAATCATACGTCCTCACCCCTGTTGACCACAAATCTTTCAACTCTTTTATCAGTGGTTGTAGAAAAAAATCCATAGAACTTTTTGGATTATTCGGACCATGTATTAATATGGTCAAGAATAGAAACTCCCGTTGCATACACATCTCCGGTGGCAGGTTGTATGGCGTAAGAAAGACTGGCCCCAATGAATATTGTCTCCCTGACATTCCAAATAGACTAAATCTACATGTGCATAATCCAAGATAAACATTTTGGCTATTGCTAGCGAATTGTGGCTGTACTTTGTTAAAATGTTTCCAGGCTCTTGCATCTGATGGATGAGTCATCTCACCATACGTCTGAGTATGCTTGGCATGCCATCTCATCCCTCCAGCAGTCTGCTCAGATTGGTACAATCTTTTCAATATATCTGTAATTGGTAGGTACCACATGCTTTGGTATGGTACCCTATTACGTCCTCGTCCTTGCGGTTTGAGTCGTGGCTTCTTGCAGAATCGACATTCTTCTAACTTTTCATCATCTCCCCAGTAGATCATGCAATTGTCGATGCAAACGTCTATTATCTCCGAAGGCAACCCAAGATTATAAACGAGTTTCTGAATCTCATAATAAGAATCAGCAGACACATTATCTTCCGACAAATACTCTTTAAACAAGTCTACCCATGCATCCATGCAACTTTCAGGTAGATTGTGATCAGTCTAGCAGCCAACGATAATTTAGAGAGACCTTCTCTACAATCATTGTAAATTGGCTGATTCGCAGCATCTAACATTTTATAAAACTTTTTTGCATCTATGGTAGGTTTTTGAACTTCATCATGAGCTACAAATGCATCAGCTACTATATCATGAACCCTATCATAATCTACCATCTGCTCCTCCTGATGGTAACTATGTTCATTATGCATATGATCAACCGGTTCATCCTGGAAATTGCTATTACTACTACTAGCTTCATTCTCATAATTATAACCTTCTCCATGTTGAAACCAGATATAGAAATATGGCGTGAAACCTCTATTTATTAAATGCTTCCATACATTTTCACGAGTTGCCAATTTTGAATTGGTGTATTTCTGACAAGGACAAAACATTTTACCGCTTTCCTGGGCGAGCGGTGTAGAATCTGCTTAATGCATAAATGTCTCCAGCCCTTTGAGATATTCTTTCGTCACTTTCCTGTTAGCATCTATGTGCGTATACATCACCCTCTGCAACTCGAAAATATTCTCATCACCTGACATTTTTTTTTCTTTCACGTTTTTAGTTTTTTTTTTCTTTTTGGTGTGTTTCAAAGGACATATTTATAGGAAATTTTTGAAACTGGTAGGTGAAATTTTATTAGGAATTTACGAGGAAATATAATTAGCTAGCCGGAACAAAAAAAATGTGCTTACAACTAAAAAGTTGGTGCACTCGAGATATCGATGCTAAATAGACGTAAAATATTTCGTCGTAAAGTCCTCGTTATATCTATGTCTACTTTACAACGAAACCTTGTTTCCTCATAAAAACCACGTTAAATTGCGTCGTTTTTTACGATGAAACTTTATTGTCGTTATTTTATGACAAAATAATGTTGATTTGCTTTTTCCTCGTAAGAAACTCATAAAGACGACGTAATTTTACGAGAACTTTTTTTTCTCTTATTTTTCGTCGTTAAAATTGTGTTTTCTTGTAGTGTCTTTTGGGAGGTTAGGCTTATCAAATTACTATCGGGTATACGTACACGAGTTTAACACATGTATTAGGAATATCACTCTTGAGTCGTACTTTTAGCATAAGTATGGTTTTGCTTTTAAGGTGAGTTAAAACACAAAGAGCTAAGAAGAGAGGTTCTAAGGTCTTGTATTTGATCTTAAGATGTGTGAGACTAGTACAATAAGTCAAGGGTGTCTTGGTTTTATATATTGGGTATTGTATTTAAAGAGATGCATGTAAGTCACTTTAAATGAATCGTAATAAATACACATATCTTTGTAAAGATAATCTCTTATATAATTTTTGTTATATAGTTCATACCATAGTTTTTACATTTACAATTGGTATTAAAGTGGTCACCCGTTCATTTGTATAACAGGTGAGATCAGTGGAAGAAATGAAAAACTACCATGAACGCGTATCAAGTGTCAAGATATATATGGTTGTTATGAAGGAACATATGCATGTACTTGAAGAGAATGCAAAACTAAAAAGGAGATATTGAAAATGCAAAGATATGAAAAATAGTTTAAACCAGTTGCAAGTATATCAGGATATGCTACAAAGACTATGCGAAATAGGATGATCGAGATGTATTTGAGAAGCTGAGTTGAAAATTGGATCTAGAGCTGAGATGGAGCCGATTTAAGATTATTTGGAGAGTAAGAAGTTGGAAATTTTCTTTGGAAAAGAGAAATCTCATTAAGGAAGATTTTCACAGACAGTAGAGTTTTAGGAAACATTTCATTTTATGAAGATTGAGAATATCTTTTGGGAGGTTAGGGTTTACCGATTGCTGCTAGGTATAAGGTTTTGTATTCGATCTTAGAACATGTGATGATACTACAACAAGTTAAAGGTGTATTGATTTTGTTGGGTGTTCTGCTTAAGGAGATATTTTGCAAGCTTAAAGAAACTTTAGTAAATATATACATAACTTTGTAAAGATAATCCTTGTGTACTTTGTGTTATAGTTCGTGTCATAATTCTTGTATTTATCTTTTATAGTTGATTGGTAACGTTTTTGCTCGACTAAGAATAAATACATATCTAAAGTACAAATTTATTCTATAAATAACAGTCCCACCCAAAGACGCAAAATGATATACATTCGCGTGCTCTAGATGTAAATGGTCGTTGGTTAAGTTAGGTATGGTAATCCGTTTTCAAATATATAACTTATACATCTACGGTAAAGCGAATGAGTTTTCCAATCGGTAAGTAAAACAATTGTAACCAGATAAATTTTGTAACATCCACCAAAAATTTCGTAAAACATAAACATTTCATTAGCTTGTCTTCGCGGAGTATTTTGGGGTTGACTAATTATAATTGTTCCTTTCTAGAAACAACTTTGCACTAGACATTTCAATTTCCCCACTTGATTGAGTAAAAGCTCCATTATATCGTGCACAGTCCTAACAACTCGTATCAAAGGGCGAAGGAAGAAACTTTATATAATGAAATACCTTTTTATAACAATACTGGTGGACCTAGCTAGTTATTATTTCTTTCTATTGAATGAAAAACTTTACATATATTAACCAAAGTAAAATAACTACATATATGAGATGGATAATGCAAGAAGATTGAAACTAGCTAGAGCAAGGATTGATAATACCCACTAAAAGCATACTTTTCTCCATTCTTATCTGAAATCTCTGACGTGAATACGAAAATTTAATACGAACGAAAACTTAGTCTAATCATAATACACATATATATTTGAAATGTTTTCAACTCATGTAAGGAAAAAATTAAAGTAGAACACTTGGCTAGTCTAAAAGAGTGTTAAGTTAGAAAACCCAATAAGTCGGCACTGGACAGCAACGAAAAATTTGAAAAGGGAAATTAAGAACCGAACAAAAAGGGACGGTGCAAGAGATAAGTAATGACAGGGGACTGTGATTAGTGTGAAGTGTAATGGTAATGGCCAGCATTGACTCTTTTGATATTTGGCTCCCTGTCACTTTTATAAACTTTTCGACTTTACGTTTGTGTAAAGGTTGATCCCAACCACGAGGTTACTTTAACCAGTTGGAGAAAAATATTCTTGTTTGTCAGAACCCTATGAGTACCGTTCCATATATGCACTATAGATAAGATGAGAATCTAAACGTGGATTTTTAAATGTATATTTCTTATAAATGCGACATGCAAAATTTTGATATTCTGACCCAAAAAATTATTAGTTTGTATTTTGGTCCGGAAGTTCTTTCGATTTAAAAAGAAACTTTTATATTAGATTACCATATATTGAGGTGTTTACGAGTATATTAAAACTCTTTTTGTTCTCTTATAAGTTATTATTCAACAAACGATTCTAAATCTTTTACTTCTTTATGCGTCTAACTAAAGTAGTTTATATTTTCATATAAATTTTTTTCAAGAAAGGTAGCTTCGATGGAAGTCCTTTTGACAAACTCGTTTCAGCATGTTTTCTTTTCTTTTCGTCGTTTAGATAAAGTTAACCCTAATTAACGGGTGCAAGACTCTTCGGTCGTTACCTAATCACCTTAACTATTTCACTTTTGTTCGTCAAAGATTAACCTAGCTAGAAAGGAGATCAACAAAGTCGCGTTGGCCAAATTTTATAGGAAAGGTCGGTGGTTAATTTACCAAATAAAGAAAGAGAGATATGGATAGAAAGTTGAATAGGAAGATTCAATATAAAAACAGATTAATTTAAATCTCCTATATATTAATTAAGTAACATTTGAAAAAATAGATGTAACTCAATTTTATAATAATTAAAAAAACTCCTTACTTATGTGTCAATCAATTAGGTAATTAATTAATCATACGTGTCAGCCTCACATTGAAATTGAAAATCATGTTGGTCCAATTCGATTTTTATATTTCACTAGAAACATTTAATACCAACCATATGATATCATATGATATTAACTAAAGCAAGGTGGCTATTTATTATATATTATTTCTTTAAATAAAACCTACGGAATAACCTAATGTAATTATGATATATATAGTAATTAATGATTTTAAATACTGAAGATTTAGTAATAATATGTATGCTTTCTATCATTTTGTTTAATTCTTTACTATTAAAATAAATTACACAATTACATTAATCATATATTAAAAATTTAGATTTTTTTGTATATGTTGTATTTTGAATTTTTCAAAACGAGTATAAATTACTAAAACTGTTAAAAGTCTCACAATGTTTAAATTTTTTTGATCAATGTTTAAATTTTTTCTATAATAAGATACAATGATAATAAAATCATATAAATAAATAATTTTATTTTAATAGGTGTTTATGTTAATTTATATATATATACTTCATATCTTTTAAATTTAATTATATATCATATACGATAGATAAGATTGATTGTTTTGATTTATTTATTCTAAAATGAACAAGAGTGATAGTTTGATTTATATGCACACGCCAATTTATTACATAATAGTAACTGATTTCTTAGTTATTTAATATATATACTTATTCTTTTATTATTTTATAATATACAGAAAAGAATAAAATAAATAATAAATAATAAGTATTTATTATGCTGAAGATGCAGATCTTAACCTAAGTATGTATCTCTTTAATAATTTTGAATCTTAAGCATTTTCTAAATCTCTGGCCCAAACAAACAAACAAAATGAGAATAAACTTCAAAATCAATATTTATATCGAACAATAACCAAAATGAAAAAGAGAAAAATATTGAAGGTATATAGGATTGGCACGTGAACGTAAACTCCTCGTAACCATAATTAATTTTTAAATTACTAATTTAATGATATAAAACCGAGCTGACATAGTTTCATTGTAATCAAATAGACCCAAGATTTTTCGACCTAAACGTTGGGTTCTTATGCGGTAAAAAATAGTAGGCATGAAATTCTTCGACCTAAACGTTAGGTTTTTATGCGATAAATAATTTTTTGACCTAAAATATTTTAAAAAATGTGATCAGTTCATTAGTAAACAAATTATGTAATTAACAAAAAAAATTTTAAAAACTTGTTTAAGGGCCAAATATATTAATTCGAGCAATAATACAAAAAAAGTTCCATACGATATTTTTTAAATATTTTTGATATAAATTTACCCTGCCTCTTGGTTATCCTGGTAAATAGATGAAAAGGATGCGAACGAAATTTTGAAAATATAAATTAGGAATTATATCTGGTTGAACGCGATCATACATAATTGAATTTGATCGCATATGCATAGGGGCATTTTGGATGTTGACAATTGTTAGTAGGTCATATCAACAAAAGTAGGCGTAAGGGAAGTGAACGAGATTTATATATGTTTATAATCTGCTTCAAGATAAAGTGTGATAGAGGGAAGAGGCCATGTGGTGTATTCTGTATTCTATTGCAGACTTAGTGACATTTGGGGTACAGTTGTATCCATTATTTGTATATACATCAAAGGATATGTGATACACGTCTCTTCGTTCGTTTTCATCTCATATCACCCTTTTGTTATGCTTCCTTCGATCGAATTTCATTGATTTGACTATTATAAGTATTGTGTTAAAGTAGCTTTCTCTTTCTAGTCACTTTTTACAATTCATATGTAAAGTCTTGTGGGGGCCGATGTATAGAGTCATTCATGTTTGCACTACAGGAATTATGTACATTGTTATCGCGGATTATATGCTATATTAGATGTTTGATAGCGAATTTATAAATGTTATGTATACGGCAGCTGTAGAAACCCGTTAAAAAAAAAAAAAAAAAAAAAGAGAATGGTCGAGTGTCTTTGTGGTGGTCGAATCGTGGGCGGTAAAGATCGATCGGGAAATTTCGAAGAACGAGGTGGTCGAAGAAGTGATCATGGGTGAACTATGAGTCGAATAAGTTGCTCGACCATAGTTAGAAGATGTCTTAGATTGATCAGACGGACGTTTTGGAAGCATAACAATTTTGGAAGCACGATGGTTTAGAAGCTCGACGTTTTTGAAGACCGACGTTTCTTCATCACGAAGTTTTCTCGGAAAATCTTCATATCAGTAAAATATTATTCTGGAGACATCATGAGTTGGAAGCAGGATGGGAATTAAGCACGACGGGAAGCAAGCACGACGGGATCGAAGCACGACGGGAAAACCTGAAATTGGGCGAAAACCCTAATTTCGGTATTATGGAATTCTTCGAGGAAGCCGGAGGCTCGGGAAATATTTTTACAGGATATCAGAATTCATCTGGAGTCTATTAAAAATATTTAGAGCATCAGAACGGGAGCGGAAAAATATTCGGGATTGATCACGGGTCAGAAATTTGCCGGAAGGGTAAAAAATCGC
>NC_027753.1:12977297-12977598 GCF_000695525.1 Brassica oleracea var. oleracea
GATCGGGAAGACTCAGATAGACGGGGTCATGGCCTATGGCTGAGTGATTACACGACGGTGTAATGTGGCAGTGACCCGAAGGACTGTGGGCTGTCGCGCGGTGACCCGAAGGACTGTGGGCCGCGGTCGGTTGAAAGTTCCTTCTTTTGGCCTTTGTGGTAGGGAAATATGATATTGCCGAAAGAGAGGAGGAACACGAAGTCACCAGGGCCCAGGTTAGAGGGTTGTGTTAGTGTGTCGTAGAGGGTTATGGAACCCTCGAGTTAATGTAGCACCGATATACGGTGTTACGAGTAAGATC
>NC_027753.1:12980758-12986219 GCF_000695525.1 Brassica oleracea var. oleracea
TGTAGATTTTCATGCCTTTTGTAAACGGTATTGTGAATTGTGTTATGTTGACTCGATTTGGCATTAGGCCGGACCCAGTCTTGAATTATTCAATGTATGAATATTTCTTAAATCAATAAAAGTAATTGTTTTATATGCGCTTCATGAGTACTCTGATATTTGACTAGTCCGGTCTAACACAACGTTAGGTCGTGGTACGGGTTGAAAAGCCTTAGGCCTCGATCTAACGGAAAACGCTAACTCTAGGTACAGGTTGCAAAGCCTTGTTACTTGACGCAGCCAGACGTGTTAGTGGACGAACTGGTCGAGGTTGTGGAGTAAATTTTGTGACTCTGGCCGGATCGTCCCTAACCCGTCACGTAGCGCTTCCGGACCATGGTGTTGGGTTGGACGGTCAGTCATGTTCTTGTTTGATTGTTGGCTGGCCAGTTAGCCTTTCATCTCCAACCCTTGGTGTGGGTCGTCCGTCGGTCATGTTCTTGTTTGATTGTTGGCCGGTGGGTTGACCTATGCCTAGGACGGTTCGGAGGTGTTATAGCAGCCATCATAAATCCCCCTACAATAGCGTTTTTTCTATGATGCTACGAAATGTTCGTTTACGATAGCAATAAGTAGGTGATGTTATTAACGAATCTATGGCACGGTTATTTTCTGTTACAAATTGATGACGATACATATTTCGTGCCATGGTAGGCACTTCTACAGTAGCAATAGCTTATTCTGGTAATTGTAGTTGATAAGTGATGTACTAAAGTTTTTGATAGCTTTGAGATATATTATGATAGTTTAAATTGTATGTAATTTTAAATACTATTATTTGAGATTATAACTGTTTTTTTAGCTATTGTTATTGTGTCTGAGAGCTATGATTTGCTTATTTCAAAAATTTGGTTTCACCAATATAGAAATTCATGACCAAACAAAACCATTCATAAAATATGTTCCAAATACATAAGTCATTACACATTTATACTGATGCAGTTTGAAAACAGATACCAAAGCATAAGAAATAATATCATACATGAAAATCATTAGCCTAACTTAAAACTAGCTAAGACTGGACCTAAGTTCTTCATTCCCCTTGCAGGCTGCAACAGTAAAAACTCAATCAGTTAAGCAATTACAAATGCAGGTTTATAACCCAAAACACAACACTTACTGCAGCTTAAAATATGACCAATTTATCAATTGGCCATGCACTTGATGAACCATGTGCATCTTTCAAACATTCTATTTCATCTGATTTTCTCCAAACATCTGCATCATCTACGAGCACTACATCTACCCACACTCTAGCTGCTTTCCGACCTAAGCGTACAAAGTGGACCATTTGAGCTGGGTCTGTTGAATGCACTCGTCCTTCAGCAACAACTTGTTTCCTCTCACCAATGTCCATCAGTTTATACTTCTGATTCAGTTTCATAGATTGAGATCCAAGCTTAATCTGACACTTTACAATAGACATGTACACAATTTAAAACACAGAGATTAATATAACCAGATGATTGAAAAAAAAAAAAAATACATGATCAGTTGCTGGAGACTCCTCAGTAGGAGCAGATGTTGCTGCAACAAATGTAACTTTGCTACGCGTTTCTCTTCCATTTCCTACTGAAGAGACAATGTTTGGAGTAGGAGATTGGTGTCTTTTTTCTTCTGGTGGGTTGTCAAAGACAACTTTGCGAGCAGGCCATGATATAAAAGAGTGCAAGCAGTCCTCAAGGTGTGCAAGATCTATCGTAGGCCTCCATAAATATGTGATGTCCTCATGAACAACATCCAGAAATACTTTAACAGCTTTAGGTCCGAGAGGAAGTCCATTAACCAATGCTTTTGCTTCTTGTGTCTGCAGACACCCTTCACCGACAACTACAGTGTCATCAGACAAATCCAGTAGTTTGCATTTTTTGAGAGAATTTGCTCTCGAGCCCTGCAAACACATTCAGAAGACAAACTCATTATAGGCGAAATCATGACCTTAATTAGTATGTGAATGCAAGAGAAGAACATTTACCAGTGGTGCAATGTCTTCTGGTTCAAGCCCCAGACCTAGTTCGACACATTTATTCTTCGGCCATGCAATAATATGACCAACAGCTTCCTTAATTGTGCACATGTTACTCTCAGGTCTCCAGAGGAATGTTTCCGGTTCAGTAGCAGCTTCAACCAAGACCTTAACATCCTTAAGGCCTAGTCGACTGTCATTCACTATGTCATCTGGATCAGAAGCAAGGATACTGCCCTCACCAACATTCTCATCTTCATCAGCCCAATCAATCAGAAGACACCTCTTTTGTGATCTCTTTTCACACTCTATTAAATGGTCAGGAGTAAAAATGTGAGAGTGTAAAATAGCAAATTATCATTGATCTCATATATATATGACTTACTCTTGCAGCCGAGTTTCCCCCCCCCCCCCCCTCTCTGTAACATAAACCCAACCCAAAGTTATAATTATTGTATAACTACTTATCTTTATGTATTCTTGAAGATGAATCTAACCTGATTTTTCACTTTCGTAAGTTCAGACTGTAACTCATTAACCTTTTGCTACAGATGAATTTTCTTCTCTTGCATCTCAGAAATAGACTTGTGGTTGACATTGAAGCAAGCTCATTTCGTCTTACTAATATTTCTCTCCATTGCTCTCATACGGCCAGGATTATCAGGTCCTAACACCTGGATGAGTGTCTCTTCATCTTGATTTTTAGCAGTCTGATTAGCACCATTAACTATCTCACCTGCCTTTTGCTGGAAACCACATAAAAAAAATAAACCGGAAACATTACAACTTTGTTTTAATAGGAGTAGCAGATGATTTTTTAAACTCACAATCTTCTCAGCCGCATTTGTATTAATAGGAGTTCCATCTTTTCTTGTACGTGACTTCACCCAGACTTTAAGTCTTGACACTTCAGATGGGTCTTCAGAACTATTTTTCTATGGCAAAATTATATGTCAATATCCTTGTCTAAACATTAAAAAGGAAACAACAACAAGGTAGTATGCTTACCATCTCTTTTGCTAGTCTAACCATTCCCTTTCGACTACAAGTGTGAGGAATCTGTTTGTGTCTCCTCTCCTTGTAGCTATCACTCAGAACCTATCATATGCTTGTTAATATGTAATCTACTTTCTAATTAAGATCGTAATCAATTCAAATTGCATACCTTGAATTCTTTGCTAGTTTTGAGCTTAACAAATTTGCGCCACTCTGTAGGAGGAACATTCTCAGGTCTGAGATTCATCCTCTTTTAGTTATTCTCAGCTTGATTAATTTGTGTAACTATGCGTGACTTGGATGATCTCCATAATACTCCCATCTACTTCAGAACAGAAACCCTTTGGTAGTCCTCATCAACGTCAAACTTTGACTGCACTCACATAGTTAGCAAATAAGTAATCAGTATTCTGTGAAATTTCAGAAAGATACTTGTAAAGATAATGTCACCTGAACTGATTTCCAGAGCACTGTCTTCGCATCTTCAGTGAGATTTTTCCAACTTTCTAGAGTAGCAGGCACGTGTTCCCCAACCAATGGACCTAAATATGACGACAGCTTGACTGAACCAGGACCATATGCTTCTCCCATGAAAGTGAAATCCACATGAACTCTGCTATTTGGATCTTTAGCTAGGTCTCTCATCATTGTTGGTACACGCTTTCTCTTACGGGAGCTTGAAACTATAGGTTCCTCATTTAGTTCGATCTCACCTTCAGGCTCAACGGCATAATGCTGCTCTGGTGCAGTCGCATCATGCTCTGCTTCTGGCACATCATGATCATCTGCTTCTGAAACATCCTGCTCGGGTTCCTTCACAAGTTCCTCAACTTGCTCTTGTTCCTCTGCATGTTCGTCAACTTTCTCTTGTTCCTCGACATGTTCATCACCTTGTCCTGCTTCATGTGTTGGTATAGTACACACAAACTCAACCTCGTCATCTACTTTCTTTTGCTTCTTTGTAGATTTCCTTCCGCGTTTCTTTTGCTTTGACGCCCCATCTCAATTTACCAGAAACAAAATATGAAAATCTGCGTTAAATCCATACATAAACAGATAGGATACAAAAACACCAAACACACATGAAACACACCAGCAATGACACAATGACCAAGTAAACATGACACACACCAAGAATGACACAATGACCAAGCAAACATGACACACACCAACAATGACACAATGACCAAGCAAACATGATACACACCAACAATAAGGATACGTTTCACACATAGATGCCGTCACAATCACTTCTGGCATTCTCAGATTCATCAATGTCTATGTTTGATGGCAATGGTCCACTGTCTGCAGTTCCCTCTTGAGTATCTTCATGACTGTATCTTCTAGAAGGACCTCTCATGACTATATACCAATTTGAAGACTCATCCTCCCCAGAGTAAAAGACTTGCCTCACTTGAGATGCTAGTATGTACGGGTCACTTGCAAAGGTGGCTTGACTATGATTCATGTTAACAAGTGTAAAACCATCTTCAATCCTCACTCCATTACCCTTTATGGCCCATTGACACTGGAACAGAGGAACGTAGAAGACATTATAATCTATCAAAATGATGTCCGTTACTCTGCGGTAGTAGGAAACCAAATCTACCACCTGTGATGTATCTTTGGCACTAGATCTACAAACTGTCGTAGCCTCATAATAAACCCCACTGTTCTGACTCTTCCTATCAACTGATATAGTGTGAAACCTATGCCTATTAACTATGAATCTTGTATATGACCTTGCAGAACAACGTGGACCATAAGCTATCCACTTAAGTGTTTCATCATGTCCTGTAGAATCAAGAGGCACCTGATAATGTGTCAAGAGAAATTTGGAAAACAACTCAGTACCAATACAGTAGGCAGAACATTACAAGGGAAATTTAGAAAACAACTCTGTACTGTTATAAATCATGGAGTGGATTGCCATTAACCAGGCCCGGACCGAGACCGGCCCAATACCTAGAAGATGGAGAGATGGCCGAAGTCTAGAGAGAGGAGAGAGAGAGCCGACTTCAAGAGAGAGAATGGCGGCCACAAAGCTTGGAGAAAAGGAAACCTTTTCCTTTTCCTTTTCCTAGTAGATGTAATCTTTCCATTATTATGTATTAGTAGTTTTCCTAATCCTAGTGAGTTTATGTTTTTGGATACTTTCCATTTATCTTCATCTTGTAATCCTTATATAAAGGAACCCCCTTGATCATTAATAAACACATAAATATTCAGTCTCTAAATTCTCTAATTATAACACGTTATTAGCATGATAGACTCCAAAACCCTGAGACAAAACCTAACCTTTAATCCGTCACACATAAACTCTAAATCAGGCGCAACTTAAAATCGATCTATTTCTCAAACCCTGAGGAACCAGACGACGAGCTACATATCATCTTGAAGCTCTTGACGAGACGAATCCATGAGCGCAAACCGTTCGTCGATCCGATCTCAGACGCGCCC
>NC_027753.1:12989040-12989829 GCF_000695525.1 Brassica oleracea var. oleracea
CTAATAATATATATTTCAGTGTGTGATATAATCCACAGCAACAGAGGTCATGAGACACCATCAAGAGATGGATAAAGGACTACAATGTCCAAGATAGATATGGTACTGCCTAAGGCAAAGAAATCGATGTCCACATCCATGAGGGTGTTCGGCCGTAGAGCCATAATAAGAGAATATAAACTCACAGCAATAATCATTGATCTTGAACACTCATGAGACAAGTAGTGGACATGTATAGAAGAGGTCTATGATCCAGACATGGATCGGCCAGATCGAGACACAGGGTCATGATAACCACGTCTAGTACATTGTCCATAAGTACTTAGGTTGTCTGATCAAAGTAAAGAGTTAACAGAAGACGATCACGTCTAGACTATGGACACATGCAAACACGATTTGCAAAGACCCAATAGTGATCCCCGAGAACAATATGGTTCACATTATTTAGCACAAATGCTTTACCGGGACACTCAATGTCAAAGAGACATGAGAAACGACCTAAGAGGTCAAAGTGGTCTAGATACGGCTTAGTAATGAACTTGGTCGATTACTCCCTTCCTACATATACAGGAAAGATCACGCACCAGATGCGTAGAATGTAGAAACCTACACTGAGGTTCACATCAGGGGGAGTAGTGCGTGTTGTACTCTTTTTCCTTCATCATGGTTTTGTCCCACTGGGTTTTCCTGATAAGGTTTTAATGAGGCAACATGAAGCGCACTACAAATCTTGTATGGTTATGGCATCCAAGGGGGAGTGTTATAAATCATGGAGTGGATTGCCATTAA
>NC_027753.1:12991141-13005282 GCF_000695525.1 Brassica oleracea var. oleracea
ATAACCACGTCTAGTACATTGTCCATAAGTACTTAGTTTGTCCGATCAAAGTAAAGAGTTAACAGTAGACGATCACGTCTAGACTATGGACACATGCAAACACGATTTGCAAAGACCCAATAGTGATCCCCGAGAACAATATGGTTCACATTATTTAGCACAAATGCTTTACCGGGACACTCAATGTCAAAGAGACATGAGAAACGACCTAAGAGGTCAAAGTGGTCTAGATACGGCTTAGTAATGAACTTGGTCGATTACTCCCTTCCTACATATACAGGAAAGATCACGCACCAGATGCGTAGAATGTAGAAACCTACACTGAGGTTCACATCAGGGGGAGTAGTGCGTGTTGTACTCTTTTTCCTTCATCATGGTTTTGTCCCACTGGATTTTCCTGAGAAGGTTTTAATGAGGCAACATGAAGCGCACTACAAATCTTGTATGGTTATGGCATCCAAGGGGGAGTGTTATAAATCATGGAGTGGATTGCCATTAACCATGCCCGGACCGAGACCGGCCCAATACCTAGAAGATGGAGAGATGGCCGAAGTCTAGAGAGAGGAGAGAGAGAGACGACTTCAAGAGAGAGAATGGCGGCCACAAAGCTTGGAGAAAAGGAAACCCTTTCCTTTTCCTAGTAGATGTAATCTTTCCATTATTATGTATTAGTAGTTTTTCTAATCCTAGTGAGTTTAGGTTTTTGGATACTTTCCATTTATCTTCATCTTGTAATCCTTATATAAAGGAACCCCCTTGATCATTAATAAACACAGAAATATTCAGTCTCTAAACTCTCTAATTACAACATGTACATGTTTTTTTAGCCAACATGCAAAATTCTTAGTATGCATACTCCATAATGTTGATGCATCTCGCCGACGTCTATCATTTGTGTCTTGTAAATACTGAAGATGCTCACTTGTAACAGATAAAAATAAAAAATATATATCAAAATGTTGATCATAAATATAAACGAGTTAATGAATGAGTAAAATGATACTTACTCTACATAAGGTTCGATGATAGCCATGTTTTGGATGATAGCATGATGATCAACTTTCTTCTCCATTTCACTGAGGGTAACTGGAGGGCCAGTGGATATTGGATGACCATCTAAGATAGAATTGTTCTCATACTCCATGTTTCTATCAATTTTCTCTTGGACATTAGTGGTCTTCTTAAGGAATTCACTACAAAACCGGAGAAATTCCTCAGCTAGATACGACTCAGCAATGCAACCCTCTGGTCTTGCAGGATTTCTCACAAAGTCTTTGAGGACTTTCATGTACCTGAAACAAATGTCAATGTAGATAGTTCAGCAAACGAATGGTAAATTTAGAAATAGTAATATATATATCATACCTTTCAAATGAGTACATCCATCTAAAGTGGACTGGTCCACCAAGCCGGGCTTCTCTTCCTAGGTGCACAGTCAAATGGAGCATGATATCAAAGAAACTTGGAGGGAAAAACCGTTCAAACAAGTACAGAGTCTCAACAATCTCGGCTTCCATAACCAAAAGCTTCTCCCTGTCAAGCACTCTCTGACACAACAGATTGAATAAAGCGCATAACCTAAAAATTGTAAGCCTCGGTCCTTTAGGTAACAACCCCTTAAGTGCCATTGGCAGCAGTTGTTGCATCAAGACATGATAGTCATGTGATTTCAGACCTGTGACTTTACATCATCCAATGAGACACCTCTTGATATGTTAGAACAATATTCATCTGGCCCTTTGAAGTCAAATAGACGCCTGCAAAAGATATTCTTCTCTGCCTTCGACAAAGACCACGGTGCTGGAGGAAGATATGTACATTTACCCTGTACTCTAGGATGCAAATCCTGCCTAATGCCAAGTTCTTCCAGGTCTTTACGAGCCGCAAGACTATCCTTTGATTTCCCACAATGCAGCAACGTTGACACTAAACGGTGACAAAAAATGAAGTTAAACAATAAACGGTGACAATGAAACACCATTTAAGGAAATGAAATAAGCATCTTACCTCCCAGTAAGGTAGTTTGAAGAAGGTTGACCTCTTCTTCCATCTAGATAACTCATACTCATCTACTTGTACTTCTTCTTCTTCCTCTTCCTCTGATTCACTCGATAAACCCTCGCTGTCAGAGCCTAAATCAACAGAACAATGAATCTTTTTTCTCTTACTTGCAGATCGTTTGAAATTTCCGAAAGAGAAATGTCATGCCCGTTAAGTATTCTTCCCCTTCTCCCTTGTTCAGTTTTTCCATCGAACCATTTCTTCTTTCCCCTAAAACTATGAGTTGGTGGTAGACCCTTTCTATGGCACATGTAGACATGTTTTCGGCTGAACTTTAGCCACATGCTATCCGTATTTTTCCCACACAACGGACACCCCATTTTACCTTTAACTTTGCAGCCTGCAAGATTCCCATAAGCTGGGAAATCACTGATCGTCCAAAGTAGCATCGCCTTAAGAGTAAAAGTTGATCTACTTAGAGCATCATAGGTTAACTCTCCACTGCTCCACAAACTGTTTAGATCGTCGATGAGGGGCTCTAAGTACACATCTAAACTATTACCAGGCTGATGTGGACCTGGA
Organism: Brassica oleracea var. oleracea; assembly: GCF_000695525.1. Classification (NCBI taxonomy): domain Eukaryota; kingdom Viridiplantae; phylum Streptophyta; class Magnoliopsida; order Brassicales; family Brassicaceae; genus Brassica; species Brassica oleracea. Next base: position 12,993,725 of record NC_027753.1, read on the forward strand.
ATCAACAATGATAGCATGATGTTCTCCTTCTTTATGCATAAGCCAGGTGGCAAGTTGTAGTTTACTAACAAAACAGGCCAGCAATCGAATTCTTCATGTTGAATGGATTGAATCCATCTGTTGACAGTCCAAGCCTGAGGTTCCTTTCTTCAGCTGCAAATGTAGGATATTTAGCATTCATCTGATCCCAGGTCACTGAATCAATAGGGTGACAAAGCATTTCATCACTGCTTCTGTTGCTAAAGTTCCACCTTAAATCCTTGGCCATTTCCTCAGACCGGAACACCTCTTCAATCTTGGTATTATGGGAAAGTAACACAATACTTTTTGTGGGACTCCTTTCTTCTTCTCACCGGTGTGCATATTAGTCTTCCATCTTGAAGCCTTGCACTTTGGACACTTCTCAAGATTCTTGAATCTCTTTCTGAATAGAATGCAGTCGTTGACACATGCATGAATCTTCTCGTACCCATGTCAAAGGATTTCAAAAATTTCTTCACATCATACAGTGATGTGTGCAGCACATTTTCCGCAGGTAACATCTCTGGCAGTGTCTCTAGCAGGTCGTTGAAGCTCTTATCTGACCACCCATTCTGAGTCTTCAATCTAAGTAATGAAACAATTGCAGACAACTTGCTATGGTCTGCACATCTCGGATACAATGGTGTTTCAGCATCAGCTAGCTTCGCCAAGAACTCATCTTCTTTCTTGTCATCTCCCTCTGCCATCTCAGATAAATCCCCCGTACCAGCTAACTCTTCATCAAAACACTCAGCAGCTATGTATAACCCAAAGATCTCATCATTCCAATCAGTTACTCTGCTTTCAGCTGCAACCCCTGAGTTCAAGTCTCCAGGTAGATACCAATCAGCCCGCATCTTATAACCCTCCTCCATTCCCCTAGTAACAAGATGGTGAACGGCCACACTTCCTGAGTGTCGATCTATATTACGGCAGTCAATGCAAGGACATATAATCATATCAATCCCTTCCAAAGCTGAAGCCACATCCCGTACAAACTTTGAAGCCCCTCTCTTATAACCTGGATAAACTCTTTGATTCACAACCAAAAGGAAAAAATATAAACAAGTTAAGTCTGGACACACCAAATCAAACCTAACATATACGATTAAATTCAGTACCTGCTTAGATGCACCCATTTTTTGTCCACCATTATGTGTTGTTAAGTTGTCAAGTTGTCCTTAGGTTCATACAAAATATAATATAAGTTGGCTCAAATACATGAATCGAAGCAAAAAAAATCAGAGCAGAAACCACATTACTTGTAACTAGATAAACAGACTCGCTATTTTAATTCCAAAACAAAACCGAAGACTTAAAAGGACATTTTTTTAAAAAATACAAATCGAATCCGTAAACTGTAAATTGAAATGATAAATCTACAATCCTAGGATAATGTTGTTATGAATATGACTCGAATCAAACATGCATGAATCAAAACAACCAATAAATTAAAGCTCAAAACAACTCTTCGATTTGAGCTCAATTTCGACAGAGATGTCGTAATTTTTACTTCCAATACCTTAGAGATGGAGAACCGGATGTGAATCGAAGAGATGTGAGGAATGGGAGAGCGGCGGAATCAAACATTCGAGATGGAAAAGCGAATGGAATTGATTTTTTTTTAGGGTTAACTAGAGAAAGAGGAAAAAGTGAGAGAGAAGAGAGGGAAACCCCGATAAGAGAGAGGGAAAAGTGATAGAATTAGGGATTTTCACTAAGTGTATCGCGGAAAAGCTAATTTTAGTTTCCCGGTTATTTTAACTCTATCTTAGCGTTTATGTAATGCTATTGTATTAAAATAAAATTTCTAACCAATCTAACATAGCAGTTCAGTAAAACGAGCTATGACAATGTGCTATTAATGGCAACTTTTTTGTAGTGTTGGCTTGACTCTTGAGCTATAGAAACAGTTGATGTGATCAACTTCTATTTGGTCAACCGTTTATACTGGACAGGTTTTGGACGAATCTTATAGAAATCAACACAATAATAGCACAAGGTTCCCTCCAATGCATGACACATCAGACTTTTAAATCATTGTGGAGTTGCCATTTCAATAAATGAAAAAAGTTGTAATACCAATCAAAACATTTTGATTTCACACATCAGCTTAGTCGATCTCAAGAAATTATCTATTTCCCTTCTCAAAATCGTAGAAACTCTTTTTTTTTTTTTCACATTAGTTAATCTCAAAAAATTGACCGACACTCTTCTTCTCTTCTTCACATTAATTTGTGATTTATATGGCAACGCTTTAGCTTTTACGTACTTGGAACAAAGCCGTGAATATGATAAGGTAGATTCTTCATAACCATGTTTTCTAAATCTTCTTTACAAGAAAAAAAGTTTTCTAAATCTTTGTTTGCTGCTTTATTTTTTAAAGGTCATGTTATCTATTTAAATAGAAAATATGAATACAGTGTTTTAGGTCTTGCAAATAAGAAGATAACAAGAAATAAACAACACTGAAAAGTTTTTCATCGAACAATTAGTACATCGAATGGAAAGTAGGTAAAAAGTAGGCTCTATCCAGTCAATTGCTTCTCCAGGACCAGGGCTGAAGCAGGTTCGAAGCTAAGCCAGGTTGTGTTTTACGTTAAGAAAAAACTTTGTTCTCGATAGTGGTGTCAATGGTTCTGCTTCTCATCTTTATTTCTGAACCAAGAGTTTAATAAAATTCTCTTTCTACGGAATCTTACCAGCCAGCTCTCCTTTTATCAGTTCAATTATGATCTGGTTATCTTTCTTTTTGATTAAATTCTAGATTGAATCGGAAAATTTGGAATTCGAAGTGGATGAGGCTTGTTTGTTTAAACTGCTCTGAAGTATATGACAGATGAAACAGAGAGTCAGAGACAATGATATCATCACACCAACAGTAGTTTTTGTATACGTTGATACATGGAATCAGAAGGATCCATAGAGTATTAGAGGTGCTTCCTTGGATAAACATTTGGGTTTATATAATTGGATGCTAATATTGTGTGGTCCATGGATAAGTGCTTCTAGAATATTAACAGAAAAAAACTGCAAACATATACTAACTAAAGAATTATGTTCTTCTAGGGTTTACAAAGAAAAATTCATGTATTAAGTTTCGTGATTTTTAAGGAACAATGGGTTGGGAATTCAAGTTTTTTTAACTAATCTCAATTAAACGAAAAGTGCTTACGTTTTTGAGGGTTTATATTCAAGAATAGATCAAGTTAGTATGTTGTTATACAAGGTAATTTCTTAAGATGAAATTAGAGATTCCCAATTCAATGAGAATATTAGGGTAACAAAATCAATTTGGTTTGTGACTATATATGTGTTTGCCTCCCAAATTTTAATTAGAGGTCTTTTCCTTCACAACAAAAGAGAAGCTCACAAGAGGTGAAACAGATTGTATTTGTATCTGGAAATTATAAGATATCATATATTGATTTTATCAGTTTCTCATTACTAAATTTTGATTCCATTATATAGTATTTACGAACATGGATTATGTTTGTATTATATATCTCTCAAGAAATGTTTCAAGTAAAAGCGAGCCAAAAAATTATTATGGAAGTGTGCAAGAGATTGAGTAGAAATGAGTAGAATAGATGTCACAATAAAGGAGAAGAAAAAGTTGCGACAAAGCACATTACTCACAAGATTAGAAAGTCTTGAAAAACAAAAATATATAGTATATGATAAATTTGATTGCTAAGTATATTTTTTAATTTTCTTAAAAAGTAAATTTCTTAGTCGTTTAATTATTTTCCCGTTGTTGACATACGCTAAAAGAATTATGTCTATATAAACTAACAAAAAGTATTTTAATAAGATGTATATAATTTAATATTTATAAATAAACATTATAAATATTATGATTTTATCTCAAAAACGAGTTCTGTCAATATAAACTAACACTATGATTTTATCTCATAAATATATACATCTAATTTTGAAACTATATTTATCTAAAAAGTCAAGAAGAATTAGGAAATTAACATCCGATTTCAATTTTTTCTATCGGCTCTCAAAGTTTTTTTATTAGGATATTGTTTGTCTCTTAATAATTAAGTTAACCAAATGTTTACTCCTAAAAGCATACTTTTAGCTAAAATAATATATATATTATGAAAACGATTCACTATACATTTAATAGATGCAAAGAATAATAATTTTTTTTGTAAAACTACATACACAATAAAAGTTAAACCAAAGTTAGGGGTGCATTATTTTCCTAAATATGCATGGTTTCTAAGTATATATTCATCTATTCTTATATGCTGACTAATACTTTATCTTTTTCATTGCTTACAATATAAATTTGTAATTTTAGTTATAATTTTTGGGATTGTTTCTTTTCAAAATGTAGAAATGTTTGTTATAGAAGATTCATTTTGTATCTATCATATATAATTTTTTTTTTTTTTTGCAAAATCTGAATACCACAAATTTTCTAACGTCGATGCTTACTGCCCCTGAACCAAATGAGTGAATATATTCTATTTATAAAATCTAAAAGTACATAAATAAAAAATAATTTAATAAAATATTTTTTTGGAAAACCACGGCGTAGCGCGGGAACTAACCTAGTTGTATATTAAAGTTCCTTGGCATCTGAAGTTAGAGAGTTGTGGAAACTTGCTTACTTGGTATTGTTGGTCCATCATTTTGGTGTGTTGCATAAAAGTTAAAACTTGTATAGATACAACTTTTGAAAAAGAAAAAAAGTATGGATACAACTAAATCGCGTATAAAACTTAGATTATGTGGTTGATATAGCTACCATCTCACGCAAACTAAATTCCAATTCCAGTATATCATGAACTTTTTATCTAGGCGAGCACTGCAATTTTTATCACAGGCTTTATCAACCATGAAACCATAATTTCTACCAGTTTCAGTCATATCATACAGATTTCTTTTATACCTGTAAAAATTAGGTTAGATCGGAGTCACACCTATCATACAATATAACTAGATGGTTTCATGCGGCATACGCAGAAATATTAACTTAAAAAAAATTATTTTTAAATATATATTTTTATTCATTTAGTGTTAAGCTCATTAAATTTTAAAAGGTATAAAGCAATCATTTGTAATTGTTTTATTTATTTTAATTTTCTAATTTGAGTATTTAAATATTTTCATTTTTTAAATTTTTAATTTTTACACTATTTTATTTCTTTTTAAGAATAAAATTTAATAAGTTTAAATTTTAATTTTTACACTATTTTATTTCTTTTTAAGAATAAAATTAATAAGTTTTCTTTTTGTTGGTTTAGTTAAAAAGATTTAACTTAAGAAAAAATGATATTATATTATTTATAAAAATATGGTATTGACACAATATCCTATTACAATTTTACAATGTTTCTCATTAGAAAAAAGAAAATAAAATATTTAAAATACCAATAAAATAAATTAATATTTTATTAATTTTATTAAAAAATTTAGTGTGTAAGTTTATAATAATTTTTTTAAGTTATTTTGCTTATATCTTTTTTGATTATGGTAACTACCACATATTTGTTATTTTATATTATAATTTCTATAATTGAACTTTAGTCATAATTATATTAAGCCATATCACAATTATATATGATACATGTCATCATTTTTAATAGGACATGTAATCATTTATTTGTTAGAGTGATTGTAGTAAAGACATTTAAACAGTTAATTTCTCAAATAATGTCTAGGAAAAACGTTTACTATCTGTTTTTCTCATATGTATAACTTTACTACTACCAGATTTGAATAGGTATATCGTTTCATGTATGATATGTAGCTTGTATATCCCTAATTATCTAATTGAGACGGCTAAGAGCATGATTATTGGGGAGTTCTTAGGGTGAGGTTCTTAGCGGAATATAAGAACCCGTCTTTTAACTTTTAACTAAAAAAGTTAAGAACCGGCTCTTAAATATCTTATTTAATTTTTTTAATAAAAATATCTACAATTACTTAATAAATTCGAAAATCATGTAATTTTCTTCTCACAAATGATTTATGATATGATCTTGTAAACTTGATCGCTTTTATTTAGTGTCAAGTTAATTGATCATCCTTATGGAAGGCAAAATTCGTCAAAGATTGTCATCATGATCAAATCGCAACTATATATCGACCAGCCCTAAATGTCAAGACAACATTGTAGTATACAATAGTTTATGCCCCAGAGCCACAAATTATTGACATTGAAATGAATTTTCTTGTAATGATGATGATGATGCATTTTAAACATATTGGAGAGTGGGTCCATTTTTTCCACTACCCTAACACACTAAGATGTTTAGTAAACTTAATGATCATGTAATATTATCCGATCATACCAATACCTAGTTTTAATAATCAAAACAATTATGAATAACAAAAATGTTGTTAATTATAATATATTATAGTAGTAGTATTTTTATTGGTTTTCTTTGGAAATATAATTGCTCATCCATTTTGTCAACCTTTATTTTGTTGACTATCTTATAATTTCAATTTAGTAGCTGTATATTAATTTTCATGACTCTTTGATAATTATATGGATACTACATTTTCTGCTTCAGGTTTATTTAAAAAAATATATTTAATGATTTACACTAAAAGTCTTATAAAATTTAAAATATAAATGAGAAAGTTTGTGATTGAATAATATTTTCTAGTTTCTCTCTCTCTTTCTCTCACGAGTTCTATTCTAGTATAATAAATAAAAAATGGGAGTAATGAATGAACAAGACATGTATGTGTGTTACAAGAAAAAAAAAAGAATGAACAAGACATTATAAGTACCTCCTTCTCCCCACCTCTTTTATTTAGTTTTGTGCCAACTTCTAAAGCCAAACTTTTATCTTCCTTCTGTTGCTATAATACAAGAAAAATAGAAAGAGCCATGGATGTTCATGATTTATCCGAAGAAGCTAAAAGAGGACTACACATGTACGAGGAATCATCAGACGATCTTGTCGTTGATTTTCGAGGTCGACCATGCAGGCAAGACAAGCATGGTGGTACAAGAGCTGCTCTATTTGTTCTAGGTATCCTTCTATATGTATATCCTCGTATCGACCACAGCATGTTGCGTATGGTCGGCTCGGTCCATGTTAAGCATTTTGAAGCCATGTTATCTTAAATTGATTGGTTGTGTGTATATGCTCAGGCCTACAGGCCTTTGAGATGATGGCGATTGCAGCTGTTGGGAACAACTTGATCACATACGTTTTCAATGAGATGCATTTGCCTTTGTCCAAAGCCGCAAACCTGGTGACTAACTTCATAGGAACGGTGTTTCTCCTCTCGCTACTTGGTGGCTTCCTCTCTGATTCATACCTTGAAAGCTTTCGCACTATGCTCGTCTTCGGCGTCATAGAAATATCTGTATGTTCGCTCCTTGTCTAGCTCTCTTTTCCTTTCTCATTATTTTCTTTAAGAGATGCTACTGAATATTCTACATCACTTTCTTCTCTAACTAGTAACTTGTGATTAAAAACGTGATATTAGAAGTATATTTAGACAAAAGTCAAAAACTTTAACGTAAAGTTCTAGCTAAAGTGAATTACCTTGTTGAAACTTTCGGTTCTTTGGGAAAGCAAATGGTTTATATAAATATGATTTTAACTTATTACGTTATATTATATGTTATAACTATTTAGTATCACACAATAGTGACGTCCAAAAACAATGTCACACAATAGTCTAGTAACAAAATATACGGCTTATCATATGCGACAATGATAACTCCAGTAAAATTACTGGTCAGGTTAAAAGCATGTTATGAATCCACATACACAATATGGATTTAACTTTCTAAGATTTTAGCTACAAAAGATAGTCATATTTGTGTATTGTTTGATAAACTTAAAAGTAAATTCTGGCTGACAAAAAAACATGTACATTAATGAAACAGGGGTTCATATTATTGTCAGTCCAAGCTCATCTTCCTCAGCTAAGACCACCAGAATGCAACATGAAGAACACCACAACACATTGCTTAGAGGCAAATGGTTACAAGGCAGCTACACTCTACGCAGCACTCTGTTTGGTGGCCTTAGGGAGCGGCTGTCTCAAACCAAACATCATCTCTCACGGTGCGGACCAGTTTCAAAGAAAGGATTTAAGGAAGCTATCGAGTTTCTTTAATGCGGCTTACTTCGCCTTCTCAATGGGCCAACTTATTGCACTCACACTCTTAGTTTGGGTGCAAACGCATTCCGGCATGGACATCGGTTTTGGTGTCTCGGCGGCTGTTATGGCTGCAGGGATGATCAGTCTTGCTGCTGGGACTAACTTTTATAGGAATAAACCGCCTCGTGGTAGCATCTTCACACCAATTGCTCAGGTAGTTCGATTGTTTGCGTTTGTGTTTTATATGTACTTTTTCTTCAAATGGAACTCATAATTTCTATAATTTTAAACTAAATTATTTTGATAATTGCAAACGCCAAACATCAGTCATCAGATACAGAGTTTTCCTAGAACTACGTTTATTTGTTTGGTGAACTTTTAGAACGTAGTTTTTTGTTTGAACATATAAACCTAGAACATTGGCATTTGATACATTTTGAGTCATGAAAGAGTTTGATCTTGACTTCAGTTTTTGGTTTTTTTTTTTTTATTGATCAGGTCTTTGTAGCCGCGATCACTAAGCGAAAACAGATTTGCCCTTCAAACCCTAACACGCTTCATCAACCTTCCACAGATCTCGTTGGTGTCAAACCTCTCCTCCATAGTAATAAGTTCAGGTAATTTTTCTTTTATTGTCTTTACAATTACCACCAAAAATTAACTAACTAAACAACTATTAACCGCAAACGTGAAGGTTTCTTGATAAGGCTTGCATCAAGACGCAAGGCAAAGCAAGGGAGAGTCCATGGAGACTCTGCACAGTCGAACAAGTCCATCAAGTCAAGATTCTTTTATCAGTTATACCCATTTTCGCGTGCACCATCATCTTCAACACCATCTTAGCTCAGCTCCAAACTTTCTCTGTACAGCAAGGTAGCTCCATGGACACACACATCACAAAAACATTCCAAATCCCACCAGCTTCACTTCAAGCCATCCCTTACATCATTCTCATCTTCGTTGTTCCTCTTTACGAAACGTTCTTCGTTCCACTCGCTAGAAAACTCACTGGAAATGATTCCGGAATCTCTCCTCTTCAGAGAATTGGTACTGGACTATTCTTAGCGACTTTCTCGATGGTTGCAGCCGCTTTAGTGGAAAAGAAGAGACGTGAATCGTTCTTAGAACAGAACGTAACACTCTCGATCTTCTGGATCGCACCACAGTTTCTTATATTCGGTTTATCAGAGATGTTTACAGCCGTTGGTTTGGTGGAGTTTTTTTACAAACAGTCTTCACAGAGTATGCAGTCTTTCCTCACGGCAATGACTTACTGTTCTTACTCTTTCGGGTTCTACCTTAGCTCTGTTCTTGTCTCGACCGTGAATAAAGTTACGTCTAGTAATGGATCCTGGACAAGAGAAGGTTGGCTAGGCGATAATGACTTGAACAAAGATAGATTAGATCTCTTTTATTGGCTCTTAGCTTCATTGAGTTTCGTCAACTTCTTTAACTATCTTTTCTGGTCAAGATGGTATTCGTTTTGTCCATCCGCGACGCATCATAGGGCCGAGGTTAATAGCTTGGAGGATGTAGAAGATGGAGCAAATAAGGATTCCAAGATGGAGAAGCCAAGAATTTGACTATGTTAGATCTTCTTGTTCAATGTTTCCTTTAGGGTTATAATTAATAGAAGGAATCTCTTGAAGAGTTAGATCCTTTATGCTTATTAATCTGGTAGTAATCATATGGTTTGGAAGTGGCGGGGTAGAGTTTGCCCTGTTTTAAATTTTATTTTTGGGGTTTGTAATGATGATGAGTTAGTTTAAAAGGTGTATAACAACTTGTCTTATGAATTAATAATGTATTAAGCTAGTTGGTTTTTGTGATGTGACTGTATTAAGCTAGTTGGTTTTGTGATGTGACTGATGAAGTTCATAAGATTTGGGGCAAAGATGGAGAACACAAACAGCTACAACTTCTTAAAACAGCCTTTCTGCAGTATGCAATTGCTGCCTTTAACAACAACCGAGCAATATCAGGTTTTGACTTCTGAGGCATATGATGATTCCTTAGACTTATATAAGACATTTTTGAAGTTGGAGAGAGATATGGTCAATACCCATAGATATTGACATCATAAGCTAAAAGATATAGTGAGGTAAGCATCATTAGCTGTGACCTTCAGGCAGACAGAGAAGGTCCACACAACACACTGCTCCATTGCTCCATCAATATCAGTGATCATAGTGTTTTCACCGCTAACTCTTGAACAGAATATTTGGGTTTTTGTGATTTGAGCATTATCATTGACTATCAAAAGAAAAATAATATAAAATTCTTATGTACATTATGCTTCATTTGACCAAACATATCCAAAGTGTTTCTTAAATTTGATAGCCTTTCTTGCAGCCTGGTTTAAAAATGGTCTCAACCTCTACATATTAGTCTGCACAAGCTCTATGGACACAGCTAGTTTTACATAGTAAAATTGTGAATTTTGCATAATAAAATTTAAATTCACATAACATGTAGGACTATCCCTAATTAACAAAGATGAATTCTTTTTCATAGAATACTGTGCTCAGTTACAGAAAAACCAAAAAATATATGCAAACATACTAACATTCAATAAAATTAATTAGAATATATTATATTCCAACAGAAATTATTTAATTAAGTACATCCGACCAATAATCTCATTCATTTTATTAAACAAAAAATGCTTTAATTCACTTAAAAACCGGAACTAATAAGATTTAAAGATTCATCTGTCAAGAATATAATACCACAATACAATTTTTCGTTCTCCAACAATTATGTAATATATCGATGACTGTTATGAACCAGATCGTGGATACCTCCTAACCAAGAGATTATGATTTGTAATTTTTTCATTTATCTATGATAGTGTAATCTCCTATATAAGGAACCTCTATGTTATGAATAAAGATAGACTTTTCCATTACTTTTATAACATGTTATCAGCACGATAGCCTCTAACACCCTGAGCCTAAAACCAAATCGCTAAAACCCTAAAACCCTAAATGTAAAGGAATCTGCTTCGGAACTTCGAAGAGGCCGTTCTCCCAAACCGTGAGGACCCAGAAAACGATCAAAATATCAAATCGAAGCCCTGACCGAGACGAATCAGTCAGTGCAAACCAGTTGTCGATCTGACCACCGACGCGCCCTCACGCACAGATATAGTGCGCGCCAATTTGCTTTGGAACCCTAATTCGAACCCGACGATACCGACGAACCCTAATCCGTTCGCGGCTCCGTTCCAGATCGTGTCCACCTTATCAGCTTCAGCCCCAAGGCGTTCCTGATCCTTGGCGAACTCAGCTCCATCCTACATCAAGGACAGCTCGCGATCCGACAGCAACAGCTCCCGTTCGCATCAGAGCCGCTCGCGATCCGATAGAACCAGCTCTCGTCCCAGCCAGATCGCGTCCCGATCGTGTCTAAGCTCGAGGTTCATTCTTGGTGGTCCGGTTTCT
>NC_027753.1:13005421-13005614 GCF_000695525.1 Brassica oleracea var. oleracea
TCCCCAAACCCTAAAAATCGAGATTGATCCATTGATCAATTAAAATCAGAACCTTAAAGGTTTTGAATCTCAAATAAAATCCCTTTGATCTAAGATCAAATTTTCGAAATCCTTAAACCCTAATTCGAAAGCTATTGATTAATTAGAACTGATTGATTGATTGATTGAGATTGAATTTGATCATCCTGAAATT
>NC_027753.1:13007279-13007625 GCF_000695525.1 Brassica oleracea var. oleracea
TCAGATGAGACCACTTGGATCAGCTCCACTACCTGATGCACACGCTATAGAGGACAATAAAGAGTCAAACCACGTCCAAAGAAACGGCCAGCATGGCCGTGGTCGAGACAAATCGAACGGACGTGGCCGCGGTCGAAGATCCTTTGGCCGCGGGTGAGGAAATGGTCGAGACCATGGACGGGACCGTGGCTCATTTGGATGAGGCCATGGTCGTGGCCGTGGATCATCTTTCAAACCCCAACACTCAACTAAATCAGAGAAATACGTGTGCCATAGATGTGGAATGAGCAATCATTGGGCTAAGACTTGTAGGACTCCCAAGCATCTAGTTGACCTCTATCAAGAG
>NC_027753.1:13007727-13008540 GCF_000695525.1 Brassica oleracea var. oleracea
CAAAGATTATACATTTACAAAGCTAGCTAATCAAATGCCAGGCACATTTGCTGACCCGAAAAAGAATGACTAAATCATATATAAACCAGCTTGTAAAGCACCAACTAAATTGATGTCCAAGAGAGACACAGTCAAGTTGCTACAGAGTCTATACAAGATAGACCAATAAATTCCAAAGATAAGAATCCTCGGAAACAAAAGAGAAAGGTGCATAGAATGATAAAACAAATCCGAGGTCAAGGAAACCATCCCAGACATAGAGATAAGGCCGGCCGGCTCTAAGGTACAGGTACCCAACAATGTAGCTTGGGACGAGAAGCTGCAAAGTATTAAAGGTCCTGATAATAATGAATCTCAATCGGTTATATCATGTCTGGAACATAATGGAACACAATAAGGAATGTTGACATAAGATGATACAAGGTAGCACTTGAATTTATGAATATAAGCGAGGATCATGAACCCACGTCAATATAAGAGTGCGCACTCGTAGAACAGATTGAATGAAAATGTGGGGTTAAATAGTTTAAAGAAGAAAGGCGTATTTGGCCATATGTTACAATTTGCCTATTTCCTAATTTGTTTATGTTTATGATTTGTAATATTTCCTATTATTGTATTTTCATTTAACTCTCTTGTAACCCCATATAAAAAGAACACTTATTCATTAATAATATACAGAATATACTCTCATGTGGTGGATGCAACTAATTTTAGATTTCTCATAAGTCTGGCTATATAAGAGAGAAAATTAGACTTGCAGCAAGTTGATGTAGTGACTGCATATTTATATGGTCCACTGGATAATGAAAG
>NC_027753.1:13008760-13039987 GCF_000695525.1 Brassica oleracea var. oleracea
ATTTTAGACACTGATCTGATTGGTCAATAAGAAGGATGATGAAGAAGCCTTTGATTTTGTTTTATTTTATACTAACCAGCCCAAAGAGGGGTTATTTGGTTTTGTTGATTTGTTTTCAGACAGGTTATGTTTTAAACATGGTGGTACACGCATATCACATCAACATCATCCAAGAAAGATTTCGTGTGTGTGTATTTGAGGTCGATGACTCAATATGTTCGATCAGATTGTGGCATGGCCGATGGTAAAGAAGAACCAACTATCATGTTCGAGGACGAAACATATTCTGCCCAAGATCTTCATCACCCACGGATTGCAGAATATTGGAGAGGTCCAAGGACCCTTCAGTAATGTCCAAATCAGGGGGAGTAATGTGTGTTGTACTCTTTTTCCTTCACCATGGTTTTGTCCCAATTGGGGTTTCCTGGTAAGGTTTTAATGAGGCAACATTAAAACACATTACAAGCTCTAAATGGTTATGGCATCAAAGGGTGAGTGTTATGAACCAGATTGTGGATTGCTCATAACCAAGAGATTATGATTTGTAATCTTTCCATTTATCTATGACGGTGTAATCTTCTATATAAAAAACATCTATGTTATGAATAAAGATAGACTTTTCCGTTATTTTTATAACAATGAAAATATTTTGAGAGATTTTTCATCATATACATTAACCAGTTATTCCGAAATGTTATTCAAATGGCATATGGCAATGCTTAGTTCGAGGACATTTTGATGGGTGTAGTGGTCGTACAAAAATATGAAAGATGAGGTTATAGCTGTCAGCTGTTGTAATTTAAGACCAAGTTGTCAGAGAAAGATGGTTATACTACAGATTTTTATCAAAACTAAGTTTTGTGATGACTAAAACTATTTCAGAGGCATGGTACATGTTTGGAGAAATTCTCGTGTCAAAAAATCTGAGACAAAGTTTGAATATATTTTTATAAATTTTATTTCATAATAAAAATATTCAAAATTGTTTGTCATCGCGCAAAAATCTATTTTGATGCAAGATTTTTACGTCTATTGTAAAATTTATTTAGCACTTTTGAAATAATTTTGTAAAAGAAATTTTTCTTTAAAATCGTTTTCAGATTTTTGAATACAAAAACTATATTTAATTTTTTGTTAGTAGAATAGTTCTTTTGGATATCGTTCCAATGTGATGATGTAAATAGTACAACATTTTTACGACAATCTAAATACTTTTGTTTAAGAATATTCCCATATCCTACATTTGAAACATCTGCTTCTATGATTTTTTTTATATATGGATATACTATATGCAGACGAGAGATTCTAAGACCTGTTTTCTCAATCATTTAAAAGTTTAAATGTGTAAAAGTTTAAATGTGTAAAAGTTTAGCTATTGAATGCGTTTATATTAGGTCAGAAATCTAAAACATAAATATTCAAAGAGTCTTTGTAATTTAGTTTTATCAATATTTTTTTCTGTAATTTGTTTTGAAAAATCTAAAGATCTTTCAATAGGTGTTATCACACCTTGTGATATGTAAAGACCTAGAAATCTGATTTTTGTTTGGAATAGAGACATTTTTGTTTTGGAAACAACAAGATCATTTTTCTCGTAACATAAAAAAAATGTCTAAGATTTTTGAAATGTTCATCAATAGAATTAGAAAATATTAGTATATCATCAATATAGAAAATGAAAAATTTGACTATTTAGATAATATATTGTTGACAAAAAAAATCAGATAAAATATTATTCATGTTTTTTTTTAATTCAGAATGTGCATTTTTAAAGAGAAAATTCCATAAAAATACCCCAGCTAAATTTCATTAAGTTTTTTAATACCCAAATTTTTTCGTTACCCAGTTTAATACCTCTAGTAATTATTTAGTTCATTTTAATACAAAGAAGTTTATAATTGTGCCCCTTTTAAAACCCAAACTTTGTTTATTTTAAGTAAAAATATAATAAGTTTTAAACGAAATTTAAAAACTCTCCAAAATCTAAGAAACAAATGTTAAAAAGTTCTAATTTTGTTTTAATATTTAGGAAAGAAGGTAAATAAATTAGGGAGAAAATTTTAAATTTTTTAAAAATTAATTTTTTTTAAAAAAATTTAAAAATTAATTTTGAAGAAAAAGAATAATTTTTTTTCTGTTTCAGAAAACAAACTAAATTCAATATTCAAAACTTAAAAAAATTATTACAAACTTTAAGATTATAAAGAATTTAGTTACTTTTATTTTTCTAACAGAAAGAAACAGAATTTTATAAGATTGTTTTGTAGATTTTGGAAATATTTTAAATTTTGTTTGAAACTTATTAGTATTTTTAATTAAAAAAAAAGTTTGGGTATTAAAAGGGGTGCAGTTTTAAAGGTTTGTGTATTTCAATGAAAAAAAAAATTACTTGGGGTATTAAACTGGGTAGCAAAAAAGTTTGGGTATTAAAAAGCTTAACAAAATTTAGTTGAGATATTTATATGGAATTTTCCCTTTTGAAAACCAAAAGACATTACATTATATTGATTCTGGCCAAAAGGGACTTTAACTGCACTTTTATAACAATCATTTTCAGATATGTGAATTTTCCAAAATCCTAATGTTAGACTAAAATTTGTATGATGTTGATATAAAGTATGATTCCATTTTTATATTCTAGAGGTAAAGTTGTTAAGACTCCTTGCAATCATGTCTAGACGAAGGTTCTGTTTTCCCAACAACTATGGGACTTATGACCTTGCTTAGACCACCAAATACACAAAGCAGGACTAAAATTTATAACTATCATAACCAAATATGAAAAATTAGTAGATCACCAGCACCCAAATCTTAGATGCTTACACACAAACATGATTCTAGTACCATAAAAGAATAGATATAAGGATCAAATTAATAAAATATAAAAATTGAATTTTCTAAAAGCAATTTTTTTCAATCAAAATAGAAGAATGTGAAATTCAACTTACAAAACTTTTTGAAACAATTCATTTATTTTCTTAAATTTTTGTGCAAAGACATAGATAAATCTTTTTAAAATATATACATATTGGTTTAGTCCAAGTCGGTATTAAACCTCTTTCGCAAGTAGGGTTAAATACTTCAATATTAGCTATTTTAAGAGATATAGATTTAAAGTATTTGAATATTATTTGCTAAGATTTCTTGATTCGAGTTTATATACTGCACCAGTTTCTTTTGATTGGTATCCAAACGTTAGAGTTTCTCTAAATGAAAAAAAAATATTGTTAAATCTTTGGTGTTACAAGTTAAAATATAAAATTATGAAAAGATTGAAGGATCAATTTCAATTGCTTTAATCTTTATATTTTATTACAAAGATATAGTAAGTGTGTTTTCTTTAAAGGTAAAACTTTCCACCAGAAAGGAGAAACCCTCTTGCTTCAAACTGATCTCTCAAGATAAATCCGTTATTTCAAGATCCATCCGATGGAAAAATATAAATTTTCCACATGAATGGGTCATCAAAGGAG
Source organism: Brassica oleracea var. oleracea (assembly GCF_000695525.1). Classification (NCBI taxonomy): domain Eukaryota; kingdom Viridiplantae; phylum Streptophyta; class Magnoliopsida; order Brassicales; family Brassicaceae; genus Brassica; species Brassica oleracea. The sequence goes on from NC_027753.1 coordinate 13,012,234, forward strand.
CTGTCGAACCAAAACTCCCTGCACCCCCAAGAATATTTAAAACCAAATAAATGTCTAAAATATATTGAAGAATTTAACAAATGCAAAAGGCTTTCGAGCTTAGTTTTCAAAGCAAGAGTTTGGTGAATCTTCCAAAACTCTCATTCTCAAGGTTCTTTAAAATTTGACGAGGTCTCTTCAAAAATGATTGTAAGAGAAAAACAGACTCATAAAATTGTTTCAAAACTTCAAATAATTTGTAGATTAATCCGAAGGAAATTAATTTCTTAAAGCTCTCCATCGGAGATTTTCGAAAAACACATCTACAAAAATATTATAAATATTGAAAATGATTTTTCTGTAAATAATGATCCATGTTTAACAATCGAAAAAATATTTTGGGGAAAAATTTCATCAAACCACATAATACAAATAAATTTGTGTTATTCTTTCAAACTATTTTGAAATTAACATAATCAGTTTTCTTCAAAAAAAATTATCGAAACGAAAACCACACTGATGTTGCTTATTCCAGCTTCAAAATCCATAAAATCATTGCATCAAGTATTGAGAATATGATCTTAACAATCTAAATTTTTTAGAAGATCTAAAAAAATCTTCCAGTTGGAAAAAAATCACCCTTGTTATAATGTTCCCTTCAACGGTTGGGATTATTGTCAAGCATGGTACAATTAAATCTCCTAAACACAAACACACATAGTTGATCTTTTTTTACACCACTTGTAACCAATTCAAATCTCCCTATTGGTTTGTATACAATGATGGAATTACTTTGGTTATGTCACAAAAATTTTCAAACCCAGTATCCAATAATCCTTCCAAATCTTCAAGACATATTTCATTTTGCCTGAAGAAGAAAATAATTTTTCCCCACTAGCCCTCTTCCAATCAAAATTACATTTTTCTTGGGTATTTTCATGGATCTTTTAATTGCTATCAGATCCAATTCATGTTATCCGGACAAAATTCGGAGTCATGGATAAATACAAAATCACTTAAACCTTAATCCGTCAAATTTTTTTACCTTGATAAAGGAATTTAAAAAAAAAATCAAACACTTAACGAAACACCCTCTTTCTTGGCTTAAAAATCCAAAAAATCATTAAGTACCGTATCATGTAGCCATGAAGACCAGAGTCCACATACATCAAACATTTATGAAGCTAAGTGGAAACGGGTTTTGCAAGTCGTATCATCCATTTATGTCATATTTATTTTATTTTTAAATTTGTTTGTATAATTGCACCCTTGTAAACGCCTATATAGAGGAGATTTTTTCAGTTGTAAACCAAAGCTCTCATTCTCTCAATCTCTTACTCTTTCATTCATTTCCTCCCTTTCACTTTATCTCATCCTTATAATCGAGAACATTTCTACAATCTCCTTTAAAGTAAGTTTTTAATAAATAAAATTTTAATCATATTCATCCTTTTTAATTTTATACTTTGTTTTAATAATATGCTTTGTTTTTAGGGGGCCGGTTAAACCTTCCATATTTCTGTTTTATTATTTTTAACTTTTTAATTATGTTTCTTATATGTTTTAGTCCACATTTGTATCCTTTTTTAATTATATTTTCCAAAAAATTTTGAAAATATTTTATGAATGAACAGGAAAGGCGCTAAAGATGTTTTACAAAAAAAAATGTGAAAAACTTGCATAAAAACAGATTTTTTTGCGTGATGGCAAGCGATTTTGAGTATTTTTATTTTGAAGTAAATTTATAAAAGGAGATTCATACTTTATCCCAGATATTTTGACATGAGAATTTCTCAAAATAGGTACAATTCCTCAAAAGATTGACAAAATGCAAATGCAAAGGAATTTCGATGGAACCAATCCACATTAATGTTACTTATTCCACCTTTAAAATCCATAAAATTCATATATATATATACTACGATAGAGTTGGTTTAATACTACTAATATATATAATATAAACATAATTATGAAAATATCGCTAGAACTATTATTATCCATTTATTGTTTATTTTGAATTTAATGATAAATTATCAGTTAAATCACTAAAATTTCTTATCAAAACTAATGACTGAGCCTAAAATAACGAAGAACATTAAAAATTCGAAAATTAGTTCATAAATAATAATCCTTATGTTTCTTTTTGTATGATGTTTTAGCATAACCACACAAAATTAAGGAAAAAATATATTTATTAAAAGCACTCGGTTGCAACAAAAAAGTGACAAGAAGGTAATTAATCATTGCTATTATGAACAAATCTTTTATACTATAAATAGATATCAGTTGAAAATTCTATGAATGATATTTTTACCATATTTTTAATTTTAAATTATCAGTTTTCAACATTGTTTTAGTTGCTTACAGAAAAGAAAAGTTATTATTAATAACAAATAAACTGTTAGGCAGTTTACACACCCACTAATCAAGCCACTTACAATTTTCACGATCTTTATGTATTATTTCTCGATTTTTCTAATCATGTATCTTCCATTATATTTGAGAAAGAACCACTCCATTAATATCAAAGCAAAATGTGAGTTTGGATCTGGAATGGTGCAACAAGAAGACAAAAGAACTAAAATCAAATAATTTCAAAACATTTTCTTAACACACGAAACATTCATTCTCCCTTGACAAAACAAGAGTGAATTAGTTTTTGTTTTTTTTGTAAATGAGGATTGAGCTTTGTAGAAATTCTCTGTGTCGGTTGGCCAAGAGAGGATAATGAGGATGCATAATCGTCTTCATGTTTACTTTTATCAGTTTCTTCAGTTCATTTTATAGAGGTTTTTTTTAAAAGAAAAAAATTTACAAAGTGTTTCTTAAATTCAGTTTTAATCCGTCAAAAACAAATCTTGCGGTGACTGTGACATTTATATACAAATAGATTTCATTGAAGATCAAACCAACATAAAACCATCTAAAGATTGAAAAAAAAAACAATCACCAACGAAGGCTGGCTTGAAGAGAAGAAGGAATATTATATACACCCTCAGGTTTATGAATGCTAATTGCGTCTTTTAACAACTAGGTGAGTTGTTTGCTTTTTCTAATCCCATAATCATTTAGTATTCCCTTTCGGTTTATTTCTTGGATCTCTACAGTAAACATTTGGAATATTATATAAATATAATTTATGAAACCATCAACCTTGGTTTTATTTCAGCATTGATATTTGTTTAAAGTTTTCATAAAATAAATAAGACAAAATCGAGCAAAACTATGAAAGCCAAAAATAAGAAGAATTGTTAGTATAATTGAAAATAAATAATGGGTTTAATGGGAAAAATATAATAATAATGCATTTAGTTTCTATAAAATTTTAACATATATATATTTTTCTAAAATTATGCTTTTATTTTAAAATTTCTCTAACTATTTTGAACATTAGTTTATACATTTTTAAATATACAATTATAATGAAGCAGTCGTATTAGCTAATATTCATATTTATATTTTAACAAAAACATGTATTGTTACCTTCATATACTTTAATTTTTTTTAATTAACATTTCATAATATATTGATAAATATAATGTGCTTATGCATAGCATGTGCCATAATACAAGTAAAACTATAAATAATGAGTGTTTTTTTTGTCAACGACAATGACGGTGTTGAATTATTTATTCAACTTTTGAATGTAATGCAATGAGGTTGGTGAATTTGGAGGGTTCACACAAGTTGAATAACTTGTTGGAAAAAATGGTCCACATTGTCATGTGTTTAATTCTTATTGGTTGTCTAGATTTTTTTATTTTTTATTTTATTCAATTTTTGAACTTTATGTGAAAGTAAACTATATATAAAAAAAATATATCAAAAAATATATTTTTATTATTATCTACGAATAAAGACTATTCTTGTTTTATTAAGATATTAAAAATGTCATTTTTTGTTATGTTTCTTTTATTGGATTCTAATCAACTATTTCAGTGTTTTAAAATTTTTAGTTAATAATATTAATTTTAGTATTAATTTTAAAATTAGGTAAAAATATAATATAAAATAAAAATTATTAAAATTGTGTTTCTTAGTTATTTAAGTTAATTACAATAAAAATATTATTAATATGTGGTTATTAAATTATAAGAGATGAATTATAAATGGTGAGGCAAGGTGTTGAATTTTATTAAACAAAGATATTTTAGAGGTTTAAAATGAATTGAGTGTTGAATAATTAGGTGGAAGAGAGAGAAGATGATGAAGAAAGTTTAAGGAAAAAGAGAAAAATAGAGTGTAGAATTATGTTAACCATTGCACATGATCTAAGAGAAGAAACCACACATAAATTTTAATATTTGAATCAGCAACTTTAATAGTTTTACATAAGAAAATCAAAACATCGTATAAATTAAAACAAAAAATATCTTCTAAAGCATCATACAAAAAGAAACCAAAGGAATAGTATTTTCGTCAATAGAACACTAACTAAAAAAGGAACCGGCGGTACTAGATTAACATACACCACAATTTAATATAAGTACCACGTGCAGGTTTGTTTGCCATTATATTTTACGTCTTTGGTATATTTTTTTGACTGTTTGGAAAAAATCGTCAGATGGTTCAAATTATTTTACATTTTTTTGGTATAAACACCATTTCCACTAATTGAATAGTAGTCTGTTGCAAACACAACCTCTTATATTCGAAAAGAGTTCATGGATTCTATGGCCCAGATCAAGACCTCATATTTTCATGTAGCGGTGATATAATTTGATATTATGGGTTTCCATTGCCGTAAAATTAACATTGACATGAAAATTGATTTTGTTTCTTCCAGATTCCATCAATAAAACATCATCTTGTATTTCTAGGGGTTGTGTTCTTCTTCGTATGGTATAGATCATAATCAGTTACAAAAAATAAAAATAATATAGATAGATAGATACACAATATCTTTGAAATTTTAAAATCCAAATACAACATATCCAAACTTTTTTAAAATATAATTGTTTTTGAAGCGGATCAAAAGAGATCTGAATGTGTTTAGATAGTACTTGATAGTGTTATCTAACTGGGCCAAGACTACTAGATAGTTTCTCATGGGCTGGGCGGAGACTAGGAGATGTCATCTTTCCCCTCGAAACGATTCCTATGGCGATTATGGCCGTAGCCGCGCTCTTTCACGCCAGGTTCCCTCTTATCGCCCGTCGAACTTTCCCGTCTTCGGTTAGTTACTGTCCCCGGACTCTTCTTTCCAACGAATTGAGCTACCGACTACAATCGATTATCTGTTTTTCATCGTCCGACGGCTCCGATATCGTTCAGGGTCCCAATTTTTTGAAGTATAGCGACGAAGAGTTGATGAAGCAATGCAAATTCGAGACCTTTAGAGTTTCAGGGCCCGGCGGACAACACCGGAACAAGCGTGACTCCGCCGTTAGACTTAAACACCTCCCCACCGGAATCGTAGCTCAGGCCGTAGAGGACCGTTCACAGCACAAGAACCGAGCTTCTGCTCTTAACCGGCTTCGCACTCTCCTTGCTATCAAAGGTCTCATCAACTCCAATCCCTTCTCGCATGATTTCATTATCTTATAACTGAACTTGCTTGTTTCTTCAGTGAGGAACAAGGTGGACATTGATGCCTATTCTCCTCCTCCCGAGCTTCTTCAGATCCTGCCTCCCAAGTCCACCATTAGAACTTCTTCTTCTGGTTCACAGATTGGTCCCAACAATCCTAAATTTGTACCTGTATGACTCTCTTTCTCTCCCTTTAGCTCACCTCTCGTTTTACTCACAAGTACTCGTTTACAGGGAATGCAAGCTTTGCTTGACGTTATCTCTGCTTCTGACGGTTCTATCGCGGACTCTGCCAAGTTGCTGGGGTGACTCATCCTTCTTGAACATGTACTTTTGCCTGAACTTTGAGTCATGTTACTTTTTGATGTTTCAGTTTGAGCACTGGTGGCTTGTCTCGTTTGATACTCTCACATGATGGTCTTCGTATGGCAGTCAATAGCATGAGGGCAGCCAAGGTACGTACTCTTTGTTCTCTATACTTTGCCGATACACTAGTCATAGCGCAAACTGTTTATCTTTATAAGGTCCTGCTTTTAAACTACTTTAGATTTAATTTTATCTTGGAATGAATCAATATGAAAGTATCTTCATTTGGTTCTGCCTCCTGGATACAAGTCTGTGTGTTGATGCGCATGAAATGAATGTTTTTGTCTTCCTTAGCTCTTGCTATATTATCACTGTTATTTGAATTTTTCAGCATGCTGACTAGTTTATAAAGTGACGAACCTTTTTCTGAGTTTTCAGGGAATGAAGCCTCTCAAGTAGTCTGGATGGTGGGACCTTTGAAAATGTCCTTATTTTGTATACAAAACAAAGTATAAATGTTGAGTTCTGTCCAGCATTTGTTCTTCTAATATCATTCAGATCGTCACCTATTTTGAGATGATATACTACTAAATAGGCTGCTAAAATATTTATGGTAATTTTGCGTCCCATTTTGTTGTGATTGTGTTGGACCTTTGAAGCTAATACTGTTGGAACCATTTTGGATTAGATTTCTTCCTATTATCTTTGTTCTTGTTTTCTCTCCATTTAATGAATTGCATGCACGCTTAAAATTCAATTGACAGCAACTTGCAGTGATGTTATCTCCCTTTGGAAGATATGATTCTCATATAGCAATGTAGAGATGGCTCTCGTTCTTTCTTTTTTTGTTCCTGATGTTAGCTACACTGCTACACTGAGTGCAGTTAATACACGCTAAATATCTTGGTCAGTGGAGCAAATGAAGAAAAACCGGTCACTGCCTGGAGGGAATGTTCTCAGGTATATTGGACATTTGAAAATAGCAAAAGAGTGAGAATCAGATTCTTGCAGAATGAGGTTCTCCTCTTCCCCACACAGCAAAAAGAAATAACTTTTATGGAGTTGACTCTTGAGAAAGAAAAAAAACCCAAGAGTTGAGTGAGAGTCTCGTGGGTGCCTTCTGACTCACTCCTTTGTATATTTTACACATGAATCTCAAACTCTGAAGGTATGCTCTGAGATTGCGAGATTCCTTGACTTCTCTTGGAATTAGCAGCGACTATTCACCTTCCCTTTTATCTCTTGTGTGATGAATCTTTAAGATTCTACCAATGGATGAGTGATTCGTGTAGTGAATGATCAGCTTTTGGTAAAATGAACTCTATGTTGATGCCATTGTCACTCCGCTCTGTAAAGAAAAGCAGATATATGTTTGTGGGGATGTTCTATTCTAGTCATAAAGTTCTTACAGCATCTCTCTCAAAAGTGACGTTGACTTTCATTAGGCCTAAGCCCTGTTTAATACTATTTGCAAGGATAATTCCAATTCCAATTCCTTACTTTAAGTTGATAGAAAAGATTTGATTCCTCACCACCATTTTGTTGGGGGGTTTTCTGTTCTTTTATTGGCAACTTTCTCCTCTTGCCTTCATGTATAATTGTATAATCATGTTACTCATGTATATATACACTTCACTACAGAAACAGTTCTTATAAGACATCACAAATCCAATAGTGTTGTTTAGTCTTGTATATATCAATGAGGCTTCACTTATCTGCCAAGTTTAGGCAAGTTCTTGGCCACGCCAAGGATCAAGCCTCTATTGGCAGAGCTATTGTACAAAACTACAATGAGAAATCTTTTTTTGACATTGAAGTTGCTGTGGTTCGAGCTACAAGCCATGATGATTGCCCTGTTGGTGACAAAACCATGCACGAGATTCTCTTCCATGTCTCTAACACTCCAGGAGCAGTTCCTTTTCTTGCTGAACAGATCTCACGCCGTCTAGCCAAGACAAGAGATTACTTAGTCGCTGGTAAAACTCTGTTACTCATCCACCGTCTCTTGCGTAGTAGCAGTCGCTGCATCGAGCAGCAGTTGCATATCGCACACACCTCTGGCCATCTCCAAATAGGTTGCTGCTGGTTCATGATGAGCCAGGATCATCCATCTTTTGCTTTTCTCCAGAACTATGTAGCTTATCTCGAAGAAAGAGTTGGATGGATCATCAACCAAGCTGGTAAGCTTGAACCTGTAATGTCTGGCGGTACAAAGTGTAGTCGTTACAAAGAGAAATCAATGGATCTTGTGTTCCATATCTTACCAAAGTGCCAGGAATTCATTGCAAAGGTGTTGAAGTGTTCACCGGTTGATGTATGGCGTATGGATAACCTCGTCCAAGCAGCTACAGGCAGCATCTTGAAAGAGAGTTTCCAAGTCTACATGACGTATTCTGATGGCATAGCTGCACTGAGTGACATGCTATTTGATCTTTCAAGACCCGCAAGAGATTTAGCTTGCGGGATGCTGAGAAAAGGTTCTCAACAGATTGAAGATCTTCGTGTCATGTATGAAAAGTGTAGAGGGTTCACCGGCATGAAGAGCTTGGATTACCCATCTGTGCAAGCTATTACTATGGATCATACAGTAGCACTGGGGCAATGCTCAAGCTATAATACTCGTGCAGGTTCTGTGTTGAAGCGCACTGGCGGTGAAAGAGGTTTCTCTGTCTCCACCAACTTAAGAGATTCAGTCACTTGCAATGAAAAATTTGCATCTACCAGTCTTTTCTTGTTACCAGTGGAGACCAAAATCAGCATGGTATGGGTTGTTTTTGACAATGAAGAATCAGATAAGCCAACATAGAGCATATGAGTGTTAATCATTCATCTCAAAGGAAATATAAGAAAATTGTGGAATACAAAGGTAGAGGTCATCTCGCTTATCCCATAGATGGTTAGGAAAATTGTGTCCCTGATTCATGTTACAAAATCCAATTGTTATCAATTTATATAATACCAATCAATACACGGTTTTATCGGAGTTCATATAATAATCTAGCGCATATTTTCAGTGTAACATTTTTGAAACAAGTGAATTAATGTGGCAATGGTTGACACAGCGAAATGACAGAAAAAATTGCATAAAACAAAAAGAAAAATTTACACTTGGAGACACATTTTGTCTTATCAATTACACGTTAAAAGACATTGTGATGGTAAAACACTTTCTAATGCTAAAAGACCAAAAACTCTCTAACTGAAAATTATGTATATTTACATTTTTTTTTATTTTTTCTCGTCTTTCTCGTTCTTCCAACGTGAATTTATCCAAATTTCATATTCCAGTGATTCTACTTCTTCTTTTTTTTCTATGGAAATTATTCTCCACTCCTTCTTATGTGATCCTAGTTTTTTAATTCATAATTATTTTAGACAGATATAAAGAAATCCTATTAAAAATACTTCAAGTGGTAATTTATCATCCTCTAGATTTTTTTTAAAGATATATGTCAAAAATTTTAAAGAAATCATTCGTAAATGCATAGAAAGCTACACATTTCTACGACAAATTATCTACAAAATAATCAATATATCGTCCACACGATTCTATCAACATAGACTCGCCGACACGAGTCCGAGTACATGAATTTGTCCACAAGAACATGTCCATAAAAATTGGTTTAAAACTTTTTTTATTTTGTTCACGCTCAGACGCGTTCATCAAAATATGTCCATTGATAGCTTGTTCACTAAAAAAATCATGTCACTTAAAAGGTATTTACAGAAAAATAAAATTCACTGTGAGAATGTATGTTGTAAGCTCGTCCACATAAACTACATCCACACTCGTTTGATAATCACATTTAATTTGTACATTCTTTTTTTTTTGTTTCTTAAAATTCTAATCTGTCTAATTAATATTATATTGTAAAGTGTATAATAAAAACATATTAACTTATGATATTGATACAAAACATATAAAAAATATATGAAAAACTCTCGACCACCATCCAGATCCAAAAAACTCTCGACCACCATCCAGATCCACAATAACTACTATTCCCAATTCAATGTCCATAATTTCTTTGTTTACATATTATCTATCCACAACTTCTCAATCCACAAATCATCTATTAAAATTCATCCACATTTCATATGTATGTACATCGTGTTATCCACATTTTATCTATTTTACATTGTCCATCATATTTCACTTTTTCTTAATAGTTATTCATATTTTTACAATATGAAAGTAGATATCAAAATAAAGAAAAAAATAAATAAAATTCATTATACAAACAAAATATATATTTTATTTATATATTGATCTAAAATTGAGCTAAGAAAAATTTGGGGAAAAAAGAAGAAGCTAAAAATGTACTAAAATAAGAAAGCTTAACTGTATTCTTATTTGAAAAATTTACGCTCTGGCATACTTTTCACTTATTTCTTATCACTCTGACATACTTTCCCCATGTCACATACTTTCTCATGTGCAATTCTCTAATTTACCCTTCAACCAAAATCAGAGACATAATGTTTAAAAAAATAAAAACCTAAACTAGATGAGTTACTAACCAAAGAAAAAAAACCTTATATTCTCTCCCGAGTCTTTTCCTCCACTCTTCGTTTTCTGCAACTGAATCTCCGGTGGCCTATGGTGGCTCCTTTAGCACCACCGGCGGTCTAGTTTGATTTCTTTAGGTTTCTAGTGTGTATTTTGTATTTTGTTTAAGCTTTGGATGTGGATCGGGAGAATTCAGATCTAAGAGTTCATCTTTGGACATATTTGTCGAGGTGGTCATGGGCTGTCTGCTATAGTGTCCGTCGTCGGTGAATCGCGGTGGTATCTACTGGATTCGTGCTCCTGATCTTCCTCCATTCGATTTGGGTGGGAGAAGCGAAGGATTCATGCTACGTCGTGGCCTTGCGGTGGTCTGGGGCTATATGGTTGGGTCCGGAGCCGGGGAAGTGCGTCAATCTCCTCTGCCCATGAGCTTCTCCTGTTTACGGTCCCTTCCTTGTATCTAGTTTACCATGGTGTAGTTGATGGTTTGAACCCTTTCTATCTTTGATTATAGTAGAAATGATTATCTCTAGTCTCTATTCAGCAACGGTACGACATCCAAAAGAAATCAAGAAAGTTCAACGCAGCTGTGGATAAAGATAAACTCATGAAAGTTAATGTTTGTTGTATGCTTGGTCACCAACGCAGTTGTGGTCATCTCTCACATCCACTATGTGTGGCCACCATACTGTGGTTTACCACAATTATAGGAGTTCTTCTAAGGGTTAGTTTGTACAAAGAGTTGCTTACAAGGCTACCGATCATTATCTACATATGTTGACTTCATTTGTGTCAGTAAATGATCAAAGTGTTGTGGTAGTAAATGTTCGCTGCTAGCTTTATTTGTGGTTTGAACCTACAAAAAATATGTGTGGTCAATGTAATGTGGTCATGTTATAATTATTTTTGTTCACAAAACAGAGACAACCACAAGTTACATGGCGTCAAACAGCTATCTAAAACACGAATAGAAATTTGCAAAGTGGATTACAAATCTTCGAATCCTTTCCACAGATTCCTAAAAGAAAGAAGATATCTTCGTCAAAAACCAGCACGGGAAGAGACACATTTATTATCCATCAACTTCCCTTTTTCTGGATTTGTATTACTTTTAACACCGGTTGTCAGATGAATTTTACTTTCCTTTAATCTGACGGTCGTTATTAAAGCACATCACTCCATAAATCTGACAATTAATTGCAAAGAGAGAGCCATAACTAGTCTTTAGCTTTTACAAAACCAGGTCACACATCTCCTTACACACAAGAGTATTTATGTAATAGCAGGTCATAAAGCTTGTCTAGAAGTATACCTCTAGCCATAAATGCCTTAACAGGCCAGCCTAAAGTAACTGAGAATGTAAACTTATCTTCTTATTTTGTATAAATAATTTGGTTTTTTCTAATATGCACCTAACACATTCATGAGTTTAATGAATCATGTTTTGAGGGCTCTCATAGTTCAACTTGTGGTTGTGTACTCTGACGACATACTAATATATAGTAAAACTATGAAAAATCATGTTGAGCGTTTGAGATAAGTCTTAGATAAGCTTAGGAAAAAAAGTCATTATGCTAACTAAAAGAAGTATTTTTTTGAAACAAAGAACCTTATCTTTTTGGCTTTGTTGTAACTTCATGTTGCATACATGTTGATGAGGAAAAAATGATGGCTAGCAAGTATTGAATCTGAATTCGGTACGTACTACTTGTAGGCACGAATTCGATGGTAGATTATTTGAAATACAGTTATTGATCATGATCAAAGAAATGATTATAATGAGTTTTAACTTAGAACGTATACCCTTAAAAAGTGTGTTGATAATTTTAAAAGTGTGCTGGCCAATAAACAATAACATTGAGACTGTGTTGATAATTCTTAGTCTCTCAACGAGTAATATTTTACATTGGTACATTAAAATGTAAACATCGATACAATTAAACAACATCATTTTTTAATTTACCATTACCATAACTCGGAGTAGTACTTTTATACCATCATATTTTCAAATATTTTTTAATTTTCATTAATGGTATGAAAAGTTTTTGCATACATCTTTATTCACGTACTTGCTATTTTTTCAAAGTTTGATCTGTCTCTTTTGTAAAGTTTCACCATCTCTAGCATTTGTGAATCATCGATATTTAGGTTTGCTATCATGTCGCGAACAATCAGCAACACTTAAACACCATATAAAAAAACAAGAATTAACCTTTTGTAACTAATAATCAGATCTGTGATAAAATATCATATTTGTAATAAAAGAAATTTAACTGTGTATATCCGATAATATTTCAATAGTTTGCAAGATGTCAAGTTTTACTGCTTCTTTGTGGCCGATGTTTGGGTGATAACCTAAGTGTTCAAGTGAATCTAAAAACATAAAAACCAAAAAATATATATATTACAAAGATAAAATCCATTTTTTTCATTCATACATGACTTGTTGGCAGCACACCGGTTGTTGATCGATATGATAGATGAAAACAAATAGTTATTTTGAAAAATCCTACATCATATTGAGTGTTTCTAGGATCTGTATTGAATTATTTCAAGTGAAAACATCATCATTCACTCGACCTAATAACAAACAACATTTAAAAATCCAATTTTCCTAAATTTTTAGATATATAAATGAAAACATTCTCTCTGTAAGTAATAATAAAAAAAATACTACACAAACATGTAAAGTCAAGTATTCAAAAGAAATTCACTGTCTAACCAAATAAATTCGTGAATAAACAGATTGCTCAACAGTAATAAACAAGAATCTATACAATAATAAACACTTCTTTATTTTATATTGTATCACAAAATAATAGAAAAACATGCGCTACATTATAAATTCGGATCTTTCATCATGTTGTTAACCTGTCATTTAATCATGCATCTAACCATTGAGTACTGTAAAAGTTAAGTCTTAGAATAATGAAGCTGTATGGCCAATACGAAATGAATAATGTGACATGGTAGTCATAATCAAACACATCAATCTTGTATCCTAAAGGAAGACGATTATAACTCCAAACGTTTAAAAACCGTGTTGAAAATTTTGAGAGTGTGCTTAACAATAAACACTAACATTGGGAGGATGTTGATAATTATTAATCTCTCAAGCAGTAATATTCTATATTGGAATCTTAAAATATAAACATCAATACAATTAAAACAATATTTTTTTTGTGCCATTATGTTTTTTAATTTTTTCTGTTTCTCGTTAAAAGTATGAAATGTTTATGCATACTTTTATGTCCAAGTCCTCGCCATATTTTCAAAGTGCGATATGTCCCATTGGTAAAGTTCCATTATTTCTAGCAGTAGTGGATGGTTACGTCAGCTTCTCACGGAAAATTAGCAACACTTAAGTACTGTATGAAAAAAACTAGATTTTACTTTTTGTATCGGATAATCAGAGATAATCAGATTTGGGATGAAAATATTATCTTCGTAACAAAAGAAATTTAACTATTTGTATATGATAACTAACATTCTAATAGTTTTGCAAGATATCAAGTTTTACTGCTCCTTTGTAGCTGGTGTTTGGGAGATAAACCTTAGTGTTAAAGCGAATATGAAAATATCAAATCCAACAAAATATTAGAAAGTTAAGATCTGTTTGTTCATTTATGCAAGATTTGTTGGCAGCAAACCATTTGTGGATCTAAAGGATATGATGAAAGAAAACTTATAGTGTTTTTGAAAATTCCTCCGTCATATAGACTGTTTATAAGATCCGTAATGAATCATTCATAGTAAAAATATCATCATCCACCAGACGTAATAACAAAAAAAATCTAAACGTCAAACTTTTCTAAATTTTTAGACATCTAATTAATTGATCTCTCTCACATTAATAATAATAAGTATACTACAAAAACACATAATTCAACAGAAAATTCACTGCCTAACCAAATGAATTCGTGAATGAACAAGTTGCTGACCAGTAATAAACAAGAATCTATATAATAATAGAAGCTTCTTTATTTTAAATTGTATTACAAAATTACAAAAATACATGAGCTACAGTATAAACTCAGATCCTTGTTCATGTTGTTAAATTGTCTTTTGATCATGCTTCTAACCATTGAGAACTGAAAAAGTTAAGTTTAAAAACAATGAAGCTGTCTAGCCAATATAAAATGAATAATGTGACATGGTGGTCATATTCGAGCACATGAATCTTGTATCATACATGAAGACGATTCAAGTTCAAAACTCTTAAAGGAGAGTTTTGATAATTTTAAGAATGTGCTGACCAATAAACAATAGCATTACAAATGTATTGATAATTCTTAATCTCTCAAACAATAATATTTTACATTGGTACTTTAAAATGTAAATATAAATAACATTAAAAGAGTATTTTTTTTTTAATTTACCCTTACTTTACATTGGAATATCACTTTTTATGGCATCAAGTTATCAAATGTTTTTTTCTTTCTCATTAACAGTGTGAAACGTTTTGCAAACATTTATTTCTACGTCCTAGCACTTGTGGATCATTGATGTTTGGGTTTGCTAGCGTCTTACAAACAATCTAAACATCTAATGATAAAAACCAGTTTTAACATTTTTATCAAATAATCAGATTTGTAATGAAAATATAATTTTGTAATAAAAAAATTTAACTGTGTATCTGATAACTAGCATTCCAATAGTTTTGCAAGATGTCAAGTTTTACTGCTATTCTATGGCTGATGTTTCGGTAACAAATCTTAGTGTTAAAGTGAATTTGAATACATCAAACCAAAAAAATATATATATAACAAAGATAAGATCCGTTTGTTCATTCATGCCGGAGTTGTTGGCAGCAAACAAATTGTTATTTTAAAGGATATGGTAGAGGAAAATGGATAGTTATTTTGATAAATCATCCATCATACAGAGTGTTCTTAGGACTGTAAAGAATCATTCCAAGTGAAAAATATGATCATTCACCGGACCTAACAACAAACAACATCTAAAATCAGACTTTCTTAAAAATTTAGACATCTAATTGAAAGCATTCTCCATGTCAGTAATAATAATAATAATAACCATACTACACAAACACATAGAGTCATATATTCAAAAGAAAATTCATTGTCTAAATCGTAAATGAACTTATTGCTCCACGGTAATAAACAAAAATCTATACAATAATAAAAACTTCTTTATTTAAATTTTTTTACATACAAACAGTAATAAATGCACTAAAGTATAAACTCGGGTCATTCACACTACAAGAAATCGTCTTTCTTAGCGTAAGAAAAATGCTATTATATGCATTTGTTAGCATTATTGAAAACGTTATGTCTGCCCCAGCTATAATAGGTCCTCATCCTATTATAGCAGTGTTATAAATGCTATTATCTCCAAATCGTATGATAGCATTTATTATATAGTTTGCTATTATTGGATGACATTATAATTAAAAATAAAATAATTTAAAATAAAATAACTAAAAATAAAATAGAAATTGATTTATAATTTAAAATAGAATAATTTTATTTATAAATTAAAAATGGTTTACAAATAAATTTCGGTTTACAAACTAAACCAGAATTAAAAAAAAACCCAGAAAAAGCCTACCTAATGGCATCTTCTCAGCCTTGGACCACCATCCTCCTTCGTCTACAGTCTCTGGTGCTCCCTTTGGCGACGGTTTCTTCTCCGACGCCGTCTCTAGTGCTTTCTCCGGTGACGCCGCTTCCAGTGTTTACTTATTCTTGGTACCCAAACCAGAACCAATACCTAAACCAAAAATATAATTGAATCTGAGGGAGAGGCTAAGAGACATACATTTGAATCCGACTCAATCTCTTGTCTTTGTCGACCCAAGCCCTCGTTTATCTCTTCTCTCGCCAAGTGAGAAACTTTCTTAACCGGAGATGGCATCACAGAGGAGAGAGGCATAGAAGGCGCGTCACAGAGCAGAGGAGGAGATTGATATGATTCTGAACCAGCCATGTGATGGAGACGAGAAGGACATGGACCAGTCAGCGGATGAAGAGGTCTTAGCTATTCCAGTTGGACCTATGACTCGTTCTAGAACCAAGAAGCTCAATGAAGCCATTGGAGGATTGCTCAAGAAGTCTTGGAAACAAGAAGAAAGTCTTCGAAGAGGATTGATCATCCAAGACACACTCATCACCATTCAAGCTATCCCATCATCAAGCTGATCATCGTCTAGGCAACCAATCTATGTGTGCTCTTCTTTGGTTTTGTCCCATTGGGTTTTCCAAAGATAGGTTTGTAACGAGGCCATAGATTTTTGCTTCTCAAATCACCTAGTTGATGATCTCGGACCAACCACATTTCTATCTTATGTTATTTCTATTTCTAAGTACTTATGTTATGTTTTGTGTTTCGAAAACTCTAGTTGGTCTTTGTTTCTTTTCCAAGGAGTGTGTATGCCTTTACTCCTTGCTAGTTGTTGAAAGCTTGTGCATGTACAAGTCTTTCTATACTTATATGTTTTGAAACTTATATCATATATTTTATCTAAAACCTTTGTTTCTCTCATCATCTTGCTTGTCGAGTTGTTTAATTGTTATGGTGTGTAATATCCAGAGTTAAGAGTGTGTATCTCGGTTTGTCATATCCGACCTAGTCACGTAGGAGTATCAAGGAGCCTTTCCGCAGCCTCTTGTGTCACCAATCGATCCACATACCTTGATAGACTTGAGTCTCTGATTCGTTTATGCAAGGATCTATCTCATCTGTTCCAGAGTATCATCCTAGGATCTCTTCAGAGATGAGGCGCGTCACGGAGAGAGGAGAAGAGGAGGCGACAGAGGAAGAGTGAAGACGTCGTCATCGATGTTGTCGGCGTCAGCTTCATCTCGGCATCGTGGTCGCTGTTGTTGGCGGCTTTACAAGCCTCTCCAATAGCCTTCTTCACTCTCAGCATCACGATTGGTATTCTCTCAATTGATTGGGACAGAGACGACGAATAGACTAACAGAGACAAGATATTGCAAATCTAGTAGGGAGAAGAGAAAGAGACAAAAAAGAGTAAGACAAAAAATATTAAATTAGAAAAAATAAAAAATTTGGGTCCGTTAGATTTTGTTGATCTAATGGTGACAGTTACTTAATGGTGATCCATGCCATTACAAATTTAAATTAGAAAAAATAAACAAGATTTTCATTTTATAAGTGTTTTTTTTTAGTTTTATGTGATTAATATTGTAATTTTAGTTAATGGCTTAGTATAGCTAATATATGATTTAGATTATGTTTGAGATTGAAGTTTGAAAAACATAAATTTAGAATTTCAAAGTTTATGTTTATAGTCTATGATTTAGAGTTTAGAATATAAAACTTATGTTTTGGAGTTATGAATTTAAAGTTTAGTGTTTAAGTTTGAAACTTTCAATTTTAGTGTTTAGGCTTATAAATTGGAATTAGGTAAGATTTGAGTTTATTTTCTGAAAACAATAAATTGATAGTTTATATTAAGGTTCGGTGTTTAAGTATGAAAATACAAGATTAATATTTAGATTATGATTTGGATCTAGAGTTTAGGGTTTGAAGTATAATGTTAAGGGTTGGTTTTAAGATTTTGAGATTAAAATTTTAAAATAACTAAATTTTGAATTTTAATTTAAGATTAAAGTATGAACAGTAGGAGTGTTGAATATAATATGTTAGTGGTTATATTTATAATTTGGAGTATTTTAGTGTTAAAGAGAATCTGAAAACATCAAAACCAACAAATAATTTATATAACAACGATAGGACTTTTCTAAACTCAGGTCCTTCGTCATTTTGTTAAACTCCCTTTCGATCATGAGCCTAGCCATTGAATACTGGAAAAGTTAAGTTTCATAACAATAAAGTTTTCTAAACAATACAAATTGAATAATGTGTATAAGGTGGTCACAATCGAGCACATGAATTTTGTATCCTAGGGGAAGATGATTCAAATTCCAAACCCTTACAAAGTGTGTTGATAATTTTAAGAGTGTGCTGACCAATAAACAGTAACATTAAGTGTGTGCTGAAAATTCTTAACCTCTCATAGAATAATATTCTATGTTGGTACCTTAAAGATAAACATCAATACAATTAAAACAATATCTTATTTTCGAATTTACCTTTACTCTACTATGAATATTACTTTTTAGTCATCTTGTTTTCAAATGTGTTTTGTTTCTAATTAATGGTATGAAACATTTATGCTTATATCTTTGTCCACGTCCTCGCAGTTTCTCAAAAGTTCGCTATGTCCCCTTGGTAAAGTTCCCTCTAGCACTATTGGATCATCGATGTTTTGTTTTGCAAGTAAATCTCGAACAATCAACAACACTTAGGCACCATATGAAAAACCAGATTTAACATATTGTATCTGATAGTCAGATTTTTGATAAAAGTATCATGTTTGTAATAAAAGAAATTTAACTGTTTGTATATGTTAACTAATATTCAAATAGTTTTGTAAGATGTCAAGTTTTACTGCTCCTTTGTGAGTGATGTTTGGACAATAAACGTTAGTGTTAAAGTGAATCTGAAAACATCAAAACCAAAAAATATATATTATAAAGATAAGATCCATTTGTTCATTTATAAAGGAGTTTTTGGCAGCAAACCATTGGTGGATCTAAAGGATATGATGAAAAAAAAATGGATAATGATTTTGAAAATTCCTCCATATATGGAATGTTGTAAGGACTCGCAATGAATCTATCCCAGTGAAAAAATTCATCATCCACCGAACCTAATAACAAAAACATCTAAAAATTAGACTTTTTTAAATTTCTAGACATCTAACTGATATATCTGTAAGTAATAATAATAAATATATTACACAAACACATGGAGTCACGTATTCAAAACAAAATTTGTTCAACAGTAATAAACAAAAATCTATACAATAATAGAAGCTTTTTTATTTAAATTTGTTTTACAAAATAATATAATACATGCGCTACAGTATAGACTCGGGTCTTTCATCATGTTCTTAAGCTGTCTTTTGATCATGTTTCTAGCCATTGAGTACTTAAAATGTTAAGTTTCAGAATAATGTAGTTGTCTGACCAATATAAAATGAATAATGTGCCCTACTGGTCACAATAGAGCACATGAATCTTGTATCCTAAATGAAGATGATTCAAATTCCAAACCCTTAAAAAGCTTGTTGATGATATTAAGAGTGTAATGGTCAATTAACATTAGCATTAAGAGTGTGTTTATAATTATTAGTCTCTAAAAAATTATATTCTACACTGGTACTTTAAAATATAAATATCACTACAATTAACACAATATTTTTTTTCAAAAAATTTACTCTTACCTTACCTTGATTTTTTTCTTTTTGTAAGATCATCTTTTCAAATATTTTTTTGTTTCTCGCTAATAGTATGACTTGTAATGAATCTTTCCAAATGAAAATATCACCATCCACTAGATTTAATAACAAACATCATTTAAAAATTAGACATTTATAAATTTTTAGACATCTAACATGTATATATGTCAATAATAATAATAAACATACTACACAAACGCATATAGTTATGTATTCAAAAGAAAATTCACTATATGACCAAATTAATCTTGAATGAAAAGATCGTTCAATAGTAATAAACAAGAATGTATATAGTAATAGCAGCTTCTTTATTTTAAATTGTATTAGAGAAACATAAATACATGTGTTACAGATAAACTCGGGTCCTTCATCAAGTTGTTAAACTGTCTTTTGATCATTCTTCATATTTAGTATTGTAAAAATTAAGTTTCAAAACAATGAATATGTCAGACTAGTACAAAATAAATAATGTGACATGATGATCACAATCGAGCACATGAATCTTGTATTTTAAAGGAAGACAATTCAAATTTCAAATCCTTATAAAACATGTTGATAATTGTAAGAGTATACTGACCAATAAACAATAACTTTAAAATTATGTTAATAATTCATAATCTCTCAAACATTAGTATTCTACATTGGTACTTTCAAATGTACTTATCAATTCAAATTAAAACAGTATCCCTTTTTGAATTTAACATTAAGCTAGCTTTGTAGTTTAAGATGTACATATCAATACAATTAAAAACAGTATCTCATTAATGATATTTTGGTCTTTTTTATTGGTTTAACAAACTCATTTCATTTCTACTATAACAACTAATATTAACCGAAATATAACCAAACTCCTATATTTCTAATCTCACAAAACCTTTTCAAAATAAGATGTTATATATAATTCAATCCAACGACTATCACTATGTAAACTATATGGGATGATTTTGTTCGCCTTAATATTATATCACACAATAGCTTTATTTGACTACATGTCATTCTTATAATTAATAACACTTCTCTCACAATTGTAGCTTATTATGCATTGTTAGTCATCATTTATAAACCATGATAATTACTAACTCCAACTACGGCAACCTCTTTAAATTGGTTGGAAGATCAATGTCAAAGTACTTCATACTTACAAACAATACACTAAAACATTAGAGATCATACATGTCAATGAGAATGTAAGTTTTACATTCCTATGTCTTAAATTTGTAGTGCCAAATTGAAGATAAAATTTAATTCCATTTTTTTGTTCAACAGATGTTTCGCTAAACTAAAAGATGAACATAAAAAAAAATACTCAAATTTACCAAAATATGTTTGCTTACTCCAGTTTGATCATATTTTATATATTATGTCTTTGGACTTCATTTAAAAATAAATAATGTATGTGGGGGTCACCGTAGTTCTTCGTGGTGTTGCCATTTCTCTGGAAGACATACTTCATATTGCGGTAAGCTCATATAACGACTTCCTACATTCGCAGCACTTTCAAGAATCTCTACCATATCATCCTTAGAAACATTAATGACCCTTCTTGTATTGCTGCGTGTGCGACCCTCTTGATCTTTGTAGACATCATGCTCATATGGTGCTAGTACATTATGTAGCTGTCTCAGCGGTCTTTGGGTAGGTGGCGTCTTAAAGTGCCAATGCCTTTATTTTCTCCAAAATCTGGGTGGCGATGATAGACCATGGATTTTACCCACTTTCAGCCATGGTCTATAAGTGTTTTAATATATATTTACTACTATATATAGTCTATTTAAAGTATTTATAGGTTCAGGTACGTTTTGGAGAAATATGGTGCTTTTGGAGTCTTTTGAGGTGCAGAACTGCACAGACGCATCAGATGTTTAGGTATGGATGGAGACCTTATCACCGTTAGATTGAGCCCATCTTTTGACACAAGATATAGCTTTGAGTTAGCTTTCCAATGCGACCGGATTGAGGTCAATCATCATCTTGTAGCAGAGGTTATCCCCGTTTTACTGAAGAGTGGTCAGTCTGTCTCGCAAGAAAAAACTGTCGAGGAGATATAGGACTGTCGATCGATGACACAGCATTGGTGTCGATCGACAGTGATGCCAGAATATGGGCTGAGCATATTTTATGACCGCTGAAGCCCCAAAGCAACCCCAAATTACCAGAATACCTTTGGACGACCAAAAATCCTATTTATGTTATTTATAAGCCATTGTTGACGGCTACGCTATCTAAGCTTTCTTTAAGTCATTGTTCTTATTCATGAGAGAAAGGAGAAAATCCTTCAGAGTCCTCCTGGAACTCCATTGTCTTTGGTTTTTATATCTATTGCAATTTCATCTATTCTATCCATGATTTTTGTGACAAACTTCATGTCTGAACAGATCCACCAATTAGGTTTAGGGTTCAGATAGGTTATGAGGGATTAGCCCAAAATATAGAACTGCTAAGTTGTGATATTCATCATAGGATTGTTCTTACTGCTTGTGTTCTAGAGTCATGAACTAGAACCCTGATCTTAGAATCATTAGGCACAATGCCATCGCTTGGTCTTTTCTCTGAACTGAATTCTATTGAGCTAGGATTGATAGAAACATATGAGAGTTGATTTAGGAACCTTAGTGAACACATATTCAACCCGATCGTAAAGCTTGCTAGAAGCGATATCGATCGATGATCCAATAGATTAATCATTCGATATTGTGAAAGGTGTATCGATCGATATTCCTATAGAATAATCGATTGACACTTTCTACAGATCAACATGCGAGAGCTGATATCTTAGATGTAGTGATAGATAATCTAGACATGCGAGAGCTGGTAGATTATTGTTATTGTTTGAGTTCTATAATATCTTACAAGCAACAATTAGCCTCTATATCATTATAATCCTGATTACCTGAATAGAAACCCTAGATCTAGCAAGCCATCCTTCCATAAAACACATCTTTGCCAAGCTGAACAATAGTCTTGTTCAACTTGTTTACTGTTTACTGTTTGCTATCTATATTTATTACTTTATAAACTATTAGCCTAGCTTAATCGTATAACTAATAGATCTTTTATGTGCCCTAACTCCCTGTGGATTCGATCCCTAAGTACTACAACTCGACCTCTTATTTGAGAGAGTATAAATCACTCCTTAGGATAATTTGAGTGATATCAAATTTGGCGCCGTTGCCGGGGAGCTTTGATCGCCATTAGATCTTGTCTAGTCAGATTTAGTCTAGGTTTTATTACTGTTCAAAAAACTGATAAAATTTTTTTCTTGTGTTTCAGGTACATCCATATGAGTACCAGAAGCAACAAGGGGATAGGGCTCTTACTAGTAGAGCCACTGGATTTGGAACGCGTGATCCATAAGTCTAAGAGAGTCGACACCCTCCAAGCAGCGATTGGCAGCGTAGAAATCCAAATGTCGATCGACACTGCTCACCTGACGTCGATCGACACTGATCACCCGACGTCGATCGACATTGTTCACCCGACGTCGATCGACACTGCTCATCAACCGTCGATCGATACTGTTTATTCACCGTCGACCAACACTGTTCATCAACCGTCTGACACCACTTGTTTGGAGGCAGAGAAGGTTGAAGTGCTCATACTTACAGTGGACGAGAATGGGATGTTAAGAGACGAAGAAAGTCGCACTCGCAACAACACAGGACAATTGATTAATGCAGAGGGTGCTGTAATCCCTGATGTGATTGATGTTGCTGAGACAAACAACTTTGATCTGAATCGCAAATGGTATGATTGGGGAGCTGTGGACCCTTTCCGAGGTCTTCCTCATGAAGATCCCAGAGACCTTATCAAAGAACTTGAGGAGTTAGCCTCTGCAAGCGAGCATAATGAAATATCTGTAGACCACATTATCTGCAAAATCTTCCCCTATTCTCTATTTGGAGATGCATTTAGCTGGTTCAGTCAGTTGCAGCCAAGATCTTTAACCTGCTGGGAGGACATTATGAAGCTACAGCAACTCGAGAAAAGGAGAAGAATGATAAATGGGATAGGTTCTTGGCATCGTTAGATGAGGAGTATATGATTCCAATACAGCTTCTCGACGACATTATGGCAAAAAGGGATGAAAAACATGTGTCTGGAGAGCTGAGCTGAGTAGAGGAAGCTGGTACTGAAGGCAGGACCTCAACGTCAACCGACGGCACGACCTCAACGTCGACCGACATCACAACCTCAACGTCGATCGACATCACGACCTCAACGTCGATCGACGTTACAACCTCATCATCGATCGACGATGTAGACAGAGAAGTCACTATGGAAGACTCCTTAGTGCGGAGGAATGGCTTGAAGATATGGATCAAAATTCGAAGAAGAAGCTTGATGATGATCAGCATACTTCGAGAGGAGATTTGGAAACTTCAAAGGCTAGCATCGGTCGACACCAACCTGATGAGACCGATCGACAACCACCCCACATCATCGATCTACACCCACCCGACATCGATCGACACCGCCAACCACCTATCAATCGACACCACCCATTTAATATCGATCGATTCCCTTTGATAGACGTTCCGCCAGGTTGCATAATTTAGATGGAACCGATTGAGGAGAGGATGTACATGTATAAGGCCTCACACCTTGTTGACCCTAAACATCAGAGACCACCTATCTGTACAGAAAAAGCTGCTGGGTTTCACAAAAGAGTGAAGAGGATACATGATCCTGTGAAGTTTGTGGTTCCATGCGCTGTATTTGAAGCTGATTCTCCTATTCCACCAGATAAGGGTGTGCATCTGAGTTCTTACATTGAGGTATTGGATGATCATCAGCACGCAATAGCTTCTTAGAGAGGGTTGAGATGTAGAGGTGAAGTCGATAAAAGCCCAGGAGAGGCAGCATCGATCGTCACCAATCAGATACCATCGATCGACACTAACACTTCACCATCGATCGACACTACCACTTAACCATCGATCGATACTACCACTTCATCATCGATCGACACTGGACGCGTATCAAAGCAGAAGGAGTTCAATGTGTGTGGAAATCTTAGGGATGGAGAAACCACCACGCAATTAGACAAGTCTGGGGGAAAGAAGAGGAGGAATTGGAAGAAGAGAAAAAGGATAAAGGACAGTTCTCAGTTTTCATTGATTCCTCGCTTCTCAGATGGTGTCAGGAAACCCAGAGTGTGCAGCAGATGCTTCTCAAAGCCATTTGCAAAGCTTCGAGCACTCCTTATTGCTGAGATGATAGACAAAGGAGAAGAGTTTATGGAGGAGGCTTTCACACAGGAATGATAAAGCTTCAGAGAGCAGACATTGAGACTTGTTTTGGAGCATGTTCTTATTCTCATCCGGACAAAATCAGATCACCAAAGTTAAGCTAAATGACTATAACAAAGCGCTGAGTGGGAGGCAACTCACTATTAGGTAATTTCTTTCAGTTTAGTTTAGATTGTTACTGATTAACGTTTCTATTTATTGCAGGTCAAAAAAAAAAAAAAAAAAACCAACAATGGTACTGTAGCAATCGCACTGTAGCAGAGGCAGCAGATGCACTGTAGCATCGATCGACACTGTAGCAAGGAAATCGATCGACACTGTAGCAAGGAAGTCGATTGACACCGTAGCAAAAAAAAATTGTGAGTTAGTGTAGCAGAACACTATTCATCGAAAAAATAATTAGTTATGTTTTATTGGTTATCTATTACTAACTTTTAGTGTTTTATTTATGTTAGGTAAAAGGAAAAGATCTGAGGAAGACGAATTTGCAAGAGGATCGACGATGGTTGCGCAACATCGATCGACAGAGCATCACTAGCATCGATCGATCGTCACTTAACTGTGTCGATCGACAAAGCCTCAAAAGTATTGACCGCCACTTAACTGTGTTGGTCGGCACTCACATCAAAGTCAGGTATACTGTTTTTACTTGTTAAATATTGTCCTTATGATTTATATCCCAACCAATCTTAGACTGTATAACACTGGAGATAGTGTTATTTAAATCTGGGGGAGGTTCTACTAATATTGTGTTTTAGTTAGTTATTTAGAAAAAAAAAAACCAAAAAAACAAAAAGATCCGAGTAGACGATTCCTCAGCATATCTACCGATGAGACCAGCTCGACATCGATCGACAACACTTCATATCCAACGATCGATTGTCTCTTCATTGTGTCGAATGATTGCTCTAGCCATCGACCGATGAGACCATGTCGCTATCAGTCGGCAACACTTCATCAACAACGATCGATTGTCACTTCATTGTGTCGATCGACACTGAGCAAGTCATCGTTCTTACTTGTTAAATTATTTACTTATGATTATTTCTCACCATAACTCCGACTAGATATACATTGGGGACAGTGTAATTTAAGTCTGGGGGGGATGTTTACTGATATTAGTGTGTTCATGAGTCTTATAAAAATGTTTTCAAAAGAGTTTTATTGAGTCAAGAAGGGTATAATGAACTTATTTGATTTTTGCTTGTTATCTAACCACTCTTTAGCACCATTCTAGATTTACTGATTGCAGATAGTACTAAAGATACTAAAGTGAATCAATCTGTCAACTATTCACAGTTGTTGAGATTGTTTGAAGTAACCAAAGCTGACCTACAACACTAAACCTTACACAACTGCTTGTCTTGGGGCTTGGTATACATGGGATCGGATTCTTCAAACAAGTCTGGAAGGTAAAGCCTTTTGTAGATTTATCACCTTTTCTCTCTCTATTTCGACCCTAGATTTATAGGTAGAGATATTTATTTAAAAAAAAAAACGAAAAAGAAAGAAAAAAAAAATATATATATTAATAAGTGTTAGTTAGGTGGAATCCGAACAGGACTTGGTGGCTACAACCATTAAGGCTTGCTTCATAAGGATTCCAACAAAAATAATTCGAACGGGACTTGGTGGCGGCAATCATCAAGGTTCGATTCACATGAATTCTTGGATATAGGTCAAAAGGAAGTGAACAGGACTTGGTGGCAACCACCATTAAGGCTTGATTCATGGAAGCCTGTCCAATCTTGGTTAATGATCTTGCAATATAAGCAGACTTTGACTAAAGAGAGAAATTAGTAGAGAGAAAAGATATGAACTAACTTTTACCTGCAGATCCAGATACTTGTTTGAAAATCCTTGCATTCTGTGATCGATACTCCCAAGGTAAAGCCTATACTTTTATTTATGTTAAAAAATGAGGTTGGTAGAGGAGAATGTCAGATAAGATTTGCTAAGTTTTTGGCTAGGTGAATTTTGTTGCTAAGCTAAGATATGGTATAATGTACTTTTGTGATTATGACTTCTTAGATGTGGATTGCAATATTGTAGAGGTGATGATTCTAAGTTTAAAATCATGTGTTTTAAATCATGTGAGTCACTGCTGTTTTCAAACCTCTTTCAGAGAGATTACTTGTGTGTTTTGCTTGAGGACAAGCAAAAGGGTAAGTCTGGGAGAGTTGATAGACCATGGATTTTACCCACTTTCAGCCATAGTATATAAGTGTTTTAATATATATTTACTACTATATAGAGTCTATTTAGAGTATTTACAGTTTCAGGTACGTTCTGGAGAAATATGGTGATTTTGGAGTCTTTTGAGGTGCAGAACTGCACAGACGCATCAGATGTTTAGCTATCGATGGAGACCTTCCCACCGTTAGATGGAGACCAGCTTTTCACACAAGATATAGCTTTGAGTTAGCTTTCCAATGCCACCGGGTTGAGGTCAAGCATCATCCTGTAGCAGAGGTTATCCCCGTTTTACTGAAGAGTGGTCAGTCTGTCTTGCAAGAAAAAGTTGTCGAGGAGATGAAGGATTGTCGATCGATGACACAGCATTGGTGTCGATCGACAGTGATGCCAAAATATGGGCTGAGCATATTTTATGACCGCTGAAGCCCATAAGCAATCCCAAATTACCAGAATACCCTTGGACGACCAGAAACCCTATTTATGTTATTTATAAGCCATTGTTGACGGCTACGCTATCTAAGCTTTCTTTAATTCATTGTTCTTAGTTATGAGAGAAAGGAGGAAATCCTTCAGAGTCCTTCTGGAACTCCATTGTCTTTGGTTTTCTGTGACAAACGTCATGTCTGAATAGATCCACTTGTTAGGTTTAGGGTTCAGATAGGTTATGAGGGATTAGCCCAAAATATAGAACTG
>NC_027753.1:13040342-13043374 GCF_000695525.1 Brassica oleracea var. oleracea
CCTATAGAATAATCGATCGACACTTTCTACAGATCAACATGCGAGAGCTGAGATCTTAGATCTAGTGATAGATAATCTAGACATGCGAGAGCTGGTAGATTATTGTTATTGTTTGAGTTCTATAATATCTTACAAGCAACAATTAGCCTCCATATCTTTATCATCCTGATTACCTGAATAGAAACCCTAGATCTAGCAAACCATCCTTCCATCAAACAAATCTTTGCCAAGCTGAATAATAGTCTTATTCAACTTGTTTACTGTTTACTGTTTTGCTATCTATATTTACTACTTTATAAACTATTAGCCTAGCTTAATCGTATAACTATTAGATCTTTTGTGTGTCCTGGCTCCCTGTGGATTCGATCCCTAAGTACTACAACTCGACCTCTTATTTGAGAGAGTATAAATCACTCCTTAGGGTAATTTGAGTGATATCAGGCGTCGATCAATGTTGTTGAAGCTTCGCTTGTCACTGATTTTTCCTCATACTTTCTCCACCAGAATCAGTGTTGAAGGCAGCAATAAGCCTTGTTTTATCTCAAAATCCAACGTAGGACTTGCGCCCTCTGAAAACCTTGACAAGATCATAGAAGCCATCCTTATCCATAAATGACAGACACATCTTGTTTGTTTCCATGTCACACATTACCCTACAACAGCTATGAAATCTCTCCCAAGTAGCAAAGAGGTATTCCACTATAATTCAATTATTTGGAAGTCTACATGGAAAATGGCATCATCAATCTCAACATGCACATCTTTGAGAATCGCTCTTGAAGTGACTCTTAAGCAGTCCACAAATGTGAAGGTGTCATTACAAAGCTCAATCTTTAACCCCAACTGCCTAGTCATTGCTTTAGGCATGATGCTCACTAAAGAGCATGTATCGGACAAAGCATTTGGATACTTGTGACCAAAAATAGTACATGGAACCCCAAAATTTTATGGGTCATGTTTCTTCTCCAAATTTCTCGCCTTCTTCATCTTGCCTCTAATAGTGCGAAACATTAAATAGATGTCATCTGCTGTCTCTCTAAAAAATATCCATAGTCTATACTTGTCGTAGGCGTCATCAAAATCTTCTTCCTTGGGGATCTTCAATACCCTTTTAGTTAAGGCATCCATCTCCTTTTCATTATCTATCCTCTTTCGATGTTTAAGAACCTTGTTCCTCTTTTTCTTTCCAATCAGGGTTTGTACCTTAGAATTCGGAGGGTGTCAATAAATGCTGCTGTCTGTCGCAGATCCTCGCTTTCTAAGAGCGTTGATCGATGCTAGCTGCCTGTCACGGATCCTTGCTTTCTACTGTCATTTTCTGTTGGCCTTCCATGGCTTGATCAATCATAGACTCCAGCTTTCTCTCTTGAGTTGCTTCAACTGAAGTCTTGTATGACGAAGCTCCGTAGTTTCTGGTGAAACTGCTGTTGTAATTGTTGCGGTTGTAGAGATTTTGATACAGCGAGTTCTGGTTGTTGCTGAAATTACATCTTTCGCTAGTGTCGTTGAAGTTTATGTTTCCCTGTTGATTCCCAAATCGCCAATTTTGAAAACCAGTCTTACTGAAATTTTTTACATCCTCTTCAAATTCATTTTTTCAGCAGCTTCATCAGTTTCTACACCCTTTGTGAAGCTAACATGTTTCTTAAGAAGGTTGTGGACAGTGTCTAGCTTTGCCTTCACCTCAGCCATTTGTCCCTTTTCCAAGCTGTCAACTGACTTCTTTCTCTCGTAGTCAGTATTCTTGGTACTATTGGTATAAGCCAAGTCTTCGATAAGTCTCACAACCTCTTCTGGATTCATGGTGTTGAAGTCTTCATCACTGGCTATGTCTAGAGCTTTATGGTAAACCAGGGAGACCTCTGAAGGAAGGTACCTAACAGATGTACCTCATTGAACTCATGGTGAGGACAATCCCTTGGATATGATCTGAATCTAATTAGGATCTCTTGAAGGATTCAGTAGGCCTTTGTGTGAGCATAGAAATATTATTCCTCAGGTCGTCCGATCTAGGATCATCAAAGCATATTTGCTGGAAAGCTTATGGATGGCATTACAGTAAGTAAGAGATCATGCTGGTAGATTCTTAATCCAGTATGAAACGTCTCCATCAAGAGAGTACTTAAAGAGCTTACATCAGCTAGTATAAACCATCTTAAGTGGTTCGAGGATCTAGTCTCTGCTATCAAAGCTAAGCCAATATGAACCTTGGATGGCATCAGGAACTTCATTAGCTTTGATAGGAGAGACAAGATCTTCTAACCATTCCAGATGGTTCATAGGATGTTCGTTTAGGAGCCCATGATAAGGTTGTTGTCCCACAAGTGTAAAATATGATGGCTTTAGCTTGAAATCGTGCCTCCGGAAGGTAGGAGGACCAATAGCAAACCTGTTGGTGTAGTACTGATCTTGACAATTATAGCCAGCCAACGTTCTGGGTCGACCAGACATAACATCTTCAGCAGCTGCAGCCTCAACATTGGGTACACCGTTTTCTCCGTTAGCAGTGATATACCATGGATTTGACCCATTTTCATCCATGGTATATAAGTGTTTTACTATCTATATATTATATATTCTATCATATTAGGTATGTTTTCAGGTTCAGCAGTATCTTGGAGTAAAGTGATGATTATGGAGCATTTAGGAGCTTAAAAGAGATTTCATCCGAGCTGACCATTAGAGGTCGATACGAAGAAGAAGCAATCATTCGATGCACATCCAGTGCCGTCGATCGATACATAAGAGAAGCCTCAACGATTGAAAATAATGATCGATCGATGTACATCCTGTACCATCGATCGATGTCGAGACGCGAGATGCGCGACTTGGTTCCAGCCGACTTTAAACCCAAGGCTTCACCAAATTACAAGATTACCCCTAACGAGTTTTTAACCTAATAGTTATATACTTGCCTAAGTGTTAGGAGGCAAAGAGTTTTTTTTGGAGAGCCACCATTGTATTATTACTTTCAGCAAGAGAGCAAGAGAGAATTTTAGGAGAGAAAATCATAGAGAGATTTGTGATTGGAA
>NC_027753.1:13043711-13044086 GCF_000695525.1 Brassica oleracea var. oleracea
CTGACAATCGATCGATATTGCGAAAGGTGTATCGATCGATATCCATATAGGATCATCGATCGACACTTTCTTGTGATCAAAAGACGACAGTTGAGATCCAGGATCTAGTTAGTTAACCAGTGAAACATTGCCATCGCTGATCACTGTGATTAAGGAGTTGAGCTCTAATATATCATGCATGCAACTGTTAGGGCATCTATAGGATTATAATCTATAACACCTGAATAGAAACCCTGCATCTAATATCTTCCAATAAAGTTTCACCCACAATCATCTTGTTAGTCGAGCAATAGACTTGCTCAATTAGGATTGCTATTTACTTTTAAACCATAAAACAACAAACACCTAGAATTAATAACCTGACTAGATTTAATA
>NC_027753.1:13044168-13044849 GCF_000695525.1 Brassica oleracea var. oleracea
GAGCTTTGATCGCCATTAGATTTAGTGTTATTAATTCTTATTCTTTTCTCTACTCCCATTCTGACACAAAAATTTTTTTCTTGTCTTTTCAGGTGCATGCCCAGCAGTACCAGAAGCAACAAGGACAAAAACCTGCTATTCTCAGAAGATCCTGCTCACTTGGAACGCACGATCCGCAAAGACCAACGTTCCACATCGCTCGACGCAGCAGCTTTCACGTCAACCGATTCTCACACCCAACCATCGACCGACGCCCGACCTTCATCGTCGACCGATCTACATCGTTCGACATCGATCGATACTACACCGCGTACATCGATCAATCATTAGTCGCGAAACATGGTTGTGGTTGTTATTCGGACGAGAATGGAAACATGTATGACCAGGAAGGTCATCTGCGTAATGCAACAGGTCAGAAACTAGACGCTCAGGAAAATGTAATCCTTGATACTGATGCTACAGGAGCTGCTCAACTTGTAGAAGAGGCTGCTCGACCAAGGGCACTGGCTGACTACAATCGTCCAGATGAGTACTACGCCAACAGATCAGCTATTCGACTTCCAGAGATTCAGAAGCAGAATTTCGAGCTGAAGCCTCAGTAGTACACACTCGTGTCACAGATACTCTACTCTGGGTTACCGCACGAGCATCCTATGGACCATCTGGAGAGGTTCGAGGATC
>NC_027753.1:13045137-13048003 GCF_000695525.1 Brassica oleracea var. oleracea
AGGTATCTCCTTGTGGTATCAGATGGCTCTTGATACAGCTAGCGAGGAAAACTTCAACACCAGGAATCCGGTGGAGGCTGTGAGACTGATAGAAAATCTAGCAAACAGCAGCAGCACCAAGAACACTGACTTTGAGAGGAAGAAGTCTGTTGCATCCCTAGGGAAGGAGCAGATGGACGAAGTTAGAGCAAAGTTAGATTTGGTTCATGAGCTTCTTAGGAAGCATGTCTGCTCAGCTGAAGGAGAAGAAGATGTGAACTACATTGGAGGTACTGGATTTCAGAGGTCTGGAAACCAGGGTGGAAACATAAACTTCTTTGGCAATGGTTAGAGGAGTAACCAGAGTTCACAGTTCCAGAAACCTTTCAGAAACAAAAGCAGAGGCTATGGAAACTCATTCTACCAGAATCCACCACTACAGACTCAGGAAAGCAAGATTGAAGCGATGCTTGACAGAGTTCTGGAAGTACTGCAACAACTCACTGTGGATTTCAATGGGAAGATAGATTCCGCCTACAACAGTCTGAACACAAGAATTGAGACCTTAGGGACTCAGGTGAGGAAGCTTGAAATGCAAGTGGTTCAGACTGGAGACACTGTAAAGAGGCAAAAAGCCTTGGCTAGAGAGGCAGGAGTTGAGAAAGCAAAACACCACGTTAATGCCATCATAGATGATGATTTTTGGCAATTGATGAAGCATGAGAAGCTTGGAGAAGGAGACTTCGAAGTTAAAAGCTCCTTGAGTTTCGGCGGATCACATTGGTGTCAACCGATGTCAATGGATACACATCGCTCGACAGACCATGACGAAGATCGATTGACAGATTACTCTAAAAATCGGTCGACGTCATCTGCTGAATCGACTGCAGAGTGTAGTACAGTTCGAATCATGACTCATGAGGAATTCACAGAAAAACATCCTCACCCACCCTCCCCTTTCTACGTCAAAATCGATCGACCGCATGAGCCAGCAGTCGACCGACAGAGAGAGACCGATATCGATCGACCCCCCTCACCTCGCCTCGATCGACGGGCACCTATCACCTACCGAGTGCGGTTACCATCTATTGATAATGACCGAATCAACGCACTCAAACCACCACCTAAACCTTAAGCAAACCCACCAAAACCTACAACCAACCCTTCAGACATTACACCAGAGCCAATGCAAGTTGATGAGGCAACTAAAGAAAGAAGGTTAAGGAAAAGGAAGGAGAAGATTCCTAAGAACCTTAAGAGGGAAGCTAATGAGAAGGAGATGGATGGTTTCACTAAGCAAGTCCTCAGAATCCCAGTGGAGAAACCTTTTGATGAAGTTTATTTCACACACCGGTTGTGGATGTTCTTCAGAGAGACTAAGGAGACTGAGGAGGACATTAGGAGAATATTTCATCTTGTCAGGGAAAGGATAAACTAAGGATCACATTGAAGAAGAAGAGTGATCTTGGGAAGTTTGCAATACCATGAGTGGTGAAGGGTATTGAATTTCCCCATGCACTTTGTGACACAGGAGCATCAGTCAGCATACTACCTAAGGTTATGATAGACCAGCTGGGTCTGAAAATAGAGCCTTCATCAGAATCTTTCACCTTCGTGGACCTTTCAGAAAGAAGCTCACGAGGCATCATAAGACACCTTGGGGTACAGATTGGTAATGCCCTTGTCCCAGTAGATTTTCATGTCCTGGACATCAAGCTTAACTGGAACTCTTCACTTCTGCTTGGAAGAGCTTTCCTGGCTACAGTAGGAGCTGTATGTGACATGAACACCAACAGATTGTGTCTGACACTGATAAATCCAGACATCCACTATGACCTAGTTTGAGTTGTGAGACAACATGTCAACCTCGTGGAGCTTGGAAATGATCTTGGCTACATTGCAGCATGCCATTGTGGAGCAGAGTACGAAATAGAGTACTCAGAATCGATCGACACTCACACTGCTTCATCGATCGATTCCAATGAGTCACCGACGACCGATGAACACTATCCCACATCGCTCGACGGGAAGCATCAGGTTGACCACTTCATGTTACCAGATCAGTGTTATCCAAAATTTGCCTTTCAACAACCCAACAAAAGAGGAAGTGATGACTATTCCATAGGCAGTTGGGCAGACAGTGGATTCCATGAAAGTTTTGCAGTAGAGACTGTAATTCCTTCATCCAATGAGGATCCTACTGAGGAGTATGATGAGGATTACTGGAAGGAAAGAGCTATTGAGATTCCTATGCAGGATGATAGATATTCAAGCCATTTCTTCAACAACACGTCTCCACCATCGATCGACAGAGTCTACTCAGCATCGATCGATACCCACCCTCAGCCAGCAAAACGATCTTATGCATCGATCGATACACACCTGGTACATTGATCGTTATTAAAGCCGCCGCCTTAAAATGGAGAAAGGGAATATTCCAATCCCAAAAAAGTACCAACACCTATATAAGGAGTTTAGGAGTTTTGCACCCCAGATAACTTATCACGACACCGAAGTAGAAAAGATGAATGCTCTCACTAACCAATCAGAAGAAACATCAAGGAAGAGCATTCGATCCAAAAACTAATTCAGCAGACAAACATTTACCATCGTTCGATACTCCAGTATAAACATCGATCGATTCTCATTCTAAACATAAACTTTCTTTATTTACTAAGAAGAATATGAGTATTGATTACGGTTTTCTAACTCCTGATGAATTTGGTATTTTCAGCGACCCAGATAGCCATGCAAGAGCTATGGATGGAAGGATTCTACAAGTATCCAGAGAGGACATAGCAGACATTCTTCATGTGACCAATGGACCAGACAACTTGTTAATGCAGCAACGCAGCATTCCAGACAACATTCCAGCTGTTCCAGACGA
>NC_027753.1:13048091-13049190 GCF_000695525.1 Brassica oleracea var. oleracea
GCACCTTCACCATCGATCGACAGACGTTACGAATTTGGACATCGCGCTTATGACATCTATGGAGCCAGAAAGTTCAGATGGGAACAGAAGGACGAATATGGTGTCTACAGAGATGAGTCTGGATATGCAAGGAGCATAGCTGGTGAGATGATCCCTGTTACCAAGGACAAGATCAGAAAAATTCTGGAGAGAGCATCCCTATTTGAAGAGAGTCACTTATGTCTTGCAGAACATGCCACTTCTTTCACACCTACAAAAATAGCACCAGAGATCTACACCAAGGATGAGATTAACGAGATGGTGACTGGTATTTGTGGAGCTCAAGAAAAGCTAGGAGATGAACTCGAGACATTGGTAGATGACACTTATCAGCCTTTGGGAAAAGGTTACAATGAGCTTTTTAGAACTATGGCAGAGATGAGGACAGAGATTGAGAGTATGCAGCACAACCTTGAGAAAGAACCTACAACATCACCATCGATCGACGCCAACAAAGCAACATCGATCGACGTCAAGCCACAGACATCTCAGATTCCTGCAGAACCGGAAAGTTTGACAGAGAAGAAGGATGAATGGGAAATCGCATACATCAACACGGGGATTAACGACGTATACAACCCTCTCAAAAACAACGTGGACTGGTTAAGCACGAGAATTGATCTGCTACAGCAAGATTTTGACACCATTCGCAAGAAGGATCCACAACTAGCCATCAATCGAATTTGCACCATCACATCGATCGACAGCAAGTTCGCAGCCATGGAAGATAGGTTATAAACCTACAAGGATATGCACAACCGTTTCACCTCACCTATCATGCGATACTTGGACACCTTGTCTACACAGATTATGAATGTCCAGAGGGACATTGGCAAGCTTAATGATCAACATTATCTTCAGGAAGAAGGTTTAACAACGATCGATAGGTTCCATAGGGCATCGCTCGACGGCAAGAAACCTACAGAACATCTTCCCTACACAACAGCAGAAGTTGATTAGATCACATCAAAGCTTTACACAGCTCTAGACACCATGGAGGAACGACTTGAGAAGCGGTGTGATGACATCTACTTTCCATTCGACGTCAGACTCAGTGGAC
>NC_027753.1:13049493-13050708 GCF_000695525.1 Brassica oleracea var. oleracea
ATTCTTTCAGATTTATTGCAAGACCCAAGTAGGATGATTACCAACATATCGACCGTGGACGAGACGTCGACATCGATCGACCTACAATAACATACGACGATCGATGTATACCGATGCACATCGATCGATTCCCACTCCGGTCGGGTTTATCTTCCTAACTTGTTACATTGAGTACTTAGTGATTTCTTTCCACCATAACTCCGACTGTGTTACACTGGGACTGTGTAATTTAAGTCTGGGGGAGGTTTACTGATATTATTTATTCTGATTCTTATAAAAGGATTTTAATAAAGTTAAGCTTAGCTATGTGAAAGGGTCTATGATCTTATTATTGATTTATACTTGAATGTCTAACCACTCTTTAGCACCATTCTAGATTTACTGATTGCAGATAGTACTAAAGATGCTAAAGTGGATCAACCTGTCAACTATACACACTTGCCTTGATTGTTTGAAGGAACCAAAGCTGACCTCCAACACCAAACCTGACATAATCGCTTGTCTTGGGGCTTGGTATATATGGGATCAGATTCTTCAGACAAGTCTGGAAGGTAACGCCTTGTGTAGATTCATTTATCACATTTCCTCTCTCTATTTCGGACCCTAGAGTAGTTAGTGATATTATCTAAAAAAAAAAAATCTAAAATTTATTACTTAATTAGGACTTAGGATCTAGTTAGGAGGAGTCTGAACAGGACTTGGTGGCTAAAACCATTAAGGCTTGATTCATAAAGATTCCAATAAAAGAATTCGAATGGGATTTGGAGGCGGCAATCTTCAAGGCTCGCTTTACAAAGAATTCTTGGATATAGGTCAAACAGAAGTGAACAGGGCTTGGTGGCAATTACCATTAAGTCTTGATTCATGGAAGCCTGTCCAATCTTGGTCACTGGTCCTGCAATGGAAGCAGACTTTGACTCAAGAGAGAAATTAGAGAGAGAGAAATTAGGAACTAACTTTTACCTGCAGTTCCAGATACTTATCTGAAAATCCTTGCATCCTGTGATCAACACTCCCAAGGTAAAGCATGCACTTTTATATTTATGCTAAGAAATGAGATTAGTAGAGGGGAATGTCATACAGAATTTGCTGAGTTGTAGATTAGTTGAATTTGGTTGCTAAGTAGGATATTGCATAATGTGCTTTTGTTATTAGGACTTTTTAGATGTGGTTTGCGAAATTGTAGAGGTGATGATTTCTATGTTTTAAATCTGT
>NC_027753.1:13050734-13054188 GCF_000695525.1 Brassica oleracea var. oleracea
GAGAGACTGCATGTTTGTTTTGCTTGAGGACAAGCAAAAGGGTAAGTCTGGGGGAGTTGATATACCATGGATTTGACCCATTTTCATCCATGGTATATAAGTGTTTTACTATCTATATATTATATATTATATCCTATTAGGTATGTTTTCAGGGTCAGCAGTATCTTGGAGTAAAGTGAGGATTATGGAGCATTTAGGAGCTTAAAAGAGATTTCATCCGACCTGACCATTAGAGGTCGATACGAAGAAGAAGCAATCGTTCGATGCACATCCAGTGCCGTCGATCGATACAGAAGAGAAGCCTCGACGATTGAAAATTATGATCGATCGATGTACATCCTGTACCATCGATCGATGTCGAGACGCGAGATGCGCGACTTGGTTCCAGCCGACTTTAAACCCAAGGCTTCACCAAATTACAAGATTACCCCTGATGAGTTTTAAACCTAATAGTTATATACTTGCCTAAGTGTTAGGAGGCAAGAAGTTTTTTTTGGAGAGCCACCATTGTATTCTTACTTTCAGCAAGAGAGCAAGAGAGAGTTTTAGGAGAGAAAATCATTGAGAGATTTGTGATTGGAACTCCATTGATCATATGATGAATCAATGGAGTTCCAAATTATAGTTGAATTTGGTTGCTAAGCTAGGATGAATCAATGGAGTTCCACTCACAAATATATCTATGATTTTCTCTCCTAAAACTCTCTCTCTCTCTCTCTCTCTCTCTCTCTCTTGCTGAAAGTAAGAATACAATGATGGTAAAAGCTCTTCTAACTAGAACATTAACCTAGGAATTTGCATGTGTCAAGCATCCTTGATCATCCTGTCCTGAATCTAATCTGTCATGCTAGGACTGCTAGAGAGAGCTAACCGCTGATCTAGGAGACTAGTGAGCATTATCAACCCGCGCCTAGGGCTTAGCTAGAAGCTATCGATCGATATTGTCTTCTAACAATCGATCGATATTATGAAAGGTGTATCGATCGATATCCATATAGGATCATCGATCGACACTTTCTTGTGATCAAAAGACGACAGTTGAGATCCAGGATCTAGTTAGTTAACCACTGAAACATTGCCATCGCTGATCACTGTGATTAAGGAGTTGAGCTCTAATATATCATGCATGCAACTGTTAGGGCATCTATAGGATTATAATCTATAACACCAGAATAGAAACCATGCATCTAATATCTTCCAATAAAGTTACACCCCCAATCATCTTGTTAGTCGAGCAATAGACTTGTTCAATTAGGATTGCTATTTACTTTTAAACCATAAAACAACAAACACCTAGAATTAATAACCTGACTAGATTTAATAGGTTCCCTAGCTCCTTGTGGATTCGATCCCTAAGTACTGCAACTGAACCACTTATTTGGGAGAGTAATTCACTCCTTAGGGTAATTTGAGTGGTATCAAGCAGCATTAGCAGCTGTTGCTTCTGTGCCAGGGATAAAACCCCTTTATAATCAATCTTTTCTTCTGCTACATTATGCATGTGACCTTCACGGTCATGCAGTGCCTCAGCATCCTGAATGAAAATAACCGGCGCCTGTTAGAGGTGGCGTTGAGCGATGTTGTTTGCAAGCGACGCTGCTTCAAGAAGGGCGTCGAATGATGTTTTTGGACCGTCGATCGACGCTGCACGTTTCTGTTGGCGGATTGTGCGTTAAGGCTGAGCAGGATCCGGATGGTCTAAGAGCTTGTTTTCCTTGTTGCTTCTGGTACTATTGTGTATTCACCTAAAAGATACAAGAAATTATTATAACAAAGAAAAACAAAATCTAGATTATACCTTTTCACCTAGTCTAATGGTGAGTCAAAAACTCTCCAGCAACAGCGCCAAATTTTATATGCTCAAATTACCCCAAAAGCATTTTCTCAAATAATAGATTGATGTAGTACTTGGAGATCGAATCGCAGAGAGCGCAGATCACACAATACACTATCAGTTATTCGTAAAGCTAG
Organism: Brassica oleracea var. oleracea; assembly: GCF_000695525.1. NCBI lineage: Eukaryota > Viridiplantae > Streptophyta > Magnoliopsida > Brassicales > Brassicaceae > Brassica > Brassica oleracea. Next base: position 13,052,706 of record NC_027753.1, read on the forward strand.
AACAATAATAGAAAGCAGTAGGTCAAAACAGAAAAGTAAAGTCGGTTTGTAGAAATATTGGAAAAGCGCTAGATCTAAAGGTATCAAACATGCAATCAAAACATCAGATAAGTATTGTTAAGGGTTTATTAAGATCAGAAATAGAACTCGAATTCAATTATTTTGTAATCCAACTCTCGCTGCGATAAACTATCTATGTCTAAATCTTCGAAGGCCAACTCTCGTTGTGACTAACCTAGCCCAACATGATTCAGTTAAGGTTATCGGTCACACTCTCATGCTATTCCAATTATCCTAATATCAAGTTTCTAGTTAATTACTAAAGAAACAAGCAATAAGATTAATCTGGTTTAAGGAGACAATATGATTACCCTAGCAGATCTATGAATCACAAGTTCATCAAAGCCTTAGAAAATCCCTAAATTTAACACTTGAATTACTCAGACATGATCGTGTAAGACCTAGCAAAATACTGAATGAGTAGCATAAAAATGCATGAGGGTAAGAAATACATGAGTTCCATTCAATCTCTCAAGGATTTTTGATCTTCTCTCCAAAAACTCTCTAAGAATAATAAAGCGTCGACTAAACAGTGGCTGAAAAAAAATTTAATATAGGCTAAATACGTCCAGTGGTCTTTTTTCAAATAAAGAAACTTCTGGCAAAAGTGCAATTTTTGAAAGTCAAGTTGGCCTCACCAGTTTGCAACAGCGTCGATCGATGCCATGGAAACATCGGTCGACACCTACATCATATCTCGACTCTAACTTCTGCACATCTACGGGCTATCTTCGTATTGGAGCATTTAGGAGATTATGGTCTAAAATTGGTAATAACCGATACCTATCAGTTTTCAAACCTCTTCCACATGTTCATTATATGTTTTGCTTGAGGGCAAGCAAATGATAAGTTTAGGGGAGTTGATATGTCATGGCTGTGGGAACCGAAATTTGCACTGTCGATTTCCGTTTAAATTAGGAAACTAGGAAAACCCTAATTTCCCAGAGGTCCCGGAGATCTGTTAATACCACACGCTAAGCAATCAGAACACGAGATATCAACGATAAAGTACAAAAATCGTGAAAAGAGAGCAAAATATATCTTATTCCGAATCCGTGTTTGAGCGTTACAAAAAGGTATAAGCCTGGGCTCAAGAGCTGTCGGCGAGATTCCTAGTTCTAGCAACTCTAAGACGGCTAAACCTAATTAAGTCGCAGCTCGAAATAACAAAAACGGAAATATGCCTAAATTGCTCTAAGTGCTAAGTTTGCTCCGAAAAAAGTCTCTCTTCATGCCTCTCGCCTAGGACTCCTTATATACTGGCTCCTAGGTCGGTTTACGCTTTCCCTCTTCTGCCCTTAAGCCGTCATAGCATAAAAATGGAGATATTCCATTTTTTCCGATCTTCGTAATTATCTTCAAAATTTCGTATTTATCCGCGGAAACTTGACATTTATCTTTCCTTGCGAACCAAGCGTAAACC
>NC_027753.1:13054754-13061723 GCF_000695525.1 Brassica oleracea var. oleracea
GACCGAGCGGAACAGACGCTCGGTCGCTACGTAGTGATCGAGCTTGGCTCGAGCTTGGTCGCTATGTAGCGACCGAGCGGAACACGCGTTCGGTCGTTTCGTAGCGGCCTTTTTCGAGCTCTTGTCTGATGTCTCGTGTTTTCTCCGCAAATCTTTTCGTAAGAAAGAATATATTTTGAAAAAGTATTTGTCGAATAAAGTTCTCATTTTCTTCTTCGGACGTTTTGAATGCTAACTTCGTCGTAACCGTTTTTGACCCCAACAGTTAGCCCCCCAGCTCGTTAGAGTCGAGACTCTAGCGCACGGTTTGACGATTTTGGTAAAGTTAGGCGTATTGGACGAAGTTTACTTTAAACTCCGCGGAAGAAAATTCTTGAGAAAATATATATTAAAAATATAAAATTTCGAGCCCATACTTCTATAAGTAGTGAGCTCTTGTCATTCATTTGCTTCACACCTTCCCTTCTTCAAACCTTCAAAACCTCTCTAGCTCCAAATCTTTTGCCTTCAACATGTCTTCTTCCCATGGTGACAAGAGAAGTTCAGATGTTGAGACATAACCGAGTTGAATCAAGAGACATTAACAAACACAAGAGACGCATGCAACACAACAAACGAAGTTCGGATGTTGAGATGGGCGAGGCCACCTCTCCGGCGCCGATTCTGACTTCTCCGGTCGAAGCGCCGGCTTGCGTTGCCGATCATCTCTCCTTTCGAGAGAAATTAGTTTGTCGCCAATCCGAGAAAGAACAGGTTCGAGCTGGCGCCGAGTTGCCATCCTCTTCTGCACTGGCCGTTGCTCCGGGTCATGGGACCGAGGGCGTAACTCTCACGGGACCGAGGTCGTAACTCCGCGAGACGCGGGAACTCTCGCAGGCTCGGGCGTTCCGGATGCTTCGGCTCTACCTGCCGGATCATCCACGACTCCGATTCTCGTCGAGGATAAGGAGAGGGCTGCTGACTCTATGCCTCCTCCTCCGGCCAGGAAAGAGACCGTTCTAGCGCTGCGCGCTCCTAGTGTTGTTCCGGTTGTTCAGCCTAAGGGCCGGAAGAGGAAGTTTACCAAGAGCGGTGACGGGGAATCTTCGCAGCAAGGAGGCTCGAGCTCGGTCGCTACGTAGCGACCGAGCGGAACGGATGCTCGGTCGCTACGTAGCGACCAGGCATGGCTCGAGCTCGGTCGCTACCTAGCGACCGAGCGGAACGGACGCTCGGTCGCTACGTAGCGACCGGGCTTGGCTCGAGCTCGGTCGCTACATAGCGACCGAGCGGAACACGCGTTCGGTCATTGCGTAGCAACCTTTTTCGAGCTCTTGTCCGATGTCTCGTGTTTCCTCCGCAAAGCTTTTCGTAAGAAAGAATATATTTTTAAAAACTATTTGTCGAAGAAAGTTTTCATTTTCTTCTTCGGATGTTTTGAATGCTAACTTCGTCGTAACCGTTTTTGACCCCAACAATGGCTTTAATCGGTTTTTTAACCATGATATCGGTCCCTTTTAGAGTCATTAGTATGTATTTCAAATCTATTTTAGGCAATTTTCAGGTCTACTACGTTTTAGAGTGTTTTGGAAATTATGGATCAAATTAGAGCTTAAAGTGAAGAAAACTCATAGATATGCAGAAGTTGGAGTTGAGATACAAAGAGGGCGTTGATCGATGCTTCCTTGTTGCTAATGAAGCGGACACCTAACTTTCAAGAACTGCACTTCGGCCCAGAAGTTTCGGTAATTGCCCAAGAGGTCCTTGAATGTGTTTTAGATTATATCTTTGGGTTTTTGAGAGTTTTGTAACATACGCTTGATACTTGGAACATAAGATTAGGATTGTAGAGAGAGATCTGAACTCCTCCGGAGAGAAGATTTTGAACACTCTTTGTTACTCTATTCTATATATGCATTTTATTCAGATATCTATGATGGTCTTCATGATTATGTCTGACTAGTAATTCATTTTGTTAGATTTAATGGTTCCTCGAGGGTTATCAAATGGAATGTTAAATTGAAAGAATTGCTAGAGATATTAATTGGTTCTTCGTCTAGTTGATTTTAATGCTAGTTTAAGGTTGATCTCCTTAAACCTAGATCTTAGGATAATTGAGACACGTGAGAGCATGGTCAGTTACCTGAATAAACTTAGATGAACTAAATGGCTAGTTGCAGCGAGAGTTGGTCTATGTGTTTAGTGAACAAATAAAACATGAGCTTAATGTTTGTCTGATGTAACGGAATTCTGATATGTCCTAGTATTTACTACTTCTAGGCCATATATAGAGTATTTATTAGGTTCTTGAAGTCTGTTTTAGGTCATTTACAGGTCTAGGTGCGTTTTGGAGAACTTTGGTGATTATAGAGCAAAATGAAGCTTAGAAGGAAAAAAAACCGTAGCTGTGTAGGAAAGATAGTCGCGACTTGATGTGAACGTTGATTGTCGCCTCCTTTGCGTCGACCAACGGTGATGAAAAATTGCAATGCGACTTGTCTTTGAAGAATTGCAATTTTTTCCAGAAGTTTTCTTATTTGCTAAAAAGCCCCTGGATGTGTTTGGCCTATATTAGTTTATTGTCTAGCAATTGTTTAGGTTATGCTTCATTTTTAGAACATAGATATTATGATTTGAGAGAGAGGTATGAACTCATTTAGAGAGAAGATTTTGAACTCCCTTTGTTACTTTATTCTGTTTATGCAGTTTATTCATATATATGTGATGTTCTTTATGCATACGTCTGAGAAACTCCCTTTGTTAGATATAGGGTTCTTCAAGGTTCATCAAATAAATTGTTAAACTGATAGTATTGCTAGGGAAATTAATTGGTTATTCATCTCGTTAATCTTAATGCCATTTTAGAGTTGATCCTCTTAAACATAGATCATAGGATGATTGAGGCATGTGAGAGCATGGTCAATCACATGAACCTAACCTAGATGAACTAAAGTATTAGGTGCATCGAGAGTTGGTCTAAGTCTTTAGTAACATATCAAAGTTGCGCTTAATGCTTGTCTGAAGTAACTGAATTCACAACGAGAGTTAGAATTCTAGGATTTAGACATAGATAATCCTTGCAGCGAGAGTTGATTGATTGTTGTATGAGTTTGAGTTCGAGAACGGTTCTTAAATAAATCCCTGATAATTTATTAGTTTGCATATCTGTTGTTAGATACGAGTTCTCTTAAGTCTAGCGTCCCTCCTTCTGATAACTTACAATCAACTCGTTTCTCATCTTTGTTTACTTTTTTTCTTCATCACTCATCTAGCTTAATTGAAAAACTAAATTCTATTGTGCAATCATAGAGTCCTTGTGGATTCGATTCCTAAGTACTACAATTGATCTCTTATTTGAGAGAGTTTCTCTAGTGTAATTTGAGCATATCAAATTTGGCGCAGGGAACTCTTTCTTATTGCCATTAGATTTAGTTTAAAGTTTAGTCTAGATTTTTTTTTATGTTTACTAATAAGTTCTTTCTCATTTGCTTGTGAAACATGTAACTTTTTGAGACATGTGATATCGCTCAAATTACCCTAAGGAGTGAATTACTCTCTCAAATAAGAGGTTCAGATGTAGTACTTAGGGATCGAATCCATAGAGACTCTAGGATTACACAGTAGATTTATAGTCTTTAAAATAAAGCTAGATTAATAGGTTTTAAGCAGTAAATGAAGTGGTGAGCAAGGCAGTTGCTCGATTGGTTTGATTTGAGGTTGTTAACAGTTGGAGAAATAGCTAGATTCATGTATATTCTCAGGTGTGATAAGTAAGTAACTTAATTTAGGTTTTTAGGGGTTTATGGATATTAATTGTTCTCAAACTCAAACTTAGGTAAAATCAATTAGATTATCTATATCTAGATCTCGGATTTCAACTTTCGTATATTAATCACGAAAAAGTGTCGATCGATGATTCTTAAAGAATATCGATCGAGACATCTTTCAAAATATCGATCAACACAACGATTGTCGCGTCGATCGATTCTTCTTCCAGAAAGCTTTACAAGCAGGTTTGATTAGTGTTCTCTAACTTATTAGATCAACTTTCGTGTGTATTTAGTCAGTTAGATATACTAGTTTAGTTTCAGGTATTGAGTTAAGCTATGGCTTGCCTCAATTAATCCTAGGATCTAAGTCAAAGGGTGATCAATCGTAAACTTAGCATTAAGAATAACTAGATGAAGAACTATATTTTAAACACCCTACCAACAGTTCAAATTAGCAATACATATATCAACCTTATGAGAAACATAAATCTAACAGTAAGACTACTCAGACATATTCATAAGAAACATGGTTATGATGGTCTGAATAATACTTAAATAAATCAATATCAAGAGAAACAATAAATAGAGTAATGAAAGCAAGGGAGTTCAAGATCTTCTCTGTTATGCAGTTCAAATCTCTCTCTAATCCTAAGCTCTCTCTCCAATGGTGGTTGGTTCCTTCTCTCCAAACTAGGTCTAAAAGGTCTCTAGGCAAGTCTGCCTCTAAAATGATACAAAACCCCTAATAAAATAGCCTAACAGGCGGCCATGGACTTAAAATGTAAATATTGGAACTTTTGTGAGACTTGCAATCTTCTAATTTGTCATTAACTCGCGGGTGGCTTCGATGTCGATTGATGGTAACAACCCACCGTCGATCGATTATTCTTGGTGATCGTCGGTCGATATTCTGGCTCAATAATCGACTATTTCTCTGTTTCCAACAAAGCTCAAAAAGTCTCCAAATTGCCCCGAATACATCATTTTCCTCAAGTAAGTAACTGAATATGTAATTACCCTAAAAAGGGTCTGAATACATATAAAAGACTCTGAAAACCTATATAAACCATGGCTAAAAGTGGGAAAATTCATGGCCTGTCAACAGGCTACTACTTTCGAGAGTAAACGTCGATCGACGACTATATCAGTATCGCTCGACGCTACCCAGCGGAAGGCAGAGATGCCTAAGATTACGATCATTAGGGTCGATGAGAAAGGAGTCTTGCGATATCATGCGGGTCGTGCCTACGGCGCTAATTGCCAACTGATTCAAGAACAGGGGCTGCAATCCCTGATGAAATTTCTGCTTCTATACATACTGGAATTGAACGCTGGAGAACACTACAAGACCACAACAGAACTGATCAGTTCTACTCTAATAGTTCTGCAATTCGATTACCAGAAGTCCAGAGATGCGGCTTTAAGCTGGACCATGAATGGCCATCACTTTTGTGGGTCAGCGTACTTTGCATGGTCTTCCTGAGGAGCATCCAATGGATCACATCGAGATGTTAGACGATATAACATCAGTGAGGACTCTCTGAAGACTTCTTACTTTGCAAGATTTTTCCGTGTCTCTTGATGGAAATGCGAGAAATTGGCTGAGACAACTGCAACAAGGATCTATGACATGCTGGGAAGAAGTCAAAAACGCTTTAATCAATAACTTTTTCGACGATAAAAGATATTTGGAGCTGAGGAATAAGATCTCTACATTCTGTCAGGGTAATCGTGAAGCTTTTAAAAATTCTTGCCAGAGGTTAACAAGTTACCAGCGAGAATGCCCACACCACGGTTACCCAGAACTCCAACCTGTTAGTATTTTCTTCAGGGGTCTTGGTCCAGACTATTAGACACATCTTGATGTTTCCAGTGACGGAAATTTTAATACCAGAAGCCCCGAAGAAGCTAAGAGACTGATTGAAAACATGATCTCCAGTGAAGGATTCAAAAGATTTGACATTCGAAGACAGGAAGTGGTTAAAGGGGACAAGAATGAAATAAAAGTTCGCTTGGATTCTGTCCAGGCTATCCATTGGAAAGAAAAAAATAGTTTAAGTCACTTCATGGAGTTGAAACTTCCTCGCGTGAAAAAGATGATGTCAACATTATCGACATGACTGGTTTGGTAGAAAACATGATTTTTTAATTTTGACATGAAATGTGATTTTACGATTTTGCCGAAACAATGTTATTTTGCAGTTTTGATGGAAAAGGTGATTTTGAAATTTTAGTAGAAGAACTAAAAAAAATGTTTTTAAAGTTTGTGTATGATCAAATCCGTTTTGAATCCATCTTTTTTCGTTGACAAATATGGGTATGCCCATTTAAACTCATATCCAAATGGAGATGTCCATAATTGGACCATTATGACCATATCCATTACATGGTTCGTCCATTCATATTGTTTTTTTTATCAAACATATATTTCATGTTTCTACCTTGTCATGATTCCCGCTGTAGAGGTTGATTAGGAGAAGAATCTTGGAAAGGTTTGTACAGGTTGGGTAAAGAAGCATGATTTCTGCATTCCATTATTGGTGAGCTCCTCAAAGAAATTGTTTTGTTCTAATTTACCCACGCTATCATCTCCATTGGAGAACAAAATCAGCATAGTTTGGTTGTTTCTGAGATCTATGAATAATACACATGGCCTTTACCGTATTTTATTTGTTGATTTAGTGCATATAGTTAGTACTTCTAACCTTGTTGATTAGAAAACAGATTCATTATGTCCGAATAATGTTTGGACCATAATTAAAAGAGAAAAAGACAAAAATAGCACTAAATCAAGTTTTTGTTCTCAAACTAGCACTCAAGGTCAAAAGTCACAAAAATAGCATTTAATGTTTTATCAAAAGTCACAAACTTAGGGTTTAGAGTTAAAGGGTGGGGTTTAGGATTTAGGGTTTAGGGTTTAGGGTTTAGAGTTGAGAAATGAGGTTTTGGGGATAAGATTTCAAATTTTGAAAAATAAAAAAATTAAAATTTTCAAAAGATAAAATGCTATTTTGGTCATTTTAGTTTTTGAGTGCTATTTTTGTGATATAAACTTAGAAATGTGCTATTTTGGAGATTTGCCCTAATTAAAATGGAGAATGCTTACATGCATATTTTCCATAGAGAAAAAGACAAAAATAGCACTAAATCAAGTTTATGTTCCCAAACTAGCACTCAAGGTCAAAAGTCACAAAAATAGCATTTAATGTTTTATCAAAAG
>NC_027753.1:13061767-13075476 GCF_000695525.1 Brassica oleracea var. oleracea
TTTAGGGTTTAGGGTTTAGATTTTAGGGTTTAGGATTTATGGTTTAGGGTTTAAGGTTTAGAGTTTAGGGTTTAGGGTTTAGGGTTTAGATTTTAGGGTTTAGGATTTATGGTTTAGGGTTTAAGGTTTAGAGTTTAGGGTTTAGGGTTTAGAGTTAAGGGTTTAGAGTTTAGGGTTTAGGGTTTAGGGTTTAGAGTTAAGGGTTTAGAGTTTAGGGTTTAGGGTTTAAAGTTGAGAAATGAGGTTTTGGGGATAAGATTTCAAATTTTGAAAAATAAAAAAAATTAAAATTTTCAAAGGATAAACTTAGAAATGTGCTATTTTGGTCATTTTAGTTTTTGAGTGCTATTTTTGTGATATAAACTTAGAAAGATGCTATTTTGGAGATTTGTCCTTTCCCATATGCTAAGGCCTATTTAAAAACAAGAATGATGGACCTATTAGGTATTGGGTCATCTATAAAAGACCAGTTAGTACCACCACGCATTTAGGACTTCTCTAGATTGACGTGAAGTGTCTGGAGAATTACAGAAAAAACTCGCATGTCTAAAAGCTTAAACCAAGAAAGCTTATTGAAAGAACCGGAGAATACCTAGAACCGGAGAATACCTAGAACGTTCTCAATTTCTATCTCAATTAGAAGAAAACAATAATTTTAGAATGTTCGCGAATCTGTGAACATTCTACACTCCATGATACACGTCTATATATTCTCAACAGATTTTGCTACTTAACACTCGTAGAGAAGAGAAAGAAACAAGTTCATCACAGTAACCAAAAGTAAAAAAAAAAAAAAAAAACACAATATCGCTCCCGGTTTACCCCTATTGCAAGAAGAGCCAAAGATGAAGCAGTTCTCTCTTGCTTTGTTAGGTCTTTTATTAATAACTCTGTTCCTCGGAAACATCAAAACAACGGAAGGGTCCTTGCGAGATCCTTTCAGAGTCTTGGAGCAAATCCCATTAGGTCTTGATAGAGATCAGAGCGTGGCTCTGTCTCCAGCGAGAGTGGACTGGAAAGAAACGAAAGAAGAGAATGTGATCAGGCTCGATGTTCCTGGGATGAAAAAGGATGAGATAAAGATAGAAGTGGAGGAGAATAGAGTTGTGCGAATAAGCGGCGAGAGGAAAAGAGAAGAAGAGAAAGAAGGAGATCAGTGGCATAGAGTGGAGAGGTCTTACGGCAAATTCTGGAGACAGTTTAGAATGCCTGATAACGTGGATTTGGACACTATAAAGGCCAAGCTTGAGAACGGTGTGCTCACCATTACCATAAACAAGCTTGCAACAGACAAAGTCAAGGGTCCAAGAGTTGTTGACATTGAGTTCGAAGAGGACCAATCTGGCAAATTCAGTTCTGCTTAGTCCTAACAAGAGCTCTTGTTAAATCCAGAACCGAGTTTGATGTCTTGTAAGACTTTTGTAATATATATTACTAAATGCAATAAAACATGTAACAGGTCTTTATATTATGTGTTTGTTTATCGATCAGTCCCAACAAATCTACGCGAAAAAGTGATACGAAAACATTAAGAACATGTAATGGATAACATAAGTAACTTCTCCTACTCGCCATGTTTAATCAAAGTACAAACAACATGTAAACGAGAGTATCATAATAGTTTTTTGGCTCGAGTAACATGAGAAGTCAGAAAGTAACTGGCTCAAGAAGCAACATATCTTTTGCTGTAAAATCACGTTATAACATTACAGTAACAGCTGTTGGGTATTAGTAAAAAGTGTAACCTGGATCAGCCAATTTAAAAAATGGAAAAATTATAACTTTCACAGCTTCTCTGAAGTCGATTTCCAGTGTAAATCATCCATTGTCCATGACACTAGCTATTAGAAAGAAGAGTACACAGCTTTGTCAGGTTGTCAGGTGATATGGAAAATCTAGGACCATCCCAAGGTGTCATAAAGACATCAAACTGTCAAGTATCATATATATCTCCTCGCTCTTCGGATGCGACTTGTCAAGAGAATAGAACTGATTGACTTTACCATCGATCATAATCCAACTACAGCCTGGTGTTTTATAAGCATTCTGGTGTTTAATCATCTTTCTAGCTCTGCGTGCCTCTACCCAGTTACCCATCTCTCCATATAAATTTGCCATCATAGAGATGTAACCTCCATTGTTGGGATTTAGAGTAACCAGATTGTTAACAGCAACTATAGCCAAATCCAAATGGCCATACTTCCTACAAGCATTGAGCAATGATCCCCAAATAGCTTCATCTGCTTTCATCTTCATCCCGGCCATAACTTCCAATGCTTCATCAAAGAAACCTGCCCTGCCTAGAAGATCTATTAGGCAGCCGTAATGCTCAATCCTTGGCTCAATATTGTATCTGTTTGTCATGAGGTCTAAATATTCTCGACCTTTTGTTACCAAACCTCCATGTGTACACGCATTGAGAAGACCGATAAAAGTAATGTGATCTGGCTTTACATCGTTACTCATCATCTCTTCAAACACTGCTATGGCCTCTTCGCTTCTACCATGGAGGGCAAAGCAGTTTATCATGGAGTTCCAAGCTGTTAAACTTTTCTTGTTCGCCGTCTTAAAAACAGAGCTTGCTTCCACCAAGTTGCCACATTTTCCATACAAATCCACCAAGGAATTCGAAACGAACATATCGAAAGAAAGGGAACGACGGTATGCAAAGGCGTGAATCCCCTTGGCTAGCTGAAGGTTACCAGTTTGAGCGCACGCGGATAGGACACAAACTAGAGTTACCTCATTAGGAAAAACATTAGCCTCATTGATCATCTTTCCAAACAGAGAAATCGCTTCCACAAAGAGACCGTTCTGTGTACAAGCAGTAAGAATGGCGTTCCAGGAAGGGACATCACGCTCAGGCATTTCGTCAAAGAGGGTAATAGCATTGGAGATATCACCGGATCTCGCATACCCAGAAAGCAAAGCAGTCCAAGAAACAACGTTTCTCTCAGACATTTCGTCGAACAGTTGTCTTGCAAGAGGGATGTGAGAAACAGAGGAGGCGTATGCGTGAAGCAGAGCAGTTTGCACGACGAGGTAGTGATGAAACCCGGATTTAAACAAATGTGAATGCACCAAAGGAGTTGAGAAAGCAGAGGAGAGATGCGGTGTTGATTTGAGGACGAGAGGGTAGATGAAGTGATTAGGACGGGGAACAGAGCGGTTAACCATAAGACGGAAGAAGGAGAAGGCGGAGGAAGCATGGAGAGGGAGAGCAGAAGAGTAAGCGGTTAAAACGGCTGCGTAGAGATGCGTATTGGGGTAAGAGAAGCGATCAAAGATAAAGCGAGCGTAGGAGACGTTACAGAGACGAAGAGTGCAGAAACGGAGGAGCTTGAAACAGAGGAACGGTGAGTGACTTAGTCCAGCAACGACGAGAAAGGATTGAACTTGCTTCAAATGATTCAAATGGGTCGACTTGGAAATCACGTCCGAGACAAATTGACCGGTTTCAGGTAAAAGCTCCGCCATGCGTGACGGCGCGTGGAGGGTAGTTTGTGTCAGAGGTATGGGCTTACACGTGTCCCCATGTGCTATTCCACCAAACGCGATGAGAGAGAGAGAGAGAGATGAATATTGTGAGTGGCTTCGTCTTTTTCTCTCCGAGTCTATCGTTTATCGTCTCTCTTCTTCTCCAAATTGACGGATTTAAGGTTCCCCCACTCGATCTAAAAGTACATATATATATAAGACACAAACATCATTGAAGCTGATGCAGACATATCTCTCTTTGGTTCGGATCTCGAGTTTTTTCATTTATCTGTCTGAATTATAAGAAAAAAAAAAAGAAAACTGTTTTTATCTTTTTAATTTTGTATACACACTTTTGTTTGTTTCAATCATCTCAAATCAAATGTCTGGAATTTGGAGATGGAGGAATCTCAAGTCCTTAGCTTTCCACGCCCGCTCGGTTTCCCCTGTTCCTGCTCATCTCTATTCTCTTGAATTGGGATTGTCCCCGCCTCGCCGCCGTATCCAGGAACGATTCAAATCGGAGCAAGGCGGTGTTGGCGGTGGAAACAATGGAGGAGGAGGAGGCGATGATTTTTCTGTCCCGGTCACACGGCGGAAGCTTAGAGCAGAGCCCAATTGCCCTCGATGCTCGAAGCAAATGGATCTTCTCTTCTCCAATCGTCAGTTCCCTTCTCCGAATCTTCTCCACCGTCCCGAAGATTCAGATTCAAACGTGGCCTCTGCCGGAGACAAAACCAGTTTCCAGTCTGTCAATTTCTGTCCGACATGCAAAACCGCTTACGGCGTCTCTCCTCTTCAGGGGACATTCATTGAGATCGGTCGTGTCCAGTCACCAACAACCACCAGGAAACAACATTCAAAGGATTTGAATCTCAGCTCCAATCACAGAAACAAGCTCAGATCTTCCTTCTGGGATACGCTCAGATCTTACGGTGCTGAGCCACCTGAGGATTGGTCGTCTACCCCACCACCCCCTCCTCCTCCTCCTTTGAACGCTTCTCCTCCAAACAACATAGCTCCAGCTTCTAACGGCGCTGTTAAAATGGATACGGATGCAGCTAAAGACGTTAGTCGTTGGGGTGGAGCTAGCCTAGGCAGAGACTTTCCTACTCCAAAAGAGATTTGCAAATGGCTTGACAAGTTTGTCATTGGCCAAAGCCGCGCCAAAAAGGTTCTGTTTCTTTTTTACATAACTGCTCATTTCCGATCTTGTCTTGTCATTCATTACTTACGGTATTGTGGTCTTGACTTTGATCGTAGGTGCTCTCTGTCGCTGTGTATAACCATTACAAGAGAATATATCATACCTCTATGAAGAAAGGGTTGGGCTTTCTCTCATTCATTGGCTTAGATCTGTCAAAACTTATTGCTATATTTTTTTGACATTGTGGGCCTTGAATACTACTAGGTCAGCAGCACAACCACTTGATGATGACGATAATGTAGAATTAGATAAGAGCAATGTTCTTCTGATGGGGCCTACTGGCTCTGGTATGACCTTGTGTTTTCTTTCTGAGCTTGTGTTCATTTCTGCTTTGATTATTTATTCGATTCTTGCACAAATAGGGAAGACATTACTTGCAAAGACACTAGCTCGGCTTGTCAATGTTCCATTTGTCATTGCTGATGCAACTACACTGACTCAGGTAAGATTGTGATCTTACATCGCTCCTGGAATTGTATGTTGCTCTTTGACCCATCTTTTGTATGGTGTCCTTATAGGCGGGCTATGTTGGTGACGATGTTGAATCAATCCTTCATAAACTACTAACGGTACCACTTCTTATTCGCTAGTGAATAACATTCTCGCCACATTTGCCATCTTCTTGCATTACAGAATAATTTTTACCTTGTGACTTGTAGGTCGCTGAGTTCAACGTGCAAGCAGCACAGCAGGGAATAGTCTACATTGATGAAGTCGATAAGATAACAAAGAAGGTCAGTATGCACAAGACAATGGTACCTCCTGAAATCAATAAGAAGAAGATAAATGCTTCCTAGATTTTTCCCTTGTGCAGGCTGAGAGTTTAAACATTAGCCGGGATGTCTCCGGGGAAGGAGTCCAACAGGCACTTTTGAAATTACTGGAAGGCACTGTAAGTGGATTTGCTTTCTTACCCTTGTGATGCATTTATTGGAATAGTTGTTCATTAGATAATAGTTTTTTTTTTTTTTTGCTTCTGTATTGATCGTTGGATCCTTGCAGATCGTAAATGTTCCAGGGAAGGGAGCAAGGAAGCATCCACGGGCTGACCATATACAGGTTTAGAAATCTTTTATCTTTAGTTTCATTACGTATCTACAAGTGTTGTTACTCAATATTATTCTTATGATGTACAGATAGACACAAAAGACATCCTCTTTATCTGTGGAGGAGCATTTGTTGACCTTGAGAAGACCATCGTGGATAGGTAAATTAACTATCCTTCCTTTTTTTGTTCTGTTTGACTTTGATCATCATCATCGTCAATGTTTTCCAGACGTCAAGATTCATCAATTGGTTTTGGAGCTCCTGTCCGTGCCAACATGGCTACCAGTGGCGTTACCAGCGGTGCAATAACTTCATCTTTGCTAGAATCGGTAACTACTCTGTTTTCGTATGTAAACACTTCTCATTCCAGGAAAGAGATCTTAGTTTTGAAATGCCGGCGGCTGCATTTTCAGGTGGAGAGTGCTGATCTTGCAGCATATGGCCTCATCCCTGAGTTTGTAGGACGCTTTCCCATATTAGTTAGTTTGTCAGCTCTAACAGAGGACCAGCTCATTCGGGTATTTTAACATTTTTCCAAAGCTTGTTTGTTATATTGCAATTTGTGATTTCTGACGAATGATGATGCTGCTTCATCTTATCAAAAGATTAGTGGTTGCTATCTCATCAAAGATAAGGGGTAGATAAAGTTGCCTTTGTTGTTTGCCCTCTAGGTGCTTGTAGAACCCAAAAATGCTCTTGGGAAACAGTACAAGAAACTCTTTAGTATGAACAATGTAAGCTCCCTCGAAATATACAACCTGATGTAAATTTATTCAAATTTAAGCTTAAACTTGGAGCATGATCTGTTGCAAAATTTCAGGTAAAGTTGCATTTTACTGAGAAAGCGCTGGGGATCATTTCCAAGCTAGCGATGGTGAAGAATACAGGTGCGAGGGGGCTTAGAGCCTTGCTTGAAAGCATTCTCACCGAAGCCATGTTTGAGGTACTGCAGCTACAACAAAAACAAAAATTGTTAAGCTGCTTTATAACTCTTTTCTTCACACTATTGTTTTCTCAGATTCCAGATGCTAAGAAGGGAGACGAAAGAATCGACGCTGTTATTGTAGATGAGGATTCAACAGGCTCAGAAGCTTCCCGTGGATGCACAGCAAAGCTACTTAGAGGAGACGGGGCTTTTGAGCGTTACCTCAACGAGAACAAGTCGAAAGATGCTACAGAAACAACGGTATGAATATAAAGCATCATTTGTTGGCTGCTCCTTGAAAAATGTTATTTGTTTACTTCATGGACCCTCTCTTCTGAAACTGTTGAATAAGAGCAAGTAATTATGTTTCATACCGACGAAAGTCTCGTATGTCTCTGGACTGGGCTATGATGATGATCACTGAAACCTGATGGGTGTTTCGCAGGTTGACGAAAGAATAGGCTCAGCAAGAGCAATGAGCTTGTAAAGAGAACGAGACAAGAACTGTTTTTTTTTTTTTTCTCTTTTAACATGAGGGGGCTTCTTGATTGATTATTTGTTAAAAACAACATTCATAAAAGTTCTAAGAGGTTTCATCCACTTTGTACAATAAAATTGTTAGCTTACAGATTCGAAAGTTGAATTATTTACATAGAACAAAGAATAGAAGTGTATCCCACTGTGTAAACAAAACATTTGTAATTCTCTGCTTCACATAAGTGGTTTTTTTTATTTTTTTGGTTTGTTAGTTCATGTTATTCTCTAATCTCATTTTTAACTCTCCGTGGAACCAAGAAAACCTTATATCTTGGAGATCCTTATGAATGCCAAAGCATTTACAACAACAAAACTCATTCCTCTGGTCTCATACAAACTTCAAACTGGCTTTTGTGAGATGAAATTTCAAAACTTATCGCGAAAGAGGTTAGAAATGCAGCAACAAAAGAATCACCACCTCCAGATTGTGTCAAGTATCAAGATACTCTCTCCCTTTGTGCTTCTGCAGATAATGAATCAAAAACTTTGTTACAGTTATCACTCAAAGATCCTATCAGAACCTTTGTAAAGCATCTGCAAACTCTCTCCATCAGTGACTCCAAGAATCTGCAAGACAACCATTCCTCTTCCTCCTCTGATGCACTGGCTAAAAGCCCAACCTCATTCCAGATGTAACTCAGCATTTTATCCTTTTTAATTAATGTTTAATTTATTTAAAGAGAAAACCCTTTGTTTCGAATAGTTAGAAGTTAAATTTTAGAGCGAAATTATCAAACCAAAAGTAGAAAGTAGTTATTTTTTTTTTGGCAAAGCAACATGCGGAGGCTTCCATCGTATTTGCTGTAATTTGGAATGAGAGCAAGCGATTTCACACTTGCTTGTTCAATAAACTTAGTGACTGATGCAGGCATGCAGCTGTAGACGGAAGCCCTGTTCGTTTTAAAAATGCCGCGTCTAGTGGCAAACAATTACACTACGACAGAAGAAAATTCATTAATGTTGAAACTAAAACAGTCTCGGAGGCAGGAAATCAGAGTTGCCGCTGTCGCTCGTCGTATTTACTGATCTTTATTTGCCGCGGCTACTGAATAAGCAAATTTTTTTTGTCTTGGCTGTGCTGTGTTTGCCGTAACTGTAGAGCTAATTTTGAGGCAGCATTGCAGCTTGTCGCAGCATTGATAAAACGAACAACAGCATCGGAGTCTTCCATGTCTATGTACACTCTACCTACAAATATTGTATAGAGCAGGTTGAATCTCATATCGAATGAGAAAGTTTTCCAACTTGCCCCGAGTTGCATTCGATATGATTAGAACATATCTAATTTAAACTCTTTTTTTTTTTTTTTGAAACACTATCTAATGTAAAACTCATACCGTTTTATTAATATTAAAATATATAAGTATCTTAATGACGCATGATAGATATCTAATGTAAAACTTATATAGTCAAGTTCGAAAGTAAAAACAACGGACAAGCTTGATATGTCGAAAGAATGGATCATAGAACCTCCTATCATTTCCAGTAACATGATCATAAAGTTTTTATATTCATCTCTACTTTCTGTACAAATATCTTTAACTTGTGAATCAACCTGTCGGATCCAATCAACGGTAAAAAACAGAAAAAGATCTTAGATCTGTCTTCATCAATTGGGACCCCAACAGCTCAAGTACATAACCGTCCTGAGAGACTCCTCAGCTTGCTTCGCTTTGTCACCATCCTTACAGGAGGCAACGGCGGCGGTGGACGAAGAAGAGAACCTGTTCGCCTGAACAGCGGATCTCACGTTGTTTCGGATACGTTGATTCACAGATTGAATAAGGTAATTCCACCGGCATAGTCCTAATTGGTCTTTGGAGGCCTCCACGGCTCCGATGGTTGCTGCCACTAACCATGCTTTGCTCCTTGAACTCATCTTTTCTCTTTCTTTTTCTTCTTAATTGGAAAGCTTTTAGCTTTGTGTTTTTTTTGTTTGTAAATTGCTTTGTGAAAATTGTTGATGAAGAAAGGTAATTTCCCACGAGTCTGTTTATATAATAGAGAGGAAGAGGATTAGACAGAGTGCAAAACCAGACGCTCTCTCCCCTGGTTTCCCCAAGTTTTTGTCTTGTTGGTTTGGTGGATTGATTCATATAATTAATTACCAATTTACCCACCTCAGATCATGTTGGATAAGGGTTAACATTGTCTTTTAATAGATCCTGAATTATCCGCAAGTGCAGGCAGCTGGTTTTGTTGTACTATATTTGGAAACCGTGTTGAACCTAAAATAGTTATAATAAAATCTCAATTGATTGATTTGTCATGAAAAAATCAATTTTTTTCAGTTATTAGGTTGATGATATAGCTAGCGTTTGTCGTTCTGATCGGATTTGGTTTGGTAAAAAAAAATTATATTTAAAAAAACTTTATTCAAATATAAAATAAAAATATTTAACTGAAAGTTTTAAATTAAAATATTATAGAACAAATATCTTTTATATATTAAAGCTCAAAACGCATAACATATATCTTTAAAAAAAATTTAATTAATTTTTATTTTGGTAACAAAAATTCAAATCCTTAAATTTTCTCATCTCACGTTCAAATTAGCTTTCAAATTACTGCAAAAAAAATTAACTTCCAAACTTGACATGATTACAACAAGTTTGAACTTATTATATAACTTGCAAGCAATTAGTTTCATCTCTATTTTATATCATGTCGTTTCAGCATCTTTTTTATTGGCTCAATGAGGTCAATATACAAAATAAAGATGGAAATTGCAGAACCATGCATAGATTTATTGAATTTGCAAGATTGGTAGGAGAGATGAGGGTAAAATGACAAACTTGTCATTGCAGTGTACATATACAGCTAGAAAGTTAATATAAACTAGTTTCGTAAAAAACGATGGCCCAACTTTATGTCAGTAAATTGTCAAAGCAGTGTTTTTTGCAAAAGAAAACAAACAATTCAAACCTAAAACAAAAGGGCAGCGGAAATGCACGGTCTTTCAATTTTTATTGGGACATAAGAAATTAAAAATGAATTTTGTTTTTGTTAGGCTATGAATTGTTGGTAAATATATCTGGTTATTAACAAGGTTACAAAGCAAGGGTTGTTGATAAACAAATTTTTAGGTCCAGTTAAAATGAACAAACATTAGAAGTTAGATAACATTCATAATGATAGATAGAAGTTTAGTTTATTACAAAAGAGGAAAAATTCTTATTAATTAACTTGTAAGAATTTTAATCAAACCAAATTAATCTATTGACAAGGGAGTAATACTTGGTGGATTCAGGTTGCTTTCTGGTAACAAATTTGCTAGTTATGTGAAGATAAAGTTTTTGAGACTCGATAATATATTTAATACATAGATAATCCGGCTTTTGATAGTAGTAACGAGAAAATGGTTGTATTTGTATGAATGCATAATATAATCAGATAACATATCATATATTCGAGTTGAGGTAATGAAAGAAATTGAATAATTGTATATGTGAGTATAACCGGATATAACAAAGTTAATCTCGGATACAACATGTAAGATATGTGTGTAATCGGTTATTTTGCTTTAAAACCGGGTCTGTATCAAGATATACTTAAATTGTAGCCAGATATGTTTTACTGGAAAGGTACTCATTGGTAGTGTGAGTACACGCACGTGCTCGAGGAAGAGAATAGTGAAGGGGTAGATGGTGATCCCAACGGCTATATTTTTCGTGCTTAAGGCAAGAACAATCAACAAGAAACCTTAAACACAACCACCAAAAAAACTCAACATCCGCCGTTCTTGCTATCTTCATGGTTGTCACCGTCGGTCATATTCTCTAATGTTAAGCCATTGTTGTCACCGTCGGTCATAAACATTAAAAACCTGATATATTAGAAACTGTTAACCGGATATAAACGTTTATAACCTGATACATTCACTTCATCGAATGGCTTTTAGTATATAGATTATTTTACGAAACCAGATTTGCCTAGTTGTAACCAGTTTTATAATTATCTATCTTGTTGGGATATTATTGAAAGTATGTAAACACTGTTTTCTTATGAATGAATCATCGAGGATGGGTTTAGTTGGATCACAAGCAATCTTGGATGGCCAGAGGAGAGCTGAGGACACTTTTGTGGGATTGAGAAAAACCGGCTTCCTCGGTTTGATGTGGAAGCAGCGGATTGAATTCAGGATTGTCCTCAATAGCCACTCTTCGGGTCACTCTATGAGCTCTGTACTGGACAATCGTCCAAAACATAATAGTTTTGAAGAACTTCCAAATGAGTCCTCATCCTTGGGTTTCGTGGTCGTTGAACGCCACACCTATGGAGAGTAACGCCTCCGAAACCCAATAAACATCAAGTCTTCTATTAAATTTCATGAGTTGTCAAATATTCGAGCAACATCATTACCCCCATAGTTGCCCAAATATCTGCCGAGCCCTACAATGCCTCGACTAAGTCGCCTAAGAAACCCCCTAATAATGACATGAGCCACTGGAATCCGACCAATAGGATTCCGTGGTTGTGTTGCCTTGGTGGCTCTTCTTGGTTTGCGTCGTAGACCAATGCGACGTAGATCACCGGAGCTACTAATAACACAATAGCCATGAAAACACATCCAAAGAATATAAACCAACGTGCATACATCAATTTCACATGTACCAAGTCGCTATTATACACAAGACAAACGGAAAAGCACCCAAAGAACATGGTCTGGAAACAACAAGGACCACTTGTACCGGATGCGTTACTCTCCATCCTTGCTGATTTCCTGGCCATGTTCTTTGGGTGCTTTTCCGTTTTCCTTGTGTGTAATAGCGACTTGGGTCATGTGAAATTGATGCATGCACATTGGTTTATATTCTTGGGATGTGTTTTCATGGCTATTGTGTTATTAGTAGCTCCGGTGATCTACGTCGCATTGGTCTATGATGCAAACCAAGAAGAACAACCATGAAATCCTATTGGTCGGATTCTAGCGGCTCATGTCATTATTAGTGGGTTTCTTAGACGACTTAGTCGATGCATTGTCGGGCTCGGTGGATATATGGGCAACTATGGGGTAATGATGTTGCTCGGATATTTCATAACTCTCATGAAATTTAATAGAAGACTTGATGTTTATGGGGTTTCGGACGCGTAACTCACAATAGGCATGGCGTTCACCGACCACGAAACCTAAGGATGGGGACTCTTTTGGAAGTTCTTCAAAAATATTATGTTTTGGACGATAGTCCAGTACAAAGCTCATAGATGACCCGAAGAGTGGCTATTGAGTACAATCCCGATCTCAATCCTGAACTCGATCCACTGCTTCCGCGTCAACTCGAGCATCTTCTTAAATGAATAGGGCGTAGGTTAGGTTTAATAAACGGGTTTTCTCGTTGTGGCTCCAGGATATCTATATTACTATTTGAGAAGTAGTTTTGCTGATTTGTCACCCTTTCCATGATTTTAGGATAAGTCATTAGTTCAATTAATATTATTTTTAGTTCTTTTGGTCAGTAATTTAAACAGACTCATTTAAATTTTTATTTTAATATATTTTATCATAATATTTAGGAAAATTAATTAATAAATAGATATTAACAATCATACCGAACTGTATATACTATTGTTTTAAGATATTAATAAATATATTTATCATGATATTTGGGGTTATTAATTAATAAATATAAATAAATGATAAATATTAAAAAAAAATTACTGATAATATCATAATTTGGTTTATCTTACATTTAGTTTATGATTTTAACGACTAATGTTATAGTCATGTTACCTTATTATTATTATCATGATATATATTATATTAACAAATTATACTAATAATATCATAATTAGATATATCTTATATTTAGTATATTATTTTAATGGATAATATTATAGCCATGTTATTTTATTCTTATTATCATGATATTTGAAGTTATTAATTAAGAAATATATATATTAACGATAGAAATTGAAATTTTTTTACTAATAATATCATAATTAGTTTATCTTATATTTGGTTAATGTCTTTAATGGCTAACATTATAGCAATAATTTCTGATTCTGATTAGAAATATGGATCCAAATATAGGTTATTACAACATTAATATCATCATTAGTTTTATCTTGTATTTAGTTTATAATTTTAATGGTTAACTAGGTGGACCGCCCGCACGCATGTGCGGGCATTAACATTAATATTAAATTGATAATTACATATTTACAACTATATAATTCTTATGTTACATGTATGTGGTTAATATGAAAGATTCGATGTTACATATTGATATTTATATTATATTCATATGAACAAAGAATACATTAGAACGTTTAGATTAAAAATTTCAGTGTTTCGTATAAACAATATGAGTTATGAAAAATACAAAGTACCTTAAGTCGATAAAGTAGAGAAACCAAACCTTAATATCAAGGCTTCGAGTTCTGTCTAGATTAAGGTAAAACCCACACATCATATAAGATCATATTTTCCATGTCTTGAGCGCTAGATCATCATGAAGAGTGCTCTCGATTTTCTTAGCACCAACATCTTTCCAGTCTATTGAAAGCACTGTCCCA
>NC_027753.1:13075667-13092564 GCF_000695525.1 Brassica oleracea var. oleracea
TGTCTCCTTCAAGCTTATCATCCTTCTATTCTTCTTCACTTCAGCTTCAAGCTTGTCATAGTCCTTTACTTTCTTGGAAGAAGGATAAGCTGGTCTCATTGAAACCTCTGCACCATTACACAAACAAATAATATAAATTTTAAAATATCAAGAGTCTGTGATTCAAACTTCTCATCAGGTGAAACTAAAAAATAAGAAAATAGAAAGTAGATAACCTGTTTAAGAAATTCGGGTCTGGCAAAACTGCTGGTTGTTTTCCATGTTCAAGAGAGGCCCATGTGATTATCTCTGCTTTTAAAATACTTTTCTTAATTTTGGTTGATATTACTTCATATCTGCACTTCACTACTGCTATCTGAATACACACCGCAAAGAAAAAAAAGGTCAATACAATGTGTACAACTCAGAACATGGCATTGTTTGAGTTTAAAAGGACTGCTTGGTACTATCTAATAAAACATACCATTTATATCTGATAAAGCGTATCATTTAGATACATAACTCTTTAAATTGCTTATAGGTTAAGCATGATTATTCTGTTAGTTCAAAAAGTTAGAGTTCAAAAGGTTTAAAAGGACTGTTTGGTACTATCTAATAAAATGTATCCTTTAGATGTCAATTATCCAATTACATCTATAAACCAATTACCTTTCCCAACAATCTCGGTTTGAGATGATACGCTTTCTCTCTTGGAACATCAGTCACAATACTCAAATGCAAAATCACTAACATAATTGACACAATTTACATAGAAGTGTTTATCATGGAGGTGTGTTCTGAGAATGCATTATGCTTCAAATGATCACATTTAACACTAATCTTAAAACATCAGAAAAATATAATTGAGAAAAAACAAATATTTCACGCATAACCCCAATAAAAAAATCAGCCATGAAATATAAAAGAGAGATTTGAATTACCCGAGATTTATTATCATTGGTTTTATTGTAACAATAGAGATGATTTACGGTTTCCTTCTCTAAGCCTTGAGTCAGAAAAAAGGTAATTCTAACAAAATATTTAAAGATGTAAACAATCCCCAAAGGATAACAAATTATATAATTGATAGGACAACGTCAATGAGTTTCAAAATTTTTGAAAAGGTTTGAGATTACCTTTGACTCTCAGACGTACCTGAAGAGGATCACACACAATAAATAAATTGCACTTGATTAGCATACACATCTTATATTATATTCTTGCTAAGTGATTTAACTTTATAAAAAAAGAATTACTTTTTTCGAAAGGGATGATCAGTTCCTGGATAAACAGAGTCGTCTCTTTTTGTTAGTTGAATCACTACTAATGCAAAACTATAGATAGAGATACAACATGGAGAGGAAGAGAACAAAAATAAACGGAGAAGAAGAATCCCCCATAAAATTACCAGTAATGGTGTTCCCGTCTTTGAGTTACTTATTAATTATCATACACCTGCTCAAGATCACAAAAGTAGAATTTAAATTAGAACGATCAAAAACATATGAAAACTTAAAAGATATATGCGCGAAACTAATGGGGGTGGCGTGATATTTATATAGCAAATTAGTTTAAGTTTCTAAATGACCTAGCTTTCAAGAGAACCTATGAGATAGAATATCCTCTAATAAATTTTAATTCAGCTATGAGATAAAATATCTTCTAATAAATTTTTAAAGATATTCTATTTATAATATATACATAATTTTGGTAACTCAAATCTTGCTATATATATATTTAAATATTAAATGCATGATATTAGGAAAGAAGATATCTCGCCAATTGATTGCAACTGGTTTTTGTTAAAACAAATCCCACTGTAAGGATTTAAATAATAGATAATAAGGAAAGAATAAGGAATTTTAACGTTAAAACTCCCCAACTAAGTTTGTTTTGGGTAAAAACCCCCAAACTAAGTATTTAACGAAAAATCCCTTAAACTAACTTTATTTAATGAATTAAACTCTAACAGGTCATAATTACCATTACTACCAGTAAATATTTAGTTTAGGGGTTTCTACACTAAGTAAACAATAGTTGAAAAATTTTACCATTAAAAATAAAAAAATTCAAAATATTGTAATAGGAGGATAAATTTTCAAAATACATTTTATAAATTAATGTATAAGCTTCTATAAATGACTTAGAACCTCTTATAATAATTTAAAACATCTGATAAGCCAATATAAATAATTTTATAAATGTATTTATAATTTTATAAATGATTCATAAAGCATGCATTGAATTATTAGACATTAATAGTTATTATGATACTTTATATACAAATATAATTCTTTCAATACGAATATAAAATCATTATATCAATTCAAATAAACATTTTTGTTTATTATTTTATGTAATTTATAAATATATAAAAAATTGATCGCATTATTACTCTTTCATAGTTTCAACAATTAGTTACCATAAGTAATTATTTCTAATATTATGTAGATTATTTAGAAAGTGGTAATTGAATTATCCTTTCCTTTTAGATATAATTATAATAAATAACATTAAAAATCATCGGCCAATCAAATTATAACAATTTGAAGAGTTCATTTATGATCAAGACGTAATAAAAAAAATCACTTATGTGACTTCTCAATCAATATATAGTAGGATTTATATTTTTAAAAATAATTTATAACATTATATAAATAATTTTAAAATTCTGATAAATTTATTCTGTAAACAACGATTAATAATTTAGAAATCATATTAATAGACATTTTTGGATTTTGTAATATTTAAAATAGTTATTATATAATTATATTCGAATAAAATTCATCAAGTAGAGTATAAAACTATTATAATTATCTTATATAAAAATTCGTTCATTATATTTTATAGTTTATAAATATTAAAAGTAATAAATAAAACATTATTAATCTTTCTATAATTTTGAGAATTAGTTGCCATAAATTGTTATTTTTAATATTCATTAGATTATATGGCAAGTGATGTTAAATGTTTTTAGACTTACCATAAATTTTTAGATCTAATTTAAATAAATAAAAATTAAAAACAATCGACCAATCAAATTATAACAATTTTTTGAAACTTCACCTATGAGCGACACGTCACCAGAAATCACTAAAGTGACTTCTCTTTTAATATATAGGGGGATATTATAGCCAGGTTCTCTATGTCTTATTGGAAATATTGATCTAAATACAGATTATTACAATATTAAATTTAAAGATAAAGAATCATTGAAATATATGTCGTAAAGTATAAATTGTATACTTATGCTAAATATTTTTGATAACAAATAATCATATTTTTAACTAAAATAAATTAATTTTTATTTATACATGACAAACATAAAATTATTTTTAATCCATAAAATTACAAATATACAAAATAATACATTTAAACCAAAATAATAAATAATATATAAAAGAGAAAATGAAAATTAACAAAAAAAATAGCCATGTTTCTTATTCTTATTATCATGATATTTGGGGTTATTAATTAATAAATATATATTAACAATATATATTAACAAATTCTACTGATAATGTCATAATTAGGTTTATCTTATATTTATTTTATGATTTTAATGACTAATATTATAGCCATGTTTTCTGATTGGAAATATTAATCTAAACACAAATTATATAATATCATAATTATGTTGTTCATATATTTAGTTTATGATTTTAATGGCTAATACAATAGCCATGTTTTCTTATTCTTATTATTATGATATTTGGGGTTATTAATTAGTAAATCAATATTAACAACATATATTAACAAATTATACTCATAATATCATAATTAGATTTATCTTATATTTAGTTTATGGTATTAGTAACTAATATTATAGCCACGTTTTCTAATTATGACTGGAAATATTTTTGATGCAAATACAGATTCTTACAACATTAATATCATAATTAGGTATATCTTATATTTCGTTTATGATTTTAATGGTTAATATTATAACCATGTGGTTCTGACTCTGATTAAAAATATTGATCTAAATACATATTATTTCACCATTATATCATCAATAAGTTTATATTATATTTAGTTTATAATTTTAATGGTTAATATTATTGTTAGATTCTTTGATTCTTATTGTAAATATTGACCTACATAGTGATTATTGCGATATGAAATTTAAAATTAAAGTTAAAGCATCATTGAAATATATGTCGTAACAGATAAAATGAGTGGTAAAATTTAATTTTTCAAAAAAACATTTAAACTTTGCAAAATCTAACCCTAAGAATACATACAATACTACAACATATGTTGTCAAACCCTAAACCAAAAAATATCATGATTAACTACTTTCACTCATCTATGTTTAAAACTATTCAATTTTATTATATATTAATTTATATCACTTACAACTGTTTATAATTACATGATTTTAATTTTTCACTTGTCAAAATATCATTTAAAAATTTTAAAAATTATTTTTAAGATCAACTATACTTGAATACTTCCATGGACGTTGTCTAGACGATGTACAATATCTCAGAAGACTCAGAAGACTTTCCGAGGCTAAATTCGTAAAAATAAGTTATGTTTTTTGTTTGGTCACAAGGGGCTGGCTGTAATTTCACAAGGCTTTTGGGTTAATTTTGCATTTGATTCATGTTTGGATATATTATTACAATTAAAGTCAAGTTTTGAGTCATATTTGGCAAGTTCCCCTAAACCAAAATAGTAAATAATATATAAAAGAGAAAATTAAAATTAAAAAGAAATATTTTAAAAATATGGAAACATATAAAATTAGGATACAACTTTAAATAAGAGAAAAATAAATTGGCAAATATTAAACCTAATATAAGTCTAATCTAAGAGAATACAAAGCTAATGTTTTACAATTTTGTTTTAGTCATGGTTTTAAAAAATCTAAATTTTATACGCTTTTGTTATTTTGTTAATATCTTATGAGTTGTGACAGTTTATAATGATTTTAAATTCGTTGGAGTTCTTTTCAATCCACAAATAAAATAAATGTTTAATTATAAATCTATTTTTCTAATTTGATTATTACTAGAAAGAAGATTTTAATCCAAAACCAACTTCCCATAAATAAAAATTTGAAACAAAAAAAACATTATAATTTAATATATTTATGACCATATGAATATTGTAGTTATATAATTTATAATATATTAATTTAATAATTTGAAACCTGCATAAATATAAATATAAATATTAAAATTAAAATTTGTTAGGTATATATATATATATAAAATATATTAGTCACTAAAAGGTGTAGACTACTAATCTAATCTATTAAAATAGAGTCCTATTTGAAGTTTATTGTGGCATATTTTAAATTTGGACTCATTAAAAATGTAGTGACCAAATATAAATATACTCGACTTATATCATGATGACAAATTATGTTATTATATATTGCTGGCCATTAACTAAATAAACGATTTTTGACTTGAACAAATATCAATTTTGTCGTTTACTTCACTTTCTAACATTAACATAGACATCTGTCTAACCGATTATTGACATAAACGATACTCAAATGCACACAATGAAGCTCAACTTTTCACATTTAATCATTATAAAATTGAAATGACAAGAAACATTGAATCATCGTTTATCCCCCCTGTTTCATGGTAGGTTTCGACCATATAATATTATATTCTAATTTTCTTTCAATGAATTATTTGAAACTTGTGATTCACTTCTCTCCTGCTCAACTTCTCACAATGAATTATCAGTAGTCCATGTCTCAGAATCTTCTTCAGGCTTTCAGCATTTGTAATGAGTATGCTAAGAAGATGATTTTAATTGCAACCTTATCATCGGTTGCAGGTTAGTAAGTGAAGAAGACGATATCATCGGTGTTTGACCCAAAAACGGTGTTTATGCTGGTGATGTTTGTTGAATCATACAATAAAAGAATCAAAGGATAATGATTAGATTCTTTGAGGGTTAGGAGAAATCTCAAAAGAATCAAATGAGAAATGAACATCAAAAAGAGTTTATATATCAAAGATTGTATTACAAGGATGGTTTCTAGTGTAAAGTAAATCTAAATCCATAAACTCTTTGTAAGAAGTGTTCAATGTCTAAAATGGAATAAGAGAAGATTCTTTCTAATAAGGAGGTAGCTTCTTATTTATAGAAGAAAGATGTCTAGGGTTTCATAATGAAGTGGGCCTAATTCAATGTCTAATGGGTCTTGAGGAGGATGTAAATCCACCCCCAACAGTAAGCCCCCAAGTTCGTTGAGAGAGACGAAATTGATCTCTGCGAATTTTACGAATGGGGTTTATGAGACATTGAACTAGGCACATACCCATGTCACAGATGATTGTCATGAAAGGGCCGTCATGGTTAGGTTGCCATAAATGAAGTGTCATAGACGGACCGTCTCGGGCGAGCTGTCAACGACATACTTCTGATTCCGATCAGACTTCTTACTCCGAGATGGTTGCGCGAACGATCTGTTTTGATGGGTTTGGATGGTTCGAGACCCATCATCTAAACATTCGCGATTACGTGGCAGTTTGATTGGTGGAGAATATTTTGTCCTATGTGGCACTCCTAAGAAGCCTCAAAATTAGTTGCTTTTATATAATAGTGATTTAAACCAAAGCAAAAACCAAAATAACAAAAACCAAACTAAACCTAAATTCATGAATAACCAAATAGTTTTTATATATTTTTGAACCGAAAACAAAAAAACACAACAAACTTGAACCAAAAAATATAATATGGAAGAGAACCGGAACTGAACGCCCGTACCTAAACATATTAACGAACATACAAGCATGTTAATAAATCTGTCAACAAAAAATAATTCCGCACTTTTAAAGCGCATGTTCAATCCTAGTTAATAATTAAGTTAAAGTATGTTGTGGAACCCGTGCCACTTATTCTTTCTCCCTTGCTCATTACGAACATAAGAGATTCGATTCCAATTACAGTAGAATTTCTATAAATTAATACTCGATAAATTAATAATCTTTATAAATTAATAAATTTTGCCGGTCCCAACTTGGGCTGGTGTAAAATATGACACAAATCGATAAAATAATAAGATAATAATATTTTTAAAACTTCCATGTAAATATATAGTCCCATTAAAATCATAAATTAATAATCTATCTATATATAATTTTATATAAGTACAAAATAAACATTATATTATTTATTTTATATTCACAATGAAATATCTTTATTTTTCTTAACATTTTAATATATTTTGATAATATTTAGTAAAATTATATCGAAAACCATTTAACAATCATATAAAACATAAATACCAAATAAGTAATAAAACAATATGAAAGTAAAATTTCTAAAAGTTGAATAATGTACATACGATAAAATCAAATATTTTCGTATTTTATATATAAACATATTAAAAATAGAAAAAAAATTTAAATAAAGAAACTTTTGTAAATTAATATCTCTGTAAATTAATAAAATTTCAAAGTCCCAACATTATTAATTTATAGAGGTTCTACTGTAATTGTTGTTAATTTAGATCTTTTTGAGTAATTTCTCTACTCGTTAAGTTTTGAGTTTTAAAATCCAATCCGTTTGTACAATCCCCTGTTCAAAAACGCGGCCGCCTAGCCGATTAATCGCCCGGCTAGGCGCTTGGCGGCAAGCGACCGCAGCGACTATAGCCAATGCGGTGCAACTATTCGGTCGACCGAATAATCAGACAATTAACCGATTAATCGGCTTTAAACCGATTTTTCAGCCGCCTAAACCCGATCAAATTTGGACTATTGGGCTACCATTGGGCTTATTTTAAAACCCAGTTGCGAGCTACGAAAGTAACTCTGAGCGACTACTTTTTATAGGCGTCCTCATCAGCTTCCCTTCGTATCCTTTACCGATGTGGGACTTTACTTCATGCGTGTTTTAAAATTTTTTTGTTTAAAATTGAATATGACACACCCGAGGTTCGAACACAGGATCTTATACACCATGGTTACCACCAAACGCCAATAGACCACTGTATACTTTGTGGTTTATGCTTATATTATCGTTCATATAAACATACCTTTAATAAAAAATAAAATATGACATTCACCTTTGCTAACAATGAACTGTTGTTAAACTAATAAATATAAATTTCAATAATAACATACAAAAACTATTACATTCTAATATATTTATATTATATATTTAATTTAAATATTACAATAAATAAAATAATAATTAAAACTAATCCCCGCGTATACCCCGATTAATCCCCGAGTTTTTGGTAATTCGCTAGGCCCGGGGTTGCCGCCCGACTAACGCATAGCGTAGTTCCGAACAGGGGTACAATCTAAGAAGTTGCTCGGTTTGATCAAGTTTCAGTTTAGAGAAATTAATTATTTTTAGGTCTAAATTAACAACAAGCTTTAATTTAATTAACAACATACTTTAGTTAAAGCGTAGGGAATTAAAATTTAGCAGATGAATATTTATGATATTATTTTTTTTATTTTAAATCAGATAGTTGTGACTTTTTAGAGGTTGATTGGCAAGTGCTTTAGAAGTGATGTAAGATTTCTGTACAGCCTAAATTATTTTTACAGCCCAATTTTTTGTCAATCATGCTCTGTAATATTTTTTTAAAGCTACATATTTTTTTTTCCTTTTTATTTATTTTAGCCGTGGAAAACTATAGATCTAAAACACTTATTTTTTGCTTTAGAAAATTTATATGTAAGTCACTGAATTTTTTTAAACTTACAGCTGATATTTTACAGCAAAATTATCTACAGCTACAGCAAAAAAAAATTACAATTTTATTTTTAAAGCAAAAATATAAAACTATTGCTCATTCCAATCGCCCCCTTAGTTTGTCCTTCGGTGTTGTTTAGCGTGTATTAAATTAGTCTGCTAGGACTGTTCTTCGTAACTCCTGTAAATTGTTTTTGAAAATGGTATTAATATTTAACATTTTATCCAAAAACACAATTATAATACGACAAACTTATAAATCTGGTGCTTACGAATCTACGATCTCAATATTGTTTCAGACAAGTGGTTTGCCACAGTTTCAGCGTTCATGTAATAAGTTTGGAGCACGAGCACCGCCCACATTCAACTCAAGTGGGGTCTTTTTTTGGGTTACTTTTCACTCTATTTTTATTACCTTTCTCTAGTTGAACTTTTTATTTGCATCATCATAATATTTTCTACACCGTTACCATTTACCATATAATTACAAAGTTGCTAAAGATGGTAATAACATTTTCTCATTAACTTTTAACGATTCAAATACTTTTTTTTTAACTTAAGTTTCTATTGATTAGCTCCCAAAAAGGGCTTTTACAACAAGACATTACATCTCAAACTTGAGTAAAATTGGTACAACAATGCCTTGTAGTTATGAATCCGTAAGGCGACACAGTCGGGTTGTGTTTAGCAACCCCGGACCAGACATCAACTTCACCACTCAGCTTGTTAATCCATGTTTGGTGCTGTCGCAACCAACCTCGCCTTTTAAATGTAATGCTGCCACTATGAAGCTCGCAATGGAGGAAGGGATTAATGACATACCTAGAAGCCAAATCCCTCGGAAATTGGGTTTGCGGAGGAAGCAGTCATGTCAAGTTGGAAGAGTACCTGCATAAAAGAAGGAAACATCCTGGCTTCCAACCATTAGACCGCGAAGCCACTAGGATGGATGAGCCCAAAATACGCCACCACCGATGGAAGAAACTGATAACTCCGGCGACCCGCAGAGCAGGACCAGCCTCCATACATATTCTTACTCTACGAACTAGAGTAAGTTCTTTTATTAAAAGCAGAACAAAGAAGTCTCCGACGGTAGAGAATAGAGCCAACACACCACTGAGCACCCACACACGAAACCAAGACCAGAATATGCGCATATCCTGGTGGAGGAACACCACCTGATATAGGCACAGAAACCACACCTGAACCAGGGGCTAACCAGATGCACCATTTAGCCAACCGAAGGATCAACCATGATATGTGTTCAGTCAAAACGGCGTATCTCAGCAACCAAGAGGAATTTTTCAACGAAACCAATTTTCATGCATTCTACACTCAACTAGGAGTCAACCACAATTAGAAGCATCTCCAAATCTACTCGTAACAGGAAGATATGAATTTAATAAATCAGAGGTTCTCTAGCCCGTCCATCTGCGACTATCCGAGTTTAGAAGTTTTTTCAAGCCAAATGAAGAAGCGCTCCGACCGAAAACAACTCATGGACTTCAATGTGGATCTCTTATATTTCCAAAAAGTCAAGAATCAGGAAAAAAGTCCACGAAAATATGAAGTTATGGCCCAATCTCCAAAACGGCCAAACCAGCTCTACACTTACCTAAGTTGGAAGATCTGGGTTTGACATCAAACCAAACTCAATTTTGGAAACCAGGAGACTTTGTACAGCTTCAATAAGCCCTATACAATACCTTAGGAAGCACAATACCACACTGGATCAGGCAGATCCTTGAAGAATCAAACCAACCAACAGGGCCAATTATGGAAAGATTTGGCAATCTTTCGGTTTATTCCTTTCCCACTCAATCAACTCCAACCAGAAGACCTTTAGCCTAAACCAACACTTACAGAAGACAACTTCAACAATTCAGAAGGTTATTCCATCAGTCTACAGTGGACCAGAAACCATAGGATCAGGAGGATCTACATTTGGCCACACTTGCCTTATTTGGAGTCTCAAGCCATTAAACTCCAACAGCTCTTTCCCCATTCAAATGTGGACGTGATCAGCCACGTCCAAGCAGTAAAGAATGTTCCTAGGAAGCTCAGCTATCCCTTAAAACCTTCCAGATTTTTCAATCTCCCCCTTTGCAAGCCACAATCCCAACAATCTCTCCAACGGCTAGTTTCCGATTTTGTTCTTATTTGATTTGTTTCCTTTATTTTCTTTTATGGCCTTTTAGAATATTGTATCTGAGCATTATATAAGCTCATTGTCGACCTATGTACAAAGCGCCTTTTAGTCCCCAATTTTATTTAATAAGAATTCAGTTTCTTCTTGAAAGAGTGTCTTTGAGTATATTGTCATTAGTTTCATTTGAGTGATTCATTTGTTGCTATTGATTCGTGGTTCTTAAGTTGTTGAGAGATTCAAAATTCCCTGGACATTACTGATTGAGAGAGTCGATCAAACCGAAAGATTGAGAGAGTCAATCATTATCTATCCCACATCATCTATCCATCATCGATCATCATCTTCTATCCATCAAACCATTCAACCCTTTATCTTTTAGTTTCTGTTCTTATTTTAATTATTCATAAACTCATTGTTCTTCATTTGTTTTCAGGTTAGATTGGACTAAAAGGGACAGCAAGTCGGCCATCTTCACCATTTTCCCATCCGATCACTATCTCCATCGATAAGGTCGACCCATCGCCCATCCATCTCATCGACCCTGTTTCCGTGCCTACAACACCACCAGACAGGACCATGGGAGAGGACGAAAAAGGACAGAGGGAGTGATGGAGAGCCGACTCCTGAGAGCCATTCCCTGAACGCCGGAACAGGACCATACCTCCAAACGTAACAAACGATTCAAATACTTGGTACAACAATGACTTATTAACCCTTTTTTGGACTTATTAGCCTAACAGACACTTTAACCACTATATATCCGTCTTGGGGCTTGAACAACGTCTAAGACCACCTCCATCCATTAGAGACCCTAATGGGTTCTTAAGATTAAATTAGTGGTTACTTTTGTGATTTGATAACTTTAGAACCTTTGTTAATCTATTTAATTTTTTCATTCTCCATTGGGAGAACCTCATTCAGGTTCTTAAAAAATAATTTTTTTTTTTAATTTTTTTTTTAAGTTGAATGATTTGAAAGAAAAGCATACATAAATTTTTTTATTAAAAATGGCATAAAAACATATTAAAAATACAAATACAAATCGTAAACAAAAAAAAATTGATTAGTTGAAATCTTGATTTGTTCCAAATTTTTGCCATATATTCTCAACCAAATCCGTTTTCAATTGTTGATATATTGTTTTATCACGAACTCGATTCCGAAGGCTCATCATATTGCCGAGATTTGAAGGCATATCTGTAGAATACGTGAAATCCACTTGTGAACTTCGGTTTGATTCCGGATGTACGAAAACTGAAACATCAAACTGAGTTTACCCATCTCGTTCGTCTTCTACTATCATATTATGCAAAATGATACATTCTCTCATTATCTTTCCAATTTTAATTTTATCCCACAAAATATCTGGATTTTTGACAATGGCAAATCAAGCTTGCAAGATCCCAAAAGCACGCTCGACATCTTTACGTACATCTTATTGATGTGTAGCGAATAAGGATGCTTTTGGACCTTGTGGAAGTGGAATAGATTGGACAAAAGTAGCCCATTTTGGATAAATATCATTTCTGAGATAGTAAGCCAAATGGTACTCGTGTCCGTTGACAATGTAATTCACTTTTGGAGCTCGACCTTGTAATATATCATCAAAAACTGGTGATTGATCAAGAATATTGATATCGTTTAATGTACCTGGAGATCCAAAAAACGCATGTCATATCCAGAGATCTTGTGAAGCTACAGCCTCTAAAACAATGGTTGGCTTTCCTGATCCACGTGTATATTAACCTTTCCATGCGGTCGGACAATTCTTCCACTCCCAATGCATACAATCAATGCTTCCTATCATCCCGGGAAATCCGCGCATCTCTCCAATATCGAGTAGTCGTTGAAGATCTTCTGGTGTGGGTCTTCTTAGATATTCATCTCCAAATTAATTTATGATTCCTTGAACAAAATGTTCCAAGCATAAAAGCGTGGTGGTCTCACCAAGTCGGAGGTATTCGTCGATCGCATCAACTGGGCAACCATATGCCATCATACAAATTGCTGCTGTTGCCTTTTGTAACAGAGAGTAACCGAACCTTCCAGTAGCATCTCTTCTTTGTTGAAAGTATGGGATTTCAGCGGAGAGTCGATCAATAATACGCATGAACAAAAGCTTGTTCATTCGAAAACGGCGTCGAAACATGTGAGAAGGATATGTTGCATCTTCACTAAAATCATCGTTCCATAACTGCATGTGTCCTTGTTCTCGTTGTCATTCGATGTAGGCTCGTTTCTTTTTTGACCTTGACGCTTCTTGATGAGCTTCATTTTGAATGAGAATATTTTCGAATTTTTGATCGAAAATTTGGTCGAATCTCTCGTCCATCATGTCTTTATAATTATTAGAAGAAGAAGCCATTTAGAAGAAAATGAAAAGAGAAATGAAAAGAGAAATGGTGAGAGAAATGAATTCTTGTTCAAAGCAATGGTAAAATGAAAAGAGAATGGTAAGAGAAAATTATTAAAGACAAAAAAAAGACTTGTCTCTTGTGAAAGGGTAAGAGAAACCCAAAGAAAACACTACTTGCAAAGTTTATAAAGGAAGAGAAATGGCCTTGTTTATAAAGAAAATTTTACAGTTTTACACTCGGAAGAGAAATGGCATTGTTTATAAAGAAAACTTTGAAACACAACTGTTTCTTTACGTGGAAAGACAACAAGTTTATAAAGAAATATCACATGCTCTTGTCGTATTTGTTCCTTGTGAAATGGCAAAGTTTCTTGTCTTCTTTGTGTCACATGCTGTTGTCGTATTTGTTCTCACATGTTGTCTGCTTCTCCACGCAGACACAAGTCTTCATGTTTCGTCTTGGCTCCAACCTACAAAAGCAAGACACAAGTTTATAAAGAAAGTCTTCATGTTTCGTCACATGTCAACGTAAGCTTTACACAATAAATGTTCCAGTACTATAAGTGACTGAAACATACCAACATAAGCTTTATGGCTTGGCATCTTCTGTCACATGTCTTCCTGTTTCGTCTTTGCTTCGTCTGTCACATGAGAAACAGCATAATGAGAAACAAAACTAACAGATTCGAGACAAACAGCATTAAACAGAAACCAATATTATACATTAACATCCATCATCTCACACATTATACAGACTCGATACAAATTTAGAGAAAAAAAAACCAAGACTCGATAAAGACACAACTAAAACACAACAAAAGACTTGACACAAACAACTTAAGATCCATAGCATACAGACACAACTAAAGACTCAAACTAACTTGTCAACATATCTTTAATAAGCTTATTTTTTAAGGCAATTTCGAGTTCACTTAATGGCTCAGTCTTGGCAATTAGACTGTAGAGCAATTTTTGCTTGTTAAGAGTTTCCTTCAAAAAAAAGTCATTCTGCCTAATCTCTCATATGCTCTGAAACTCCTTTCCTTCCTCTTCCAAATTTGTTGTCTTGCTCACAGACCTTTTTCCTTTCGCCTTTGCTGCTTTAACACCAATAGGCCGTGCGGTTTCATCATCCTCTCCTGGCACAGAAGTTGATGATTGTGCAGAGTGCTCATCTAACTTCCTCCTTTTTGACTGCACCTTATCTTTAGTTGTAGATGCGCCACACCATTTCTGATCATGTCGAAGCTCCAACCATGCATGCTCAAGTGTGAACTTCACCTTGTAATCATTGAAGTAAATCTCATGAGCCATTTTCATAACATCATTCTCGTTCTGGCCACTTGATTTCTCTTTCGTTGCAGCATCATAACAGCCAACGAACTTGCAGACGCCCTCGTTAATCTTTCCCCACCTTTGT
This sequence comes from Brassica oleracea var. oleracea, assembly GCF_000695525.1. Taxonomy (NCBI): domain Eukaryota; kingdom Viridiplantae; phylum Streptophyta; class Magnoliopsida; order Brassicales; family Brassicaceae; genus Brassica; species Brassica oleracea. The sequence goes on from NC_027753.1 coordinate 13,090,254, forward strand.
TTGCAGTGAGTTGGCTCTCTCTTTTGCAAACCAGCTAGCTTGGGACTTGCTGCAAAATAAGCTTCAATGTGTTTCCAAAACGCAATGGCTTTTTGCTCATTCCCAACTATAGGATCTTTGGAGGTGTTCAACCAAGCACTGATGAGCACCAAATCTTCTATTGGTGTCCACTTCTTTCTCTCTTTACGGTCCTCCACAGTGTATGCTTCAACGTTGTCTTCTTCAGACCAAGGACGGAAGAAAGAGACATTCGACGCAGAGAGATCTAAACTAGGTTGAGTGTTTGGTTGTTGATTGTTTAAGAGGTCTATAAAGCTAGAAGATTGAGTCTATGAATCCATAAAATTGTTTATGGATTCGAAGGAAATAGAAAGGGGGAAGGAAGTAGCAAAGGAGAAGTAATTGATTGTTGTAACGTGTTGTTGTTTAAACGTATTGTCCACATTTTAAAGGCAACTTAAAAATTTTAGTTGTTGAAGTTACTTAGTTTGTGTGTTAATGGCAATCAATGTTCATACCTAGAACTAAAAGTAACAGGACAACTAAATGCAAATCACATCAACGCAACTAATAAATACCATTTAATTTCCAAACCTAATCAAGCTCTAAGAAAGCATTAAAGAGAAGTCTACTTACCTCTTGCTGATTGCAGTGAAAGAGCGATGCTTTGTTGATGTTCAATCCGTAATGAATGAATGGAAACTCCCCAACTGTTATGCCCGCTTCTTCATGATCACCAATCCTCACACAACCAACAAAGAAAGTTAAAAACAAAACTAAACCATAGACTCTAAAGAGAAAAACAAAAACAAAAAAAAAAAAACACAGAATCTAGAAGAAACAAATATTTGATAAATCGATTCTACTAAGCAAATTAATAAATAGATGATGCAAATTAATAAGCACTGATCAAGAACAAATCGATTAAAAACCCAATTAGTAAAGAACAAAGGAAATGACCTCGATGATGCAAATTAATAAACACTGATCAAGAACAAATCTTTGACAAATCAATTCAAAACCCAATAGGTAAAGAACAAATCTTTGACCTGAATGATGCAAATTAATAAACACTGATCAAGAACAAATCTTTTACCTCGATGATGCATGCAACAACAATACAAGTCTAAACATTGATAAAAAAAAGTTCCTTTGATAGTTCCATTCGATACACAACAAGCTCAACTTCTAACCGATACCCTAAACAAAATCAGTAAAAAAAAGGGTGAGAGCTTTCTTCACTTACAGGATCGAAGGAGAAATGTTTACAGAAGCCTGAGAAGATGATCTGCTTCGTCTTTCAATCCATCTTCGACTTCTTCTCTTTCTCTATCTTTCCTTCTTCTTTTGAGGCTCTTCGGTGAAATAGAACACAATCGTCTTTGAATTCAGAGAGAAGATGGAGTGACTTGTTTTTGGATGAGAAAGAAATCGTCTTTGATTCCAGAATCAATCGTAACCCCGACGAGGATCGAGATTAAAATCGCCAGAAAAGATCGAGATTGGAGGAGAAAGAGAAAGAAGGGATTTTCGGTGAGATTCCCCGACGAAGAAGAGAGAGTCATAAAGGCGAGGTCGAATAGAAACGTGCCACGTGTCGTCTCTTACCAACTCTAATAATCCCTCTAACACCGGTTCTCTCTTTTATTATCCTTTTTGATTTATTTTTTTATTTTCTTAAAACTCCATCTTAGAAACACCGATGGAGATGCTCTAATGTATGCAAAATAGGTCAGCAGGATCTTCACATAGTGGTTAAAGGAACAAACATAGACCAAACATCAGAGTCTAGAATGCTTGCGAGTTATTAGTCCTTGGGGTAACAAAGATTACTAGATGTGAGAGTGTAAATAAGAAGGTGGAGTAATAAGGGAAAAATAAAACAGATGCTATAATTCTCAAAACTCAAACGCCAATGATGACATGAAGTCACTAACTGCTTCTTTAAGTCCTACTGATCCTATCTGTCCGTTCTGTGTGTGACTAACGTCTTTGACTTCCCAAGCATTATAGAGCATGCTATTGTTAATCTTTTACCAACCGCTTGTGTTACACAATGATCACAGTGTGTTACACACGAGTTCGAGAGAAAGAATAAGATAGACGTTTCAGGCTTATAAAATTTTCTGAAAATACTTTTGTATTATTGAGATTCGGTGTTGTGTTTACAACAGATGATTGATCTTTATATAGAGATCGAATCAGTACAAGTATAAGAGACACAACTCTTTATACTAAAAGACACAACATGAAGAGTTACAACTCTTTGTGTAATAACATAAATAACTAACTTATGTAAATGTATTAAGGA
>NC_027753.1:13093588-13094574 GCF_000695525.1 Brassica oleracea var. oleracea
TTCATCTGAGCCGCATATGCAAGTATGGCTCGTATTGTATCATGTCTTGAGACAGGAGCAAACGTCTCAAGGTAGTCAACACCATACTCTTGAGAGAACCCTCTTGCAACTAGCCGCGCCTTGTGCTTGATGTGATTGCCGTTTGCATCGGTCTTGATCTTGTAGATCCACTTCACACTTATCACATTCTTCTTCTTTGGCTTGTCCACTAGTTCCCACGTCTTGTTCTTCTCAATCATGGCTATCTCCTCATTCATCGCTTCTCTCCATTCCTTGGTACCACACGCTTCATCATAAGTGTATGGTTCTTCATTTGCATGAAGACAAGCTTCTATTGCTTGAGCCGCTTCATCAAGCTCTACTCTCGGTGCCCTTTCCATGATATCAACCATGGACTTGAACTTCTTTGGTGCCTCAGAAGTTTCTTCATCTCCACTACTAGTATCATGATTATCATTTTGAAAGAGAATAGGACTGAAAGTACCTCCAAATTGTTCCTCGGGACTAGATGCACCTTTTGTTCCTCAGGGCTGAATGCACCTTCGGTTTGTCCTTCAGGCGAGTGAGAGTCTTCCATAGACAACTCCAATGTCTTCCTCACCTCATGTTGCCTTTTCCAATCCCACTTCTTGCTTTCTTCAAACTCGACATCTCTTGATACTTCAATCTTCTCATTCTCCAGGATGAGAACTCTATAGCCTTTGGATTGGTTGCTATATCCAACAAAGACTCCACGCTTTGCCTTGACGTCTAGCTTCCTCCTCTTTTGATCCGGGACATGTATGTAGCATATGCTACCAAAAATTCTCATGTGTGACACATCTGGCTTGTGTCCACACCACTTCTCTATAGGAGTGGCATCTTCTTCTATTGCCTTTGATGGCAGACGGTTAAGAAGATATGAGGCAGTGTATACCGCTTCTGCCCATAACTTGAGCTGTAAGTCTTGCTCTGCCAACATCGATCTAGCCATCTCCACCAAAGTC
>NC_027753.1:13096359-13104377 GCF_000695525.1 Brassica oleracea var. oleracea
ATGTTAATCTTTTACCAACCGCTTGTGTTACACAATGATCACAGTGTGTTACACACGAGTTCGAGAGAAAGAATAAGATAGACGTTTCAGGCTTATAAAATTTTCTGAAAATACTTTTGTATTATTGAGATTCGGTGTTGTGTTTACAACAGATGATTGATCTTTATATAGAGATCGAATCAGTACAAGTATAAGAGACACAACTCTTTATACTAAAAGACACAACATGAAGAGTTACAACTCTTTGTGTAATAACATAAATAACTAACTTATGTAAATGTATTAAGGAAAGCTTGTCTTGATGCGAAATCTTGAGATGTACATAAATATTTTTTTCCAGTAACATGAACATAAACTTTTATATTCATCTCTGCAATCTGTACAAGTATCATTTGTGCCTTGTACAATTCAAATCTGCTAAAAACCCAAAACTCATAGCGTCTATTTAGGATTTTGATTTCACAGCTCCGCCACATAGATACAATCTGTCGGATCCAATCGACGGCAAAGCAAAAGTAAAAATCTCGATCAATCTGTCTTCATCAATTAAGACCCCAACAGCTCAAGTACATGACGGTCCTGAGAGATTCCTCAGCTTGCTTTGCCTTGTCACAATCCTTGCAGGAGGCAAGCGGGATGGTGGATGAAGAAGAGAACCTATTCGCCTGAGCAGCGGATCTCACGTTGTTTCGAATACGTTGATTCACAAATCGGATCATGTAATTCCACCGGCATAGTCCCAATTGGTCTTTCGAGGCCTCCACGGCTCCGATGGTTGCTGCCACTAACCATGCTTAGCTTCTTGAACTCATCTTTTCTCTTTCTTTCTTTTTTTTAATTGGAGAAATAAGAGAAACTCTTGCTTTGTTTTTTGTTTGTAAAAAGGAGAATTGATTTGTGAAAGTTGTTGATGAAAGAAGATGAGCTTCCATGAGTTCTATTTATGTAATAGAGAGAACCAGAGGATCAGAGTTTTAGCCGCTTGTTAGTGTGCAAAACCAGACGCTGTCTCCCCTTGGTTTTCCTAAGTTTTTGTCTTGTTGGTTTTGTGAATTGACTAGTTATTACCATTGTGCCCACATGTTGACAAATTGGATAAGGACTAATATTGTATCCTAAGAGATCCACAAGTGTAGCTATGCGCACCTGGTTTTTCTGTATTACATTTGTTGCTTGTGCTTACATGAAAAAACAAATTCACTAATAACTCCTTCGATTGATTTCTTTTTTTGAAACTAATCTATTTGAATGATTTTGTAAAACTAATCCTTCCCTTGATTTTTAAACTAATCCTTCTATTGTCATCAGTTTGTAACTAATCCTTCGATATGTGAATTGATTACACTATGGAAGATTTAATATTACAAAGATTTACGGTTTTTAACAAATATATCTCTTATATATTAATTGAGGAACATTTGAAAAATTGTAACCTCAATTTTGTATTAATTAAAAAAATAGCCCATCTTAGATGTCAATCAATTAGGATGTTAATTAAGGTGACGTGTCAGCTGCATAATCAATTGAGAAATTGGTGAGTCCATGATTAAATGCTAGAGAATGTGACCATATCCATCGATATTAAAAAAAAAGGCTCATGTAATATAACGAAAGAAACACATAATTTAAAAACGATCAAACACTGTATAAACGAAGCGTTTCATCCCTAATAAAAAAAAATTCATACAGTAAAGTTGATACTGTCTCGTGGCCACGTCTATCGAAAGTAATCCGTATGGTTCTGAAGCTTTTATTACTCAGAATAGTTTGCTAAGAAGACGTCATGAACAATAATTAGCGTAGACCATGGAACTGTCGATAGTTGGTTGCCATGGCGTCATGTATCGTGTCTAAGTCAGACGTTGGGATTAAGTGCTCATGTATCTGGTTCTAATTAAAAATACACAATCAAATGAACAAGTTGGAAAGAAACCATAGAAGTTATGTCAATAGTGTTTTGTAAATAACAGAGTTTTGATCAAGGTATAGCTGGTGGCCGGTTTATAATTTTAATTAGAACCGAACCATATGTGAAATAAAACAGTCGGTATGAGTATCATTTGAATTCTCGCAAACCGGGATTTTGACATGGTTTATCGTCGAAAGTTGAATAAATTTGGCATGCACACTTCTGAATTATAAGGATATGGAAAAATAAATTGAATATGGTAAAACTTAATCCCCAAGGCTTGATTAAATATAGATTGGAGCACTTACGGAAAACTAAATATGTAATAATAATGGTATGATTTTTATGGCTTTTTTACAAAAAAAATAATAATAATAATAATGGTATGCTTTTTACTAGAAAAAACAGATGATTGATCTTTATATAGAGATCGAATCAGTACAAGTATAAGAGACACAACTCTTTATACTAAAAGACACAACATGAAGAGTTACAACTCTTTGTGTAATAACATAAATAACTAACTTATGTAAATGTATTAAGGAAAGCTTGTCTTGATGCGAAATCTTGAGATGTACATAAATATTTTTTTCCAGTAACATGAACATAAACTTTTATATTCATCTCTGCAATCTGTACAAGTATCATTTGTGCCTTGTACAATTCAAATCTGCTAAAAACCCAAAACTCATAGCGTCTATTTAGGATTTTGATTTCACAGCTCCGCCACATAGATACAATCTGTCGGATCCAATCGACGGCAAAGCAAAAGTAAAAATCTCGATCAATCTGTCTTCATCAATTAAGACCCCAACAGCTCAAGTACATGACGGTCCTGAGAGATTCCTCAGCTTGCTTTGCCTTGTCACAATCCTTGCAGGAGGCAAGCGGGATGGTGGATGAAGAAGAGAACCTATTCGCCTGAGCAGCGGATCTCACGTTGTTTCGAATACGTTGATTCACAAATCGGATCATGTAATTCCACCGGCATAGTCCCAATTGGTCTTTCGAGGCCTCCACGGCTCCGATGGTTGCTGCCACTAACCATGCTTAGCTTCTTGAACTCATCTTTTCTCTTTCTTTCTTTTTTTTAATTGGAGAAATAAGAGAAACTCTTGCTTTGTTTTTTGTTTGTAAAAAGGAGAATTGATTTGTGAAAGTTGTTGATGAAAGAAGATGAGCTTCCATGAGTTCTATTTATGTAATAGAGAGAACCAGAGGATCAGAGTTTTAGCCGCTTGTTAGTGTGCAAAACCAGACGCTGTCTCCCCTTGGTTTTCCTAAGTTTTTGTCTTGTTGGTTTTGTGAATTGACTAGTTATTACCATTGTGCCCACATGTTGACAAATTGGATAAGGACTAATATTGTATCCTAAGAGATCCACAAGTGTAGCTATGCGCACCTGGTTTTTCTGTATTACATTTGTTGCTTGTGCTTACATGAAAAAACAAATTCACTAATAACTCCTTCGATTGATTTCTTTTTTTGAAACTAATCTATTTGAATGATTTTGTAAAACTAATCCTTCCCTTGATTTTTAAACTAATCCTTCTATTGTCATCAGTTTGTAACTAATCCTTCGATATGTGAATTGATTACACTATGGAAGATTTAATATTACAAAGATTTACGGTTTTTAACAAATATATCTCTTATATATTAATTGAGGAACATTTGAAAAATTGTAACCTCAATTTTGTATTAATTAAAAAAATAGCCCATCTTAGATGTCAATCAATTAGGATGTTAATTAAGGTGACGTGTCAGCTGCATAATCAATTGAGAAATTGGTGAGTCCATGATTAAATGCTAGAGAATGTGACCATATCCATCGATATTAAAAAAAAAGGCTCATGTAATATAACGAAAGAAACACATAATTTAAAAACGATCAAACACTGTATAAACGAAGCGTTTCATCCCTAATAAAAAAAAATTCATACAGTAAAGTTGATACTGTCTCGTGGCCACGTCTATCGAAAGTAATCCGTATGGTTCTGAAGCTTTTATTACTCAGAATAGTTTGCTAAGAAGACGTCATGAACAATAATTAGCGTAGACCATGGAACTGTCGATAGTTGGTTGCCATGGCGTCATGTATCGTGTCTAAGTCAGACGTTGGGATTAAGTGCTCATGTATCTGGTTCTAATTAAAAATACACAATCAAATGAACAAGTTGGAAAGAAACCATAGAAGTTATGTCAATAGTGTTTTGTAAATAACAGAGTTTTGATCAAGGTATAGCTGGTGGCCGGTTTATAATTTTAATTAGAACCGAACCATATGTGAAATAAAACAGTCGGTATGAGTATCATTTGAATTCTCGCAAACCGGGATTTTGACATGGTTTATCGTCGAAAGTTGAATAAATTTGGCATGCACACTTCTGAATTATAAGGATATGGAAAAATAAATTGATGCGCAAGGCGCAGGTCTTATCCTAGTCATAATGTAATCAATTCACTTATTCGGTAGGAAACACAAAACCCTAAATCTGATCGCGAAGAACGAAAGTCATCAGTTTTCGGCGTTTTCTGGAGTTGTGGCAAGGTAGAAGGAGTGCTTGCATAAGGGATACTCGACTTTTGGGACTGGAAACTTTTGTCAGATTTATGTTTTTTAATTTCGGATTATATGATTTTAATTCAATTTTTTTAATATTTTTTAAATGATTTTTTGATTTTGTTTCAATTTTTTTGTCAAATTTTCTTCTTTTCTAAAAATTCAAATTTTTTTTTTGAAACTATTTTAAATTTTTATTTTATTTTTAAATATTTATAATTACAAATATATATTCAAAAATGATAAAAATATGTAAAAAGAATTATATATCCAAAAATGTAAAAGTATATAAAATGTAATGAATTATAGTTTTGGATATATAATTTGGATTTAAAGTTCAATAGATATTTGGTAAGTGTAATTATTTTGTTTTCTAGTTTTTTTATCGTATGAATTTTGAAAATCACATGGATACATATGATATTTTGAAAGTCGAGTAAAAATGAATAAAATTCATCTCCCAATAACAACACTAGATTTAGTTAGAATTAGAGAATCAATAATAACCAAACTTTTTGAATAACAAGGTATTTGAATAGATTTTGAAAATTCTTAAACGAATAAGAATGTATTCTCTTAAGATTTTTGAAATTCAATAACCAATAACAATGGAATCTCAAAAAATTTAAAGTTGCTGATTCACGTACCAATAACCCCTTCTTAATCTTCTTTTTTTAAGATTCTGATGATTTTCTTACGATGGCAGATGGCGTGAGGAGCCTCATCTACGGATCTACCTTCTTCCAAGGTTGGGAGATCACTATCTTATGGTGCGAGACGGTGGTTCCTGGTGGTATGTCTCCGATTTTTTTTTTGTTTGGGGGTGGCCACTCAACCTCGTCTGGGAAAGTCCTCGACGGTTTATGTTTGAAGAGGAGCATGCATGTGTTCTCCGTCTTAGTGTGTCAGTGGGGGTCTTCTGACTATGGCGCGTGTAGTCTACTCGTCTGATGGGAGCAGCCTTCGTCTTTGAGCAAATGTTGTTTAGACGAATCGCTTCAACTTCTCTGTTTTTCTCCGGTCATAGCATTTCCATCTCAGTACAATCTAGGAGACAAGGCATTGGCGATTAGAGTGTAGAAGGTTCATAACATCCCTATGTATAAACGTGATTAAACAATCCTCTGAAGAGTGATGGGAAGACAAGAGGCTTGTTCACCTGTTTTCAGGGGCACACATTCAAGGTCTATAACTCAAGAAGTCGTTAACTGAGGTGCTAGACTTTGGTGATGGTTTGTGGTGGATTTTAACATCCCAACGTTGGATTGGGTATTTTGAGCCAACTGATGGTTGGAATCCACACTCTTAAAGGTTGTGGACTATGTGGATGGGTGATGTAGTTTATGTCAAAGTCCAAATTTTCCTTCACTATGGTTTCCTCGGTTTCCGTCGATTTGTCTTAGTGTTCAGAGACATTGACAGCCGGTGGGAGAGGATCTAATCTAGAATGCACAATGGTATAGGAGTTAGAGGTCGATGAAGCTCATTCCAATCTTGTGGTGACTATAACGACGTTTTGAAATAGTTATGCTCGCTTAGGTCTTGTATCCCTCTCGGATCTTGTCTCTTGTAACAATGTAGTTTAAGAGAAGATTCATTTATTCCAAGTACGGTTGAAAGAAATTAATCTCATTGGAGTTTTGGTTTGAGTACACATTAGGTTGATAAGGTAATGAGGTAGCCTCGAGTTCACCTAGATGATACTACTTCGAGCCTATATATGTGGTCAATCCGTGATGTGGAGATGATCATGTGTAAATAAAAGTTGGAAAATATAGGTAGATGTTGAGCCAAATTTGACGTGAGGTTGGCTAGGCATAGAAGGCAGTAGGGGTTGGCTCTTAGGGTTTGCAGAGTAGTTCTCTCTTTTTCAGTTTAGGTTTGGTTTTCTCTTAGAGAATGCAGCACATGGTGAAGGAGTGAAGGCATACAGTCCAATCAAGAATCAACAAAAAATCTTAATCTGGGAGTCTTGGATTTTCGTGAAGAGAAGCTTTTGTTTTAGGGTCACAGTCACGAACCGTTTGCTGATTATATCGTCACTCATTCTAGCCCACCAAATCTCATATACTTGAAGATGATGATTGATTTTGGTGATTGGTGTTATTTGGCTAGGATGTTAAAGATTTCTGGGGGTTCCCGAGGCTTTTAATTCGAGCATAAAGTCATATTTCTCTTTTCTGAAGAAGTTCATATTACCGGTGGGTTCATCGGGTTTATCTATGTCACTATCATACTTTCTTTTCATGAAAGAAGATGCTTCCTCGGAGTAATATTCTAGTTTTAGCTTCAGTTTACACACCGGTTTGTCTTCTTGTGTAGCGGTCCGTACGGAACCAGAAGAGGCAACCGAGATTACTTCGATTTTTTTCGTAGGTGTGGACTGGATCTCAACGTCATTTGTGACTATTTCTCAGCTGTACGACTATGTCGTGAAGGCTCTCTCGACACATTCAAAATTTGTTTTGCATTTGCTGTCATCTTTATATGAAGACTTATCCGACTTATTTCTAGTGTTGTAGCTTCTTTCTTTTATTGAAGAGGATGCAAAATTCCCTCTTCTTTTGTAGTCACCCAAATTGAGTTTTAATAAAAAAATTGCGTTCCCAAAAAAAAAAAACTAAACAAAAAGTATAGAAATTGTTATGAACCAGATTGTGGATGGATCAAGAGATTATGATTTGTAATCTTTATCATTTATCTATGACGGTGTAATCTCCTATATAAAGAACCTCTATGTTATGAATAAAGATAGACTTTTCCATTACTTTTATAACACGTTATCAGCACAAAACTCTAAATCCCTAAGCTAATACCCAAATCGAAAACCCCTAAAACCCTAACCCTAGCCGGCGATCCGACGAACCCTAAACCTCGATCGCGTCTCTTGTTCCCGCATCTGTTCCAGCTCGCGTCCCCGATCAGCTTCAGCCCAAGGCGTTCCTGATCTTAGCTCAGACGTTCGCGACCCGAGAGCAGCTCCAGCATGCGACATCTTCCTCGTTCGCGACAGCATCAGACAGCTCGCGTCCGATGATCAAGGCGTTCCCGATCAAGCAACAATGGATGTCCGCGACTCGATCCATTCCAGCTCGCATCCCGTTCGTGTCCATCTCACGGCTCAACTCCTTTGGTGGTCCGATTAAACAATCATCTAAGGTTAAAAGGTAATTCAAAACCTAAGAACCCATAATCGAACATGGATTGATTGATAAAGAATGAAACCCTAAAACCCTAATCTTTATGAATCAAAACCATAGGGTAATAGATCAAAAATCCTAATTGAGTACATCGAAGCTCAAAAAGTTCGATACCCCAAACCCTAAATCATGTTCCTACGTGATTAAAACCCAAAATCGGTTTTTACAAGTTAAAATCCGATAAACCCTAATCCTATATCTATAAACCCTAAATAATATAAGTATCAAAATTAATTATACTATAATTATCAAATCACATATTAAAACCCTAATCGAATATTTTGAAATCAAAACTGTTTTCGGTTTTGATCATTGAGGTTTTAAATCTGATTGAATCTGATGCTAT
>NC_027753.1:13104714-13105558 GCF_000695525.1 Brassica oleracea var. oleracea
GTAATCAGCCTTGAAACTGATTCATTGAAATTCATGATTGAAATCTATATTCTAGTATTACTAAAATCAGCTTTGAAACTGATTCATTGAAATTCATGATTGAAATCTATATTCTAGTATTGATAAAATCATCTTTGAAACTGATTGAGTGATTAATAAATCTTTTTACTAGTCTTGCTAAAATCCATTGATTGTTAAACCCTAATTGCATAATTAATTGAATCCGTTTTTGCTAGTCTTGATAAACCATAATATTATGAGCACATAGAAATAGTATTGCTGAGACTTGCTAGAAATTGACTGATTGATTACATGCCTTTAAGATTGATAGTCTCATTGTCCTCACAAGATTGAAATCCGAATTGATTGTTTTTAAGAGTAAGGCCGCATGAAAATTATACCTAAATATTGAGTGATATATGATTTGAGATGTCGAAAATCAACCTGAATTTTGCTGCCATAAATCTCTCTTGAGATAATTATTTACGGTGGGCATTGGATTCAAAGATTATCCTAAAGTCAAAAAGACTTGGTGAATGTATCATAGAAGGCAACAATGCCAATGAGAAAGATTGATACAAGCCAATATTAATTATTAGCCATCATCTTATTAAGAGTCTCAAAGATCAGTATCTGACTATAGAGAATCCTCTAGACCTTTGGACAGAGTTAAAAATCGAGATATGATCACCAAAGAACGGTGTTATTACCAAAGGCCCTATTTGATTGGAGGAATCCCAGAATCCAGGACTATAACTCCGTGGATGAATCTATTGCTAGATGGGCAAAAATAATGAATTACTGATGAGAAATAGTGAATTGAGACCTCCTGGATTAACCCCAT
>NC_027753.1:13105717-13106548 GCF_000695525.1 Brassica oleracea var. oleracea
TGAGGCCGTGGGTATCAACCCAATTTGAGCCATGGTCAAGGCAGTGGCCGTGGTATATCCTTTAAACCACAAAGCTCGACCAAATCAGTGTGCCATAGATGTGGAATGGGGAACCATTGGGCTAAGATATGAATGACTCCCAAACATTTTTGTGACCTCTATCAAAGAGAATCTGATAGGGAAGAATCCTGAAACCCACTTGGTCTATAAAGATGGTGAAAATAATTTCGAACATGATCAAGATGATCTTATGGAATATGAAACTTATGATTGCCTAAAAGAATCAAGTTGATAATCTGATTTCGACATCAAACTTGTGTGATTGCTTTGCTTGTATGCTTTCTCTGATTTTTATCTCCTTGAATTTATTTCTATTACATTGTCTGCTTAGAATAAATGAATGAATGATTTTTCTATATGAGTACACTGAAAAACGCCAATATAAGTACTAAAGCAGGTATCGCCAGTCTGAAAGAAGAATATGGCTAGGCTAATATATTATTGCCTAAGGGCATGCATCTAGAAATCAGTGATGTAGTAATGCCTGATATTCACCCAGCTCTAAGAGCAAGAGCAGCCTATTGAGTTTTAAAGATATAAGAATGAAATATTGAAACACTGGGGGAAGGAAACAAAAAGTTCCTTCAGATATATGTATAAAATCGCCCAAGGCCTTAATAAGTCCTATAGACTATACATGCATTTTCTACTGACCTAGACTATGCATAGATCAGTATGATAGAGGCTAAAAGCCTGCGAAAATATACATATTGAAACACTGGGGGAAGGAAACAAAAAGTTCCTTCAGATATATGTATAAAATCGCCCAAG
>NC_027753.1:13107776-13115515 GCF_000695525.1 Brassica oleracea var. oleracea
GGCGTGAGATCACTTGTTTTGGACACTGATCCATTCAGTCCAAAGGTGGACGATAAAGAAATCCATTTATTCCTGAGATGGACGATGCAGAAGTCTTGTTTTAGACACTGATCTGATTGGTCCATAAGAAGGACGATGAAGAAACCTTTGATTTTGGTTTATTTTATACTAACCAGCCCAAAGAGGGGTTATTTGGTTTTGTTGATTTGTTTTCAGACAGGTTATGCTTTACACATGGTGGTACACGCATATCACAGCAACATCATCCAAGATTTCGTGTGTGTGTATTTGAAGTCGATGACTGAATATGTTCGATCAGATTGTGGCATGGCCGATGGTAAAGAAGAACCAACTATCATGTTCGAGGACGAAGCATATTATGCCCAAGATCTTCATCACCCACAGATTGCAGAAAATTGGAGAGGTCCAAGGGACCTTCATTAATGTCCAAATCAGGGGGAGTAATGTGTGTTGTTACTCTTTTTCCTTCACCATGGTTTTGTCTCAATTGAGTTTTCCTCGTAAGGTTTTAATGAGACAACATTAAAGCACATTACAAGCTCTAAATGGTTATGGCATCCAAAGGAGAGTGTTATGAACCAGATTGTGGATGACTCATAACCAAAAAATTATGATTTGTAATCTTTATCATTTATAGTTGACGGTGTAATCTCCTATATAAGAAAACCCTATGTTATGAATAAATATAGACTTTTCCATTACTTTTATAGCAGAAATGAATTTATTAAGAATTGAGAGAAAACACTGAAAGAACCATCAGAGCAAAACTCAAATTAAAAATAAATTCCACTAGAACTCCATATTTCTTCTAGAGAATCTTTAAATTGTTCCAGAAAAACTAAAAAAAATTCTTTAACTAGAAACCGATAAATAAGGGAAACCATTGGCCACCAAAATGTTTAAAAATACAAGCATTTGACCCAAAAAAGGTACATGCATTGGTCAACAAATCACGATTGCCTACAATACGAGTTGGTCCTTGCGATAACATTTTGTTTGTTTGTTGAACAAGTCCTTGCGACGATGACCAAGATTAGTAGATGTAAGGATGCAATTAAGAACTTGGAGTAAGACAACAAAACAGAGGCAATAATTCTCATAAATACCATTGAATAAAACCCCAATAATAAAATGAACGCACTAACTGTTCCTTTATTATTTTCTTTTGTCAAAAGATGTAGGGTACGAACTCCTTGGTAATATACTTCAGATGTTTAACTCCTTATGTAAACCAATGACCTAGAATTAAAAATCCAGTGATGCTAATGTTACTGTAATTTATCTTGTGTGACATATGTCTTTTAACTTCCCGAGCAAGTTATTACCGAATGTAAAGCTTGGCTTGACGGGAAACCTCTTAGAAATTCAATTTAGGAAGAGCATATTGTCAAGCTCGATATCAACAACAGTGGAAATGTATGATGTGTTAAACGAGTAGAAAGCTCTATATTTTCCAGTAACATGCAGGATTTACATAAACTCTTATATTCATCCCTGAATTCTGTACAAGTATCATTTTGCCTTATACAATTCGAATCCGTTATTTGATTGCATCCCGAAAGAACCCATCAAAACCCCCAAAACTCATAGCGTCTATTTAGGATTTGGATTTCACAGCTCCGCCACATAGATACAACCTGTCGGATCTCGATCAATTTGTCTTCATCAATTAGGACCCCAACAGCTCAAGTACATGACGGTCCTGAGAGACTCCTCAGCTTGCTTTGCCTTTTCACCTTCCTTACAGGAGGCACGGGGGATGGTGGACGAAGAAGAGAACCTGTTCACCTGAGCAGCGGATCTCACGTTGTTTCGGATACGTTGATTCACAGATCGGATCATGTAATTCCACCGGCATAGTCCCAACTGGTCTTTCGAGGCCTCCACGGCTCCGATGGTTGCTGCCACTAACCATGCTTTGCTTCTTGAACTCATCTTTTCTCTTTCTTTCTTTTTTTTTAATTGGAGAAATAAGAGAAACTCTTGCTTTGTTTTTTGTTTGTAAAAAGGAGAATTGATTTGTGAAAGTTGTTGATGAAAGAAGATGAGCTTCCATGAGTTCTATTTATATAATAGATAGAACTAGAGGATCAGAGTTTTAGCCGCTTGTTAGTGTGCAAAACCAGACGCTGTCTCCCCTTGGTTTTCCTAAGTTTTTGTCTTGTTGGTTTGGTGAACTGTGCCCCCACCTGTTGAAAAAATTGGATAAGGACTAATATTGTATTCTAATTTCTAAGAGATCCGGGATGGCCGCAAGTGCAGGTAGGCGCAATAGGTTTTGCTTACTATATTGGCATTCGTGCCCATATAAACAAAAAGTTTGTAATATCTCCTCGACTCCTTCGATTGATTCTCTTTTTTAGGCTAATCCTTCGTTGGTTTGTAAATATCAGGTTTTTGTAAAGTTCAAAAAAAAATATATCAGGTTTTTGTTATTTTTTTTATAGGTCATGTCTTTAATTAATATCAACCCTTATTTATTGCATTAACTTTGCGTTTTCGGATTATAAACACCAGCCATTGTATTTTCAGCTTATTGGATTACAAACAGTAGCATATATCTGAAGAAATCTAAACATCAACAAAGTTGTTACACTACAGAATTGTTTTATAAATAGGGTGAATTTGCGAAATATCTAAGTTTGATAGATTAATTAGGTGCAGGGAAATGATTTTGACATAATTAAGAGACTAACAAATGTGTTTCCTTTCATCCGGTTATAACTCTGTCGCCAACAAGTATACGGTGAAGGAAAGAAGGTAAGTACACGTAAGCTTAGATAGGTAAGGCCATGATTTACCGCGTACTGTGCAGATCTCAGGGTATTAAATCGACCATGTCACACACGTTTCTAACTGCATAAGGTTTACTGTATTATGTAAATATGTGGAGGATAGTAGAACAGCGACATCTTGATATATGGTGTAGTCCTTTATTTTGTTACAGTCTGTCTATTTGTGTAAAAAGTAAGAAAATACAGTGAAGAAGGTGAATGCAGTTACAGAGTTAATGCTCTGACTTTCGATAAGGTAAGCTTAAGTTAACTCCGCTTACAACCTCGATTGTACATTTATTATACCTTTTGATTTACCTACTAAAGATGGAATGGAATTACCGTTATAGATCTGAAATATTATTCTGTTTACTATGGTAATTTTGCAGATGAATGAGCCAGATAAAGTCTTGATTGTACATGTGACGTGGGTCCGTGATGCAGATAATCGGTGGATATTTGAACCTGACATAGTGTGTGCAGCTGAGCATTTCATCCAACTTAATGTGGAGATGACAATGACCGAGCTACTAACTGCAGTCAAAGAATGTCTAGACATAACATCCAAAGATATCTCCATCAAACTCTCCTATCAATACCCGGAGTGGATTGCAATGGGTGATGGAGAGTTGGATACGCCTCAGTACATAACAGACGATACCGAAGTAGGTGTCTTCATCCGGATGAGGCGCACCATTGAAGAAGTTGATCTTTATGTCTCCATCATTCGCCATTCACCTAGTGGGAAAGAACCTCATCTACCACGCCAACGTAATGTGCGTATAGGGGGAGAGGATGGAGGTGAAAACTGTATTGATGAGGAGGAGTGGCATGATTTTTCACTCTCGGAAACTCCATTGACTATTCCACCAACACAGAAGCATGTAGGTGGGAAAGAACAGGAGGTGCAGGAGTGTTCCATACAGAGGCCTAGAAATGGTATGCATCGGCGACAGACTATACTACATGGTATGCGTGGAATAGAAATCAGGGAACCTACAGAGAATAGGCGACTTGCTATGGCGGAGACAGAAGCAAGACAGAAGGGAAAGAACAAACGCCCCTTAGAGGATGAAACTGATTCAGACAGTGACTCCGATGAAGCAATGGTCGTCCTTGTGCTTCGTACAAGTATTCTCGAGTCAGTAAATGCATCTAGACCTGTAGCTCGGCGTCTAGTGTTCGGAATACCAGGAATTCCCAACCCAAAGGAGGGAGATGGTAGTTCTAGTTCTAGTACAGAGGCTTCCCTTGAGGTAGCTGACGAATTTGGTCAACACTGGGGAAAATTTGATGAAGCACTCCACGAGATACTAAACGACCCATATACTCCAGCTCTATTTGGAAAGGATGCCCCACCAGTTTTCAACGATCGCCGGGGGACATGTATAACAAGAAACAATGTGCCACTACGTAACTATTTGAATTTGTCGAGATTAATACTTACCATACTATATCATATACTAATTACTTGTTATTGACAAAATGTAAATTTGTAGGTGTGGATACTGCCCTTGCTGACATACAGTACGAGTGGGATGATATTTACGTTGGCCGTGTCTTCAAATCCAAAACTGACTGCAAAATCAAACTAGCCATTCATGCCATGAATAGGAAGTTCCATTTCAGGACACCCCGCTCGAGTCCGGCAATGCTACTTGCCCAATGCGTGGGCATTGGATGCCCGTGGCGCGTGTATGCGGTTCTGCTGGATGCTAGTGGGAACATTCAAGTTCGTCAAGCAAATCTTATTCACTCATGCACCGTCGATGAGCGCCACAACTACCATAACCTGGCAACCACTCAGGTTATAGGCGAGATAATGCAATCAAGGTTTGTTGGAATTAAGTGTGGCCCAACTGCAGCAGCAATTAGGAAAATGCTGTTGGATGAGTTTCATGTGAATGTATCGTACTGGAAAGCTTGGAGAGCTAGAGAGCTTGCAATGGACCATGCGATGGGTACAATGGTAGGAAGGTACTCACTTATCCCCGCCTACTTAGCTCTCCTTCAGTCGTCAAATGAAGGAATGGCCTGCTTCTTGGAGAGTACGGATGTCGAAGATGGGGGAACAAGATTTAAGTATTGTTTTGTTGCATATGGGGCATCAATCTCAGGTTATCAGTCCATGCGTTAAGTGGTTGTTGTCGATGAGACGTCATTGAAAGGGAAGTTAGGTGGCTGCCTACTTACAGCGTCTGCACAAGACTGAAATTTCCAAGTATTTCCTCTAGCTTTTGCGGTGGTTGATAGTGAAAACGACGATGCTTGGGAATGGTTTTTCCCGAAATTACAAACTTTTGTTTACGATGTACCGGGCTTGGTTTTCATATCAGATCGACATGCCAGTATTTATAGTGGGCTTAGAAATGTACCTCCTGTACTGTACTATTTAAATTCGACTGTTAATAGTCTAACGCTTGCGGGCTCATTTTATTCATACAGTATGGTAATAATTGGAGTTTTATGTTTCTGACAACCAGGTTTATCATCACGCTCATCACGTTGCATGTGTAGTCCATCTTTGGCGAAACATAAAGGCAACATTTAAAAAAAGCACGCTCGCAAACCTTATGTCTGCGGCTGCACGGGCATTCACGGTTACCGAGTTTAATCAGAAGTTTATTGAGACCCAGAAAATAAACCCTGCATGTGCTGCATATTTGGTTGACATAGGTATGTCTACCAATTCTCGAATATAGTACAATTATTAAAACATAATAACTCATACCATACTATATCTTCTTCAGGTTCTGACCACTGGACTAGAGCTCATTTCAAAGGCCAGCGGTTCAAAGGCCAGCGGTACAACATGATGGACTCAAACATTGCTGAAACTTGGAAAGGTGTCATTAAGGAAGCAAGAGAATATCCACTTATCACTATGTTTGAATACATACGCATGACCGTTATGGGCTGGCTAGCATTGCGTAGAGCAAAAGCAAACCGAGAGCAAGGAACCCTCACACCAAATGCCCGGAAATTGGTTGAGGAGAACTATGAACTATCAACTGGTTTGTCAGTACGTGATATTGGGGAGTTGGAGTTTCAAGTGCAGGGCAATGCGGGAGAGTGCTTCACCGTTTTATTGGGACCTGGCAGCTGCAGTTGTATGAAATACAAATCGATTGGCATACCATGTATTCATGCTCTAGCTGCTGCAACAAGGATTGACTTCCCTTCTGATGCTTTGGTGGCGCCACCATACTATGTGACAACTTGGAGACAAGGATTTGCAGGAAAAATTTACCCAGTCCCATCAGTCGGAGGGATAGAAATAGGGAGTGGTACTCCAAATGACCTTCTCCCACCGGCGGTGCGGCGCCCACCTGGCCGTCCAAGGAAAGTCCGCATTCTCTCCCATGGGGAGTATAAGGTACATCTTTCCTTTTGATGGATACATGAGAGTAAGGGGAGACAAACTTGGATATGTGATGACGATGATAATGAATAGAGTATTCAACATACATTAGCGAACACTTGATGCTAAATGACATATAGTAGATTACATGTAAATGGTATATAGACGGGTTGATATGGTATGGTATATTAGATATGAATTTTTGATGTTTCTTTGTCAATGACATTAGTATTGTCCTAATGTTGCAGAAAGGAGGCACCTCATCCTCTAGGAAATGCAAACGTTGTGGCCATTCAGGTCACAACAAGGCGTCCTGCCGTAACCCTATATAAAAAGTACGTGACTATGGAGAAGGCATATGAAGGCAGTTCGAAGCTTCTTTTTGGGAACTGGGTGAATAAGCGAAAGCCTTTGCCGTCTACGGACTGGCCCTCTAAACGAAGTATAATGGGTAAGCGAAGCAAATTTTAACTAAATACACGAATAAATGCAAAGCTGTCATATATCGATGTATTTAGGATGTAAATAGTATGCTATATAAACCCTATGTGAAGCACAAAGTATGTGCAAGTTGTACGGAACACCCGCCGACCTTTTGATGTGAATATAATGATGCCTTTCTCCACTAAATATTTCAAAATGACAACATTGTAGAGACAATCGTACTGGCCTCCGCGAGTATACAATGTATTACTATACTATTCATATTAAATAGTATGGTAATTATAAATGTTAGAAGTACGCTATTGGGAAGGCGCAACCTATTACAAAATCACGAACCTAGTCATAGATAAAGAATTAAACCCTAATATGGATAGCTAAACACTAATATTGAAATGTGAACCCACTCCCCGTACATTGTACCGTTGGGTTGGTTAATCAGGACGACGCTGAGTAGAATGGATTACTTAAATGCTTTGTTAATTTTGTACAACCGGGTGAAAACACTGGTAATGCTAAAAGGAAACCCCATATAGTGAAACTAAACCCTACAACTCTAGTTAAATCATAAACCAAAGAGAAATTATTAATACACATCCCAGCCGGTGAAGCCCGCAAGTATAGCGCGATATACTATTCTATGTAACATATATAGTATGGATGTTGTAAAGGGTTGAAATATGCTGGGTTCATATGCATAACTAAACCCTAATATGGATAACTAAACCCTAATATGGATATGTGAACCCAGATGCCCAACATAATAAATATGGAAATAATTAACCCACATCGTAGAAGAAAAACAAGTGTCCCTCATTAAACCCTAATATGGATAACTAAACACTAATATGGATTTGTGAACACACATAAATCACATCCTAGAAGAAAACCAATGTCCTTCATTAAACCCTAATATGGAAAACTAAACCCTAATATGGATAACTAAACCCTAATATGGATATGTGAACCCACATACACGACATAATAACTATGGAAATAGTTAACCCACGTCCTAGAAGAAAACAAGTGTCATTCAGTCAATACTATACTATTTAACGGAGATAGAATAGTTTCACATACTATGGACAACTAAATCCTAATATGGATAAGTAAACCCTAATATGGAGATGTGAACCCACATA
>NC_027753.1:13115658-13115789 GCF_000695525.1 Brassica oleracea var. oleracea
ACATAATAACTATGGAAATAGTTAACCCACATCATATAAGAAAACAAGTGTCCTTCATTCAATACTATACTATTTACCGGAGATAGTATAGTTTCACATACTATGGACAACTAGACCCTAATATGGATAAC
>NC_027753.1:13116123-13116847 GCF_000695525.1 Brassica oleracea var. oleracea
ATTCAATACTATACTATTTACCGGAGATAGTATAGTTTCGCATAAATTGGACAATTAGACCCTAATATGGATAACTAAACCCTAATATGGATATGTGAACCCACATACACCACATAATAACAATGGAAATAGTTAACCCACATCCTAGAACAAAACCAGGGTCCAACATTAGACCCTAATATGGATAAATAAACTCTAATATGGAAAACTAAACCCTAATATGGATAACTATACCCTAATATGGATATGTGAACCCACATACACGATATAATAATTATAATAGTTATGGTAACAGTTAACGATATGTAAAATTTACATACAATTAAAAAGTAAACTTTTTATATTTAACACATCAATATTTACATTTTTTTTTACTTTTTATTGAATGTAAAGTTTACATAAATTTATAAATGAGAATTATGTAACTGAAAAAAACTTTACTAACTGAAAATGTAAAATTTATATAAATAATGATCTAGGTTGCTTATTGAGAAAACCATCAAATAATTACTAAAAGTCTCGTGCTTGTTTGATAGGTTCTAAGTTCTTTTGTCAATTTATTATCAAACATGGATTCAGAATTTCTTGGCCAACAAGAATCAGAAGAAAAAGAATCATATTTGTCTCATGAAGATGATGAGTTAGATGCCCATATTATTTTATTGGTGCTCCTAATTCTTTGTCAGATGATGTGTTTGAAGAAGCGACAACGGGAACTTCAGTT
>NC_027753.1:13117497-13138678 GCF_000695525.1 Brassica oleracea var. oleracea
CCCCTTTTCCTTACAAGACACAAACAGAGATCGTACTTGCGTGTGTTGGGTTACATAATTTTCTTCGAAAGTTTTGTAGAACAGATAATTTTCCTGAAGAAAAAAACTCTGAGGATGTAGAAGATGTTGAAGAAGTTAATAACAATGATGAAGAAATTCTTGTAACTCAGGATCAGCAAAGAGAACATGCCAATCAAGTGAGAGCCACAATAGCAACAGATATGTGGAGAGATTTTATAAACGTATGATTATGAATATGTTTTACTTTTTATATACTTTGTTTTATTATAAAGCTGAATTTATTGCAAATCTATTTGATTGATTTTAATAATCCATTTATTTTGATTCTGAATTCCGTATGTTTGATTTCGAAATCTATATGTCTGATTTAAAAATCAATGGATTTCTTAAATACTAGAAGAATTCTCAAATCCATTAAAATCATAGAAACAATAACCCCTACGTAATATGGATAGCAAACCCTAATATGGATATGTGAACCACATACACGACATAATAACTATGGAAATAATTAACCCACATCCTAGTAGAAAACAAGTGTCATTCATTCAATATTGTACTATTTACCGGAGATAGTATAGTTTCGCATAAGTTGGACAATTAGATACTAATATGGATAACTAAACCCTAATATGGATATGAGAACCCACATAGACCACATAATAACTATGAAAATAGTTAATCCACGTCCTAGAAGAAAACCAGTGTCCCTCATTAGACCCTAATATGGACAAATAAACCCTAATATGGAAAACTAAACCCTAATATGGATAACTATACCCTAATATGGATATGTGAACCCACATACACGACATAATAACTATGGTAATAGTTAACCAACATCCTAGAAGAAAACAAGTGTCTTTCACTCAATACTATACTATTTACCGGAGATAGTATAGTTTCACATACTATGGACAACTAGACCCTAATATGGATAACTAAACCCTAATATGGATATGAGAACCCACATAGACCACATAATAACTATGAAAATAGTTAATCCACGTCCTAGAAGAAAACCAGTGTCCCTCATTAGACCCTAATATGGACAAATAAACCCTAATATGGAAAACTAAACCCTAATATGGATAACAAACCCTAATATGAATATGTGAACCACATACACGACATAATAACTATGGAAATAATTAACCCACATCCTAGTAGAAAACAAGTGTCATTCATTCAATATTGTACTATTTACCGGAGATAGTATAGTTTCACATACTATGGACAACTAGACCCTAATATGGATAACTAAACCCTAATATGGATATGTGAACCACATACACGACATAATAACTATGGAAATAATTAACCCACATCCTAGTAGAAAACAAGTGTCATTCATTCAATATTGTACTATTTACCGGAGATAGTATAGTTTCACATACTATGGACAACTAGACCCTAATATGGATAACTAAACCCTAATATGGATATGTGAACCACATACACGACATAATAACTATGGAAATAGTTAACCCACATCCTAAAAGAAAAACAAGTGTCCCTCATTAGACCCTAATATGGATAAGTAAACCCTAATTTATGGATAAGTAAACCCTAATATGGATATGTGAACCCACATACACGATATAATAATTATAATAGTTATGGTAACAGTTAACGATATGTAAAATTTACATACAATTAAAAAGTAAACTTTTTATATTTAACACATCAATATTTACATTTTTTTTTACTTTTTATTGAATGTAAAGTTTACATAAATTTATAAATGAGAATTATGTAACTGAAAAAAACTTTACTAACTGAAAATGTAAAATTTATATAAATAATGATCTAGGTTGCTTATTGAGAAAACCATCAAATAATTACTAAAAGTCTCGTGCTTGTTTGATAGGTTCTAAGTTCTTTTGTCAATTTATTATCAAACATGGATTCAGAATTTCTTGGCCAACAAGAATCAGAAGAAAAAGAATCATATTTGTCTCATGAAGATGATGAGTTAGATGCCCATATTATTTTATTGGTGCTCC
This sequence comes from Brassica oleracea var. oleracea, assembly GCF_000695525.1. Taxonomy (NCBI): domain Eukaryota; kingdom Viridiplantae; phylum Streptophyta; class Magnoliopsida; order Brassicales; family Brassicaceae; genus Brassica; species Brassica oleracea. The sequence continues at coordinate 13,119,525 of NC_027753.1, forward strand.
TAATTCTTTGTCAGATGATGTGTTTGAAGAAGCGACAACGGGAACTTCAGTGGAGAACACAAACTTGTGCTTCACTTTGATGGCATCGAACCCGGCGTAATTACGCATCTGCTCGAGGAAAAACGATGGCGGGACGAACTCAAATCTAGCAGATGGTAAACGGTCACGTCGGTTACGTATGAAGGTCACCACACGGTCCAAAGCCTAAAATGAAATTCGAGTTAATCCATAGAAATGATGTACTAAGCAATAGCCAGTCGTATTTAAATAAAGAAAATACCTCATGCGAACAAACACCATTGCAATGGAAGAGAGGGCCTAAACTTGAAATAGAATAACCGGAACCGCTGGAGACGTCCACTGATCTGGGGCATTTCATATGGTGAAGTCGTTAAAAACGGTACATTAGTAGTAATATAGTATAGTATAGTCTACTATACTATAAATTAAAGTACAGTATAAAGTCTAAAGTTGAAAAAGTACACGGTCGGACATACTTAGCTGCATTTAACCGCTTCAAGAAAGCGTCTCGGTTTGCTGGGGTTGGAGGAGCAAAAGCATTGAAGCCCCCAATAAAGACGGGCAACACCCTGGTAGGGGGTGTAGGATTAGATGACGCAGGGGCGTTCTTTTTTGCACGCTTGGAAGCCTGTTTATTGCCCGAAACATTTTTCGTGGATCTTTTGGTTGCTTCCTTACGCAGGGTCGGTTCCGAAGGAGTGAACCGCTGTGGACTATTGTGCTTGCGTTTACTAACTCGTCTGGCACCAGTACCTGCAGCATCGTCTGCTGCTGGCACATCCCCCACACCCTATTAAGAAAACAAAAGTTTGTATTACGCTTATATCTACAACTAATAGGGGGCAATGAGAAAGAGGATAAAGACAAGTACTTTAAATTTTGATGGAGAAGGATTGCTAGACCCATCGACCTCATCATTTTTTTCAACACCCAACTCCGAAGGTTCCTCTACAGGGTCAGAACCATGCGTTTCACCGCCAACAGATATAGTTTCCTACAACGATTATCGGATCAACCAACGGTACTATACCACTTACGGTTAAGACAATCACAGACAATGAGAAAGCAGGGGCAATTAATATGAGTTACCTTCTCATTCTCTGGTACAAACTTGGAACTCACCCTTGGGCCTGCAGCAACGTTAGCAGGAGCTGGTGATGGATGAGGAAGCTCCTGCTGCAACCACATGGGCAGACATAAAAGGCATGAAAACGTACTATACTGTTTATGTGGTATAGTATCTATTTCATAGAAATAGTACGACACTAATCGAAAAACGAGTTACCTGCTCATTTCCTGTACCAAACTTAGAACTCTGACATTGGGCTCCAACAACGTTACCGGGCAAAGTTGATGGATGAGGTAATTCCTGGGAACCATAACATAAGAATGACATTAATCAATCAGGAAACGTATTTATTATTCCCTATGACAGTTAATGAATAGCACTTCTCCGGCTAAAATAGTGTTATAAGCTAAAATTACTTTGCTGATTCCAGCATCAGATAGAATTTGGTTCACAACTCCAGAGACGTCAGGGACAGTGTGGGATTCAGATACGGTAGGTAAAGGGTCCTACAAAAGCGAGATTATGCTTATTCGAAATGCCTTTATGTGCATAGCTAGATGACTCGAAGATCATATGTTATATATTTCTAAGACAACATACCTGCGGCGGCGCTTCATGACTGTCATGGGGGTGAGTTTCCATAGGCTAAAAACGACATGATCTATGTGTCCTGTTGATTGGGCTGGTGGAGGCTCAACGTTTGAAGGGACCGGACCCATAGATTCAGTATCCTTATCACCTGACGGACCACCGTGCGAATCGACATCAACTGCAGCTGATTCCTGCGATTCATATAGAATAGTAAGACGATCCATATGAAATAGAACCAACTTGTTGTCAACACAAAACTAATGACAATGTTCACCATTCAAAGGAAGTGAGCTTACACTAAACTCCGTCTGTAGGACCGATGGTTGTGGAGGATCAGGAGAAAGCACTCGGTGTCCCTGAGTCCGCTGCGTTTCCTTGTGATTACCACATAAAGAATCAATACAATACTATAACGGAGATTATGATGACTATTTAAATGGAATAGTAAAGGTGAATGGAAATGTTAAAGATAAGATTACACCGACCTTCGCCGGGGGAACAAATGCGTCTCTAACGTCATGATCTGGACCGCGATAAGGAGAATACTGTCTATACGGACTTCCTCCACCGATCGGTGGTTCCTCATCATTGTACCCCGGACCCTTTATTAACTTCTTCATGTTCTCAAACTCGGTTGTTACCGAGGTTGCCAATTGTCGAATAGATGTTGTAGCAGATTGAAGATCAGTACGTTCTCTGTTGAAATGCCCCCAGAACGTAACCTTCAAACATGGGCATAACCCTCTCTTCATACGCGTCTGCCGCCATCCTAAGCAATGTTGGGACGTCTAGAGGGACGTTCTCACCCGGTTGTGGTTCATGCCCCGGTTGCTTGCTAGATTGCCCCCTCAGGTCTCCAGACTGCATACCACTGTCAACGCCCCCTTGTGGCATGTTACCCTTCTCCGTTGCCGAGGAAACATTGTCATCACTCGATTCTGATGTTGGAGGAGGACATAAAGATAAGATTACACCGACCTTCGCCGGGGGAACAAATGCGTCTCTAACGTCATGATCTGGACCCCGGACAAGGTGTTGTGTTCAAATGGGTAATCCTCCTCTATCAAAGAGACTATGTTGGCAACAGAAGAATCTGCCTTGTCTCCTAAACCCTGATTTAGAAGGTCACCATCTACATCCGTACATACGAAGGACTAGACGTAAGCCTGCGAAGATACAAGGAAAGAGTTAGTAAACCTGTAAATAGTACGCCACACGACCATACTATTTAAATATTATGGTATCTATCTGGTAATGGAATAGAAATCCTTGAAACAGTGGCTGTTACCTGGCCAAGTTGATCGACGGATTTGGCTGTGACCAGGTTCACTACCAGCTTTCGTTCTACAACACTCCTGATGATATCCGCCGTCGAAAGAGCTGAATCTGCTAGGGGATCACCACCACCAGACTTAATTATAATCGAGGGACAAGCAGTGACAGTTACCAAAACCATCGCGTGAGAAAATCCTTGAATCGCCATTGTCTCCTGAACATAATTCATAGGTGTTTTGGATTTTGTACTCCGCACAGTTAGTAAAAAGGACTCCCTCCCCCATGGATACTTCAGAAAGTTGTCAAGACTGGTCAGCTTGCTCACCACCTCTGGTCTGATGTTTGTTGTCCCACAAGTAGGACACAAAAAACCTTCTACCAAAACCAACAGTGTGAGTCGCAAACGCGTCAACGGATCCTTGTATTTTTTCCCCTGACAAGGCGATCCATAATCCAACCAACCGTGGGCTTCTCCTCCCCATGAAACAGCTCATCCCATATGGACGCAGAGGCCCTCGCTTTAGCAGTTCCCTTCCCTCTGCCAATACCTCTTTCGTTTGCGTCACCGTCAAGTAAACCACTTTCACCACAATTGAGACCTGTGACTAGCGCAAAGTCTTGTATGGCATAACGGATTGGGTTCCCGACGTAAAACCACCACAATTCTAATTCTTTTTCAGTCACCAACTGACGGGAAATAATATAATGGAGGAACATGACAGAGAAGGTATGCCCTCCCATCTGCAAAATCCTTGCAAACTGTGAATCATTCAACAGTTCCAAATGCTCATCCTCTAACGCTTGTCGCATAATATCGATCCATCGGAGGTTGAAGTAGTTGTTAACACGTTTACGACCTGATGGCTCAGCCCCTGACGCGAACATTCTACTTGGAAGGCCTAATTCGTCCATTATAATCTGCAACAAATTCATATAATCAATTGCATAAGTTTGTTTACCGTTCCTAGCAAATGGTATAGCAAAACATCCGATATGGAATAGAATGTATTTTTCATATAGTACATCAGCATAATATAATTCAGAAATGGATAAGTATGCAATTGATTGGAAATGGATAATCACCTAGACTATTCGATGTATGTGAAATATAACGCTCTGCTAACCTAAAACGATTGCGGTAAAAAGTGAGAGTAACAATCTCGAAATTTCTCTTCTAAACCACTGCTAATGCGTTTTGGGTAACGGGACCACTATATTTTGACTGATATGATGAAAAAGTTGAAGGTTGCAATGAAAACTAATTTCCAAAGTAGAGGAGATAACGAGGTCGATGTAATTAACACACATAATCAGTCAAAATCAAAGCAATCACGCAATGTAACTCAAAATTGACACTCGTTTAGACAATAAACCCCAACAAATTTTAAATAAGTTGCGAAGCTGAGACAAAGAAGCCTTACTCTGAAACGCTTCGTTCCGACACCGTTGGAATCGTAACTCGGCGACAACCTAATTTTGGCTCCCACCAAATTGTCTTCAACGGAGAGAAGGGAGAATAATTAGAAATCCGAGACGACATCAGTGAATGCGCAGCGAACGGATGGAATCTTTAACCGTCGATGAAGCTTCGAGTTGCAGAAGATGGAACTATTCACCGCAACCGATAAAAAAGAAAAGGTAAAGTAAATATATTTTAATGGGTGAAAAGGGAGCGGCCACGAAGTAAACTGAACAGTTTCCTTATTATTTTTAAATTTTTTTACTCAGACGGTTTTCCGGTTGGTTGAGAAGGGCAATATGGCATTATTGTATATTGTGTACAGGGTATATCGAAAAATCAGGGTTTCTAGTTAGTGGATGAATTATAATTTGTTTGATGGATGTATGATGCAATTTCCCTTATAAATAACCAAAAAGATTCGACATATCACTTTTTTTTTTTTTTGAAAAAGGGATTTTAGTATCACTTTACTTTTGGTATTTTATTTTCAATTTGTTTGTGGTATTCAACTTTTCGTGTATCTATCAGTTAAATCATGGCAAAATTAAACCAAGTGGTGGTAATCTATGTAGATGCAAAGATCAGATGGACGTTCTGATACAGGCGCAAGTACATCAGCGAAGGGAGCAGAGTCTGCAACAGAGAAGTGTACGTGCGGATGAACAAGTCAAGATGAAGATTGCGACTTGAAGAATGGATTGCAGATCAAGGCTAAGTTGATACGAAGATATCTTGGGGAGCAAGCTTGAAGAGATTCACCTTGGAGAAGGGAAATCTCACGATGGAAGTTTTCTAAAAGACTTTGGAGAGGTTTTAGGGAACATGCCATAATTGGGTAGATTGGGAATATTGGGTAGATAGGCGTGGATAGCCGACTTGGCTGTATTGTATATATAGTCACACTCGACCTGTGGATTAGGGTTGGCAAGAGAATTGTATTCTTAGCATAAGAGTGGAGTTCGCTAAGCTTGGAAGCGAGCTAAGGGGTAGAGGTTCTAGAGATCTTGTATTCGATCTTAGGACGTGTGAGGTTAGGGGAACAAGTCAAGAAGGGTCTTGATCTTGTTCGAGTTCTGTTTAAAGAGATACTTGTAAGTTCACTTTAAAAGAATACTATTAATAACACATATCTTTGTAGAGATATTCTCTGGTGTACTCTTTGCTTTACTCTGTGAGTTAGTTCTTGCATTTACAAGTGGTATCAGAGAAGTGGCATTGATATCCAAGGATGAAAATCCATGGTACTTCGACAGTGGTTGCTCTCGTCATATGACAGGAACACACAAGAATCTTAGAGAGATAAAGGCATTGAAAGGAGGCAGAGTCACATTTGGAGATGGAAGCCAAGGAGCGATCAAGGGCAAGGGAATGACTGTTGAAACCAAACCACCTCTAAAGGATGTGTTCTTAGTCAAGGGATTAAAATCAAACCTAATCAGTATTAGTCAACTGTGTGATGAAGGATTGTTAGTTCACTTCACAAAGAGAGAATGTAAAGCTGTGAATGAGGAAAACAGAGTCATGCTCCATGGAGTACGATCTGCTAACAATTGCTATGTGTGGCAGAGTGTACAACAGTGTCTAGTTGCACATGATGAAACAAGCCTGTGGCATCAAAGACTTGGTCACATGAACATGAGGCATATGACCAACATCATCAGGAAAGGTGCAGTCAGAGGCATTCCTCAGCTGGAGGATACGGAGAAGAATATATGCGGATCGTGCAATAAAGGAAAGCAGGTCAAAGTTCAACACAAAATGATTCAAGATATTCAGTCAAACGATATGCTTGAAATAGTACACATAGATCTCATGGGTCCTATGCAGACAGAGAGCTTAGCAGGGAAGAGGTATGTTCTAGTTCTGGTTGATGACTACTCAAGGCTTACATGGGTCAGATTCATTCGTGAAAAGTCTGATACACTGGAAAGCTTCAAGATATGGGCTCTTCAAGTTACAAATAGGAAGAGACGACTGAAGCAGATTCGCCGTGATCATGAGGGAGAATTCCAGAATGAAGCCATGAGTAATTTCTGTGGACAACACGGAATAGTTCAACAATTTGCTGCACCTAGAACTCCTCAACAAAATGGAGTAGTAGAAAGGAAGAATCGCACGCTTCAGGAGATGGCGCAAGCTATGATGAATGGTAAAAATGTGAAGCAGAGGTTTTGGGCAGAGGCTATTAGCACCGCATGCTACATCATAAATCATGTCTATGTCAAAAGAGGGACTATCAAAACTCCGTATGAGCTATGGAAAGGCAAAACACCGAACCTTAGTTACTTTCATGTTTTTGGGTGTAAGTGCTACATCCTCAACGACAAAGAGCATCTTGGCAAGTTTGATTCAAGAAGCGACGAAGGCATGTTTCTAGGATACTCAGCAAACAGCACAGCCTTCAGAGTCTACAACTTGAGGTCCCTGATGATCATGGTGTCAGTAAATGTTGTGTTCGATGATGTCACAACAGTGGAATGGGAAAACGATGAGGAACAGAAGAAAGCTACGCCATCAGAAGCATCAAAGGACCCATCAACTAAATCTTGATGACGTCACATCAGTGGAATGGGAAAGCGATGACAAACAGAAGAAATCTACGTCAGTGGATGCATCAAAGGACCCATCAACTGAATCAACGAATGACACAACAACTTCCTCAGAATTGACACATGAGACAATTACTCCAAACATTCACAAAAATCACTCATCTAGTGATGTCATTGGAAACGTGAATGAAGGGAGAAGAACAAGAGGTGTGAAGATCAACTTCAGAGAAATGGTGCAGTCAGCATGCCTTGTCTCAAATATTGAACCAAAAGATCACACCGAAGCACTCTCGGATGAGTTCTGGATTCAAGCCATGCAGGAGGAAATAGAACAGTTCATCAGAAATGATGTATGGGAGCTGGTACAGAAGCCATCTGATGGTCTCATAGTTGGGACTTAGTGGATCTTCAAGAACAAGATTGATGAGAATGGAGTTGTGGTCAGAAACAAAGCAAGATTAGTGGCTCAGGGGTATTCGGAAATCGAGGGAGTTCATTTTGAAGAAATCTTTGCTCCACTGGCTAGATTGGAGTCTATCAGACTGTTCATTAGAATGGCATGCATCATGAACTTCACAGTATACCAAATGGATGTTAAGAGTGCATTTCTGAATGGGATACTATCTGAAGAAGTATATGTGCATCAGCCAAAAGGTTTTGAAGATGCAACTAATCCTGAGTACGTGTACAAACTCAACAAGGCTCTATACGGGTTGAAGCAAGCACCTCGAGCATGGTATGAAAGGTTGACAAACTTTCTGGTTGACAAAGGCTACATCAGAGGAAGTGTTGATAAAACACTATTTGTGCTGAAGAACAAAACAGGAAAGCTGGTGGTTCAGATCTATGTTGACGACATCATTTTTGGAGGAACATCTAAACAACTTGTAGATGATTTCACTCGAGATATGACCAAAGAGTTTGAGATGAGCATGGTGGGAGAGTTGAAATATTTCCCCGGGTTACAAATACAGCAGACAGAGGCATGTGTTTTCATCTCGCAAAGCACCTATGCAAAGGCACTACTAAAGAGATTTCAAGTAGATCATTGCAAGGAGGCAAAAACTCCGATGAGCTTGACAAACAAGAGTTGCAAAGATGAGGAGGGTGAACCAGTAGACACGAAGCTGTACAGAGGAATGATCGGGAGCTTACTATACCTCACGGCTAGTCGACCATATCTAAGTCTGAGCGTGGGGATATGTGCTAGGTATCAGGCAAAACCAAAGAAGTCTTATTTGGAGGCAACTAAGAGAATCATTTGATATGTCAAAGGCACGACTAACCTTGGGATCTACTACTCAAAGGGAAATCTTGCTGGATACTGCGATGCAGATTGGGCAGGAAGTGGAGACGACAGGAAGAGTACCAGTGGAGGATGTTTCTTTCTCGGAAACAACATGATTTCCTGGTTAAGCAAGAAGCAGAACTCTGTATCATTGTCCACCGCAGAGGCAGAATACATTGCTATGGGGAGTTGCTGCACACAACTGATGTGGATGAAGCAAATAAAAAGAAAAAAAGAAGAAGAAAAGAAGTAACAACCCCCAACGCTCTCATGACGAATAAATGTTGAAAACTGAGTCAGGACATGATAAAGGCATATTTGTGCGAAAGCTAGACATGAAATAAGCCTGATGATCAGATGATGATCTAGTAGAGCAGAAGGGTGCATTTGTAGCAGAAGCTATGTCAGCCTCTGGATCACTCGATGAACAGTTGTCAAACAGGAAAAGGTAAAAGAAAAAGTTTGTGTACTTAAAAATTAAAAATTAACATGTGTGACACATGTCCTATCATTGCTTGCTTGTTTAATGTACTAAATGTTCTTTTGTCTAAGTGGTTGTGTCAGCAAAAGTCATTGAGTAAATGTTACAAGTCTATGTCATCGAGTGTCACAGTGGAACAGTGAAGATTCGGTCCGATCAAGTCATAAGTGGGCAATACGTGTCAACATCAGAGAAAAGGGAAGAGGGATCATGTGAGCCTAAATGGAAGATTTTGAATTTTTGAAATTTGAAAAACTTCCATTTTGGAGAGAGTGGGAGATATGGCGAATATCTAGGAGATCATGGGGTAATGCACCAAAAAGGAAATGATTTCCCCTTGATAAACCCTAGACGCCAACTTATTTCTCTCATAACTCTCTTTGCTCTCACAACTCAAAGTTCCAAAAGAAAGAAAACTCTCTCTCTCTCTCAAGAAATCATGTCGATGAACAAGAACACCTCCGCCGCCGGAAAATCCTCAAATCCACCACCTATGAATCTCGTAGACTACTCTGATGATGAGGAGCAAACGACACCACAGCAGAGCCAGACGTCTCAACCACTGTCCGAAGATCTCCATACTGCAGCCAAACAACTGAGTCCTGAGTCAGATGTGGAGTCAGAACCAGTGGGATCAACGAAGAAGAAGGAGAACGTGAAGGAGGGAAGAAGTGAACAATTCTCTGAAGTGATTCCAGAAGGAGTTGATACAACTAAGATCTCCAAAGAAAATAGAGGAAAAGCAATCGAAGTCTCTTCGGGTGAATCTGAGGAAGAAGATGAGTCGGAGAACACTGACTCAGACGAAGATGAGAAAGTTGATGCTGAGAACGTGGAACCATCAGTTAGTACAAAGGAGAAAGAGAAAAAGAGGAAAGCTCCATCATCAGCAACCCAGAGCAATCATGTGAGAAAATCGACCAGGAAAACCTCTGTCTCAGGAATCAAATCTCAAGCGAAGGCCAAAACAACTTCAGGTGCAGAACGTCTTGCAGAGCGAAGGTATGCAAGTTTTGCCTCTAGAGAGATTATTCCAGAACGTTCAGTGGATTTATGCTCATAAGACACATGGGGCTATCTGAATATAATCAAGAAAGGGCAACTGGAGAAGACTGTCACAGGCCTGGGAGGTTACATTCCTGAGATCGTGAAGGAATTCTATGCGGCTTTTCCTGGAGAGATGACCAGAGGATCAGAAGTCATAGTAACAGTACGAGGACAGAAATATGAATTCTCTCCGGCTATGATTGATCAATACTTCGATGTTTCACCACTTCAAGGAGAGGAGTTAGAAGTAGAGGAAACCATGGATGAACTTAATAGTGATGAGCTCGCTGACTTCCTGACTGAGGGGACACGGGAGATGAAGAACCTCACGACAAGCTCTCTGTCTCCATGTAAAGCTGCGCTTCTAGTTCTTGCAGCATACAGCTGGGTGCCTTCGTCTAACAAAAATGATGTGTCCATTGATCGTGCAAAACTCGTCTATAAGATGTTTCATGGAGTCAGTGTTGACATAGGAGTGATGGTCTACAATCAAGTTCTTAACCTCGGAGTCATTCAAAAAGAAGGAGAAAAGAAGGACACGAGGTGCTTGATATTTCCACCTACCATCTATGGTGTGCTTCAGATGCAACACATGATGCAGAGAAAACCAAGAGAGAAACTTGTGCCTGTGATTCCATACAGGAAGGATCCTCGTCTCGGAGAAAAATATCTCAAGAATCAAAAGGAAGCACGAGAGGCTGAAAAGAAAGCTCAGAGGCAGGCTAAGAAGAAAGGGAAATTTGCATCAACATCAACTGCAGCACCTCCTTCTGGACCACCACCAAGCCCTCCTCGATCTGATAGGACTGCTCCTTCTGGGTATGTGCCACCAAGACAGTCTACGCGGGCTGCTGGGAAGTTTCAGATTATTCACCTCGGATCAATTGCAACCCCAGGACAACCGATAGATGCTGAAGAGGTAAAGCTGGCTCTGGATACGACCTCCGAAGCAATTCAACAGCTTGCAACCGCGATGCAGACTCTGACTAGCGTCGTGGGACAGATTGCAAGCATGCTGTTTCCAAGTAAGAGTTCTATCTGGTTATTTATTTACTCTGATCTTTATGAATTTTAACTATGTATGCTCTCAAGCAAGCAACAGGATGATCAGGGGAACTAGATTATGGAGGAGAAATTTTTTAAGTTTTCTCGTTTTTTATTATGGGGGAGTGATAGATAAAGCAATGTTGCTGGTTTTTTGTGTTTTGGTTTTATGGTTATCTCTAACTCTTGAACTCGCATGTTTTGAACCTTAATTTTAAGTTTTTAATGCACATATTATTCAGGATACATATGTTCAAATATGTGTGGTTGTTTGAGCGAACCTGTGCAGGTACTTGAGAGACATCCAAAGCTAAAAGGGGGAGATTGTAGATGAAAAGATCAGATGGACGTTCTGATACAGACGCAAGTACAGCAGCGAATGGAGTAGAGTCTGCAACAGAGAAGTGTACATGCAGATGAACTAGTCAAGATGAAGATTGCGACTTGAAGAATGGATTGCGGATCAAGGCTAAGTTGATACGAAGATATCTTGGGGAGCAAGCTTGAAGAGATTCACCTTGGAGAAGGGAGATCTCACGATGGAAGTTTTCTAAAAGACCTTGGAGAGGTTTTAGGGAACTTGCCATAATTGGGTAGATAGGGAATATTGGGTAGATAGGCGTGGATAGCCGACTTGGCTGTATTGTATATATAGTCACACTCGACTTGTGGATTAGGGTTGGCAAGAGAATTGTATTCTTAGCAAAAGAGTGGAGTTCGCTACGCTTGGAAGCGAGCGAATAACACTAAGGGCTAAGGGGTAGAGGTTCTAGAGATCGTGTATTCGATCTTAAGACGTGTGAGGCTAGGGGAACAAGTCAAGAAGGGTCTTGATCTTGTTCGAGTTCTGTTTAAAGAGATACTTGTAAGTTCACTTTAAAAGAATACTAGTAATAACACATATATTTGTAGAGATATTCTCTGGTGTACTCTGTGATTTACTCTGTGATTTACTCTGTGTTTAAAGAGATACTTGTAAGTTCACTTTAAAAGAATACTAGTAATAACACATATATTTGTAGAGATATTCTCTGGTTTACTCTGTGATTTACTCTGTGAGTTAGTTCTTGCATTTACAGTCTAATGTCAATCTCTTAGGGTTTGGTGTATATCCCTATCAGTCCTGAATTCGATTTTCTCTGGGAACTAAATTATCATCATTTGGCCAGTCTTAACTTGGACTTCGGCCCAATTAGTTTACATGGTGGATCGTAGCAGATGATCAGTTCAACTCCTGACATTAGTCGAAATCTATTCCAAACTCAGATCAGACAGTGTGGTAATCAGTCCACTCTGTAGCACTATATGCGTTCCTCTCAAAACCGGTCGGATCAACCGATTGAGTTTATAAAAAAAAATCATGGTAAAATTAAGCTTTCTAAAAACTGTTATATATTTTAGTATATAGTAAAAACTTTATAAAGTAATACTCGATAAATTAATAAACACCATAAATTAATTTATTAGAATAAAAATAAATTTGTCATTTGTTATTTCGAATAATTTCATGAACGTCCAGATGCATTAAATAAACTCATCTTTATGGATCATTTTAAACTAAAACTAGATCTCGATCCGCGCAACCGCGCGAGTTTTTGTTTTCATTTATTTTTATATAAACATTTTGTTTTCAATTCTTAATTGGTATATATATTATAATATATATGAGGTGTGTCTATCACTTTTTAAAACATAATAATTTTATCATTTTTTTTATTGATTTGGTTGTTTCAAACTTTCACAAGTTATTAAAAATTTAGACTTTTAACTTCATAGATTTATATTATCGAGTATATTAAGGTTGTTCAAACATAATAATATTAGAGTATACTTGTTCTTCATCAAATAGGTTGTTTCAAACTTTCACATGTGTTATTTCTTCTTATATTTTTTTTGTTTGTTTGATTAGTATTTCATTATTGAATAAATAAATAGAAATAGAATTTGGAAAATATTAAAATATTATCGTCTCCAAAGATAATCAAACATTTCACAAAATAAGAAAATTAACAAAAACTAAACTTAAAGCTTTGTGTATAAATTTTATAACGAATTTAATTAAACATTTAATTATATTTTGTAAATAAACTATATACAAAACACAAATCAATGTGAAATCAGTTTAGTTTTAAAAATGTACCTGATTAGGTGTAGAAGTCTCGAGAAGTATTTCTGCTCTTTGCAGTCTCTTTCAAACACGATGATACAGGATATGGAAGTAAAAATTGATAACAGAGTTTCCAGATCACGTTTTTTTGCTTGGAAAGGATTGATAGTTATTTAGTTCCTATAATCTAGAAAGTAGGTTATTTAGACCTATAATAATGATAAGATTAGAGATTAAATGTAATATGACTTTCTAGTAATAGGTCCATTAGGTTCATTTTTTAAAAAAGTCACACATAAATCAAGGTTGTGACTTCTGTTTTAATATATACAAGATTCTGACCCGCACGGTTGCGCGGGATTTTTTGTATATAATTTATATTTCTAGATTAAAATTTTAAATTTGATAATATTTTATAAATTTTGGTTTGTGTGAAATGTAATTTTTTTTGTTTTAGGTTTGGTTCTTGTTTGGTAGTGAGTTTTGGTTTTCGATTCCAGAAATATAAAAATCGTTTGGTAATTTATGAATTTGGGTTTGGTTTGGATTTAGTTTTTTTTTTTTTTTTTTTGGGTTTGGTTCAAAGAGTAATGTTAGGAAGCCAATAAAATTTAATCTTCAATTCGAATGCATAGATCTGAATAGGGATATAGAATTTCCGATTTTGATTTTGATTTAAATAGCTATATTTTTGATTATATTTTCTCAATTTAAAGTTTGGTCTACGCTGTGCACGAATATTCCTTTTCTTTTGAAATTAATAATAATTAACCATTTAAATTATCAAAAAATAATATTTTATTTTTGTTAAAGATTTAGGAGTAGGTACATTTTTCTCGCATAAGATTATAATATATAAAATTTACTATATATATATATTATTCAGCTAATATTATTTTGTGTATTTATTTCATTAATAAATATAATAACAATTATAAATTTTGAAAAAAAAACAACTATAAAGAGTGTCAATATAAAAACATTGTTTTATACTACAGTTTATGATGCTCGCATCAGCTGTTATGTACGTAAATAAAACTTTGGGTGCTTAGAGCAGTAACATTATTGGGATAACTCATAAGAAGTTTTTAAAAATTTATACAATATAATATTATATTGGGTTTTCAAAACATTGGAAAATTCAACCCAAAAATTAAGTGTTTCAAAAAAAAAAAAATATATATATATATATATATATATATATATATATATATATATCTCTGTTCCCGAAAGTAAGATGTTTTAGATTTTTTACTTGTTCCACAAAGATAGATTTTCTATATGTTTAAGGTACTTTTTTATACTTTTAAGAAACATTAAATGAAAATATTTGAATTGATTAAATTTCATTGGTGAAAAGTTATTGAAAAGTGTATAATAAAGTAAGAGAAAAATTAAATTATAAACATTTATTGAATTCTTAATAAGCGTGAACACTTTAGAAAATTTTACTTTCGGAAACAGATGGAGTATAGTTTATGGTGGTTAGATTTCACTGAAATTCACATACTTATACTTCCCAATTAGCTGCCACAATACTATAACTGTTGTATCAACTCATTCCTATGACATGCTTTTCTTCATACATAAACTTGTTTGATCTTTTCTGCTGAGGAGAATCAGTAGCGAGAGGAGGAGAAGTAGCGTTAAACTTACTTTTGAGGAGCATGAGGCTTGATTATAACTTATACGCATAAACCGCAAGAGATCTTTGAATGACTTCAAATGCCCTTCACTAATTTCTCTCATTCTCTGTAGTACTGGAAAACATTTTAATCTGTCTGCATTGTTTATGCTCTCTGAAATCATAAGCATCCATCAACTTCTTCAGCTGGGTGCTACTCGTGATCCTAGAAAACACCTAATTTCAATCCTGTAAACATAAAGCACTTCTACAAAAAGAAACAATGAGTCTGATCTTGAGCATCAATACATTGCCAATATAGGTGAGAGACAAAATAAAAAAAAAAACTAAAATTGTAAAAGTCGTAAAGTGGAGCACAAACTATTAAAAAGAGGTTTTTCTACGGGGAAACTATTCGGAAACGGACTGAAAATGCATCAGCAAAATGTAGCCAGATAATTCATTAGATTGATACTCATGTTCGCAATGAAAGTTGTCACATACTAAATGGATTCAACTTTATTTTACATCATAGTCTAAAACCGTATGAACATCAAAAAGTTTTGCATTATCCTTATAAAGATGTAAAAACCTTTGAACAGGAACAACAACCAACAGCTTTACAAAAACTTAAGAGCTAAGAGAATAGGTGAGGTTCCAAAATTTTGATAAAGAATTAGCAAAGTGAAGCAAACGTGTAAACACTAAACATAAGGAGGATACTCTGCTCCGGTTTCGTAAATATCAATGGGTTTTGGATCTAAAACAAAAAAGGCAAGACCCTCATCAGACGCCGGTACAGGTAGTACAAAAGCCTTATCACACTTACACACGACACTGAAATAGAAAACCTAAATCTTAGCACAGAAAGAATTTACCTGACCCTTGACCTTGAGGTTGGTGTGAGCTCCTCCGAGTCTGTGTTTCGTGTCTTCTTCCTGGGTTGCAGACATCCTTATTTTCTAAGATTCTCCTTACGGTGAGCAAATTTGTGTGAGAGAGAACGGAAAAGGATTCAGGCGATGGGCAAAGTGAGTGATGGCTGAGAGATAAAGGATTGACGAACCTCCAAATGGTCGTAGGGTATCTCAGACGGTTGATGCCCTTCTTCGATCAATATGTTTTGATTAATCAGGGTTTCGACACAAAGTGATTGCTCCATCCTGTAAAAAAGCAAAAAATCACAGCAAAGATCATTCTAAAGCAGCTCTTAAAACAATCGTTAATCACCAATTTTGATATTTAGATCGATGCCTACTAATCTTAAACCAATACCCAGCATCTCAATTGAACAACTCTTAACTCAATTCTTAGTGTCACAAACACACAAAATTACAGTGTACATCTCTAGTTCAATCGTTAACAATCTTTAGATCAATCCATACAAAAAATCTCAATTTAGCAACAAATCATGGGAAGAACAGCAAAAATGAGAAAGAGAGGAAGAAGATGAAAACGACTGCGTTGATGACAGTAAAAGATAAATTAAAATAAAATTATTAAACTTCTTCAATATCAATCATTTTGAAGAGTGTATACATTTAGTCACAACATTACTTAATAAGTCCAAAACAAATATGCTACGGTAAAAGTTAAATAGGACTCTATTTTAATATAGTTGAAGATTTTAAAACTCATTTAAATAAATCATTTGAATAATTTTCATTTTGACACAAAATAAGCATTAAATCTCATCTGCAAATGATTAATCTGGATAGAGAAACGAACGGCAGCGTGATTACAAAAGAACTTAAAACAGACAAAACTGCTTCTAAAAGCTGAAGTGGTAAAAAGAAGGGATTTTTTGCCGATAAGGAACAAAAGAAGCATACCTTTGTCCCCTTAGAATAAAAAACTCAATCTTTGTCCCTTTAGAACAAAAAAAAAATGAAAAACCTGTTTTGTCTTTTTTAATAAAATACAGTTAATAGTAAGAAGTAAAAAGGAACCCTACTTTCTTTGTCTCCGACTCCCGTTTCTAAAACGCAGAGGCGATTCCGCCGTCGACTCTTTCTTTATTTTGTCCGTCTAAGTTCGTCGGAGACGACGATATCGTCGTCACGTCTCTCCTTCGTCCTCCTTCTGTCGTCTTTACTCTTTGAGAACCATCGATTGCAAAGAATTGAAGGTTAGAGTTTGGAAATCCCCTTTATGATTTTTTTTTGTTCGTTTTTGTTTACGTGTATGTAGTATAAAGAGCTTGAATTGTTTAAAAATACAAATCGATTCGCGTTTATAGTTTTGATTGTCGTTTGTGGGTTGAGTTGATTGTGAGGTCATTGTTGTTCCTGTTCTCTACGATTCTGAATTCTATTTTGTTAGGTATCGACTTTGTTTTGTGTATTGAATTCGTAATGAACTTGAAAAGGCTAATGAGTTGATGTTTTTGATTTCATGTTTTATAGGAATGGATTACCAGTTTCCAAAACGCATTCTTGAAGAAGGAGCTGAGACCAATATTGATAAGATTAACAACACCTGTAGACGCACGATTCTGGGGACGTTGAAGGTGGTTCTCAGGGATGAGTATCAAGAAGTTTTGAAAGACCCTGTCTTCGGTCCGATTCTGGCAATCGTAGAGAACAAGATTATTTACTCAGGGAAGGTTATTCACAGCTTCATATGCAAGCAGCTCAAGGTTTCCAAGCTTCACGAGTTGTGGTTTCTATTTGCAAAGAGGCCTCTCAGGTTTTCTATGAAAGAGTTTTATGCTGTGACTCGATTGAAGTTCAAAGAAGAACCCGAGTAGACTTCAATAACTGGAAGAGTGATAAGGGGTTCTGGAGCACGGTGCTGAAGGAAAATAAGAAGATCAACGTATTGGTTATAAGGGATGAGCTCCTTAAAGTATGTAACGAGTGGACGTATGTGGACAGGGTGAGGCTAGTGTATCTGTGTATTATACATGGATTCGTCATTGCTAAGGATTTGAGAGTGTTTATCCCTCACGAGTTCATCCGTTTGGTGATGGATTTTGAGAAAATGAGGATGTATCCTTGGGGTCTTCGCGCGTATGATGAGCTGCCTGCATCAATATTCAAAGCAAGGGAAGATGTGCATCTGAAGAACAGCTATGTGTTGGATGGATTCTCATATGCGTTTCAGATATGGATTATGGAGGCAATCCCAGACATTGGTTTTATGGTGGTTAAAAAGATCAAAAACAACTTGACGAAAGTGAGATGTAGGAATTGGAAAGGAAGTGGAAAAGTATCATATCAAGATATCACCAGCCTAGAGTCCAACTTTGATAAGGTAGTTATCTTTCTTATATTCATGTTGAGTTCAATAATCGAACAACTGAAGCTTATTGTTTCGTTTGTTCTTCCCAGGGAGAGCTGTTCCCGTTTATATCATCTACTGGGAGCTTGGATGCAACTGATAATGCTGAGTTCTTTAGGGAAGATGAGAAGAATGACGAAAGAGTCAATCGCATTGTTGCTCTGATCAGTGCCAAACAAGATTGGAAGCAATTCACTTGGGAAGTTGAGACTCTGCCTCCAAATATGGAGTTATCTGCCGCAGAAGAGGATGTCGAAGTTGAAAATGTCATAGAAACACATGTGGAGGAACCGGCTGTTGTTGCAGAGGAACCGACTGTTGTTACAAAAAGGGGCAAGCGTAAGCTAATTGATCCTGGTGTCAAGTTTCGAAAGAAACAACTTCTTTGTCAACGGGCGGCTGAACATAACAGTGTTGTCTCTGGTGATATGATGACCTTCATTGAAGGTTTGTTCAACTCTTCTTTCAATTATTTTAAGGAGCTGCTGCAGAAGGACATACAAGAGCGTTTTGACAAGGTCGACAATGAGATGGCTCAACTGAAGGCAACAGTGTCTCAGATTATGGGTCCTTCAGATGCAGTGGGACGAGACATAGCATCTAAGATTCCCTGTCCTTCTGCAACACTTGGGAAAGAGCAAGAGAAATCATCACAGAGTCCGGGTCCTTCAGGAGCAAAGGGAAAAGGCAAAGGCAAGGCATCTGTGAGTGTGGATCCTCCCCCGCTTCGTGGTAGCCCTCGGTCAGTAAGAAAGGTAACCAAAACATGAAGCTTTGTATTATGTAGGACGAATCATCTTCAGTTGTAAGTGTTTCTGTGGTTTGACTATTTTGTAATGTCCTTGTATTGTGCTATGTTGTATATCGGCTTGTAATGTATCTTGTTGTTTGCTATGAAGTGAACTGATAACTATGAAGTGAACTGATAACTATATTGGCTTGGCTATTTTATAATGTAATTTTGTCAGTATGTTGACTCTATTTGCTATTAATGTTGTTATGCTTGTTATGTTGACTCTATTTGCAATTAATGTTGTTATGCTTGGCTTTATTTACAGGAAGTTAAAACTGATGACGATGACATGTTTGATTTTTTGAAGAATTTGTCACAATTATCGAACTATGTAGACAAGGGGACGCAAGAATCTTTACAAGACGCCTTGGGAAACCTTTCTCAAGCATCACATGTTAAAGGTTTTGATCCCTTGATATCACTCAAATTACCTTAAGGAGTGATTTATACTCTTTCAAATAAGAGGTCGAGGGAAAGCAGTAAACAGTAAACAAGTTGAACAAGACTATTGTTCAGCTTGG
>NC_027753.1:13138832-13138935 GCF_000695525.1 Brassica oleracea var. oleracea
AGCGATGGCAATGTTTCACTGGTTAACTAACTAGATCTTGGATCTCGAACTGTCGTTTTTTATCACAAGAAAGTGTCGATCGATGATCCTATAGGGATATCGA
>NC_027753.1:13139069-13139778 GCF_000695525.1 Brassica oleracea var. oleracea
AAGCAGTCCTAGCATGAAAGATTAGATTCATGACAGGATGATCAAAGATGCTTGACTCATGCTAATTCCTAGGTTCATGTTCTAGTTAGCAAGGCTAAAACAAGCATTAATGAACAATCAATCAATGAATATCACAACTTAGCAAATCTATAGTTGGGGCTAATCCATCTAACCTATTTGAACCCTAAGCCTAACAGGTGGACCTATTTAGACATGAAGTATGTCACAGAAATCATAGATGAATAGATGAAAAGCATAAATAATATAAAACCAAAACCAATGGAGTTCCAAGAGGACTCTGAAGGAGTTCCTCCTTTCTCTCCTAACTAAAAACAAGAATAAAATAAAGCTTAGATAGCGTGTAGCCGTCAACAATGGCTTAGAAATAACATAAATAGGATTTCTGGTCGTCCAAGGGTATTCTGGTAATTTGGAGTTGCTTCTGGGCTTCAGTCGGTCATAAAATATGCTCGGCCCGCATTCTGGCATCCATATCGGTCGATGTCAAGAGGTCTGCATCGATCGACATACGTTCCTCTTCTCGACAGCTTCCTCTCGCGAGACAGACTGACCACTCCTCAGTAAAACGGGAATAACGTCTAACTCAAATATATATCTTGTGTTAAAAGATGAGCTTAATCTAACGGTCGGAAGGTCTCCATCCATAGCTAGACATCTGACGCGTCTGTGCAGTTCTGCACCTCAAAAG
>NC_027753.1:13139955-13145371 GCF_000695525.1 Brassica oleracea var. oleracea
TCTACCAACCTCATTTCTTAACATAAATAAAAGTGCAGGCTTTACCTTGGGAGTATCGATCACATGATGCAAGGATTTTCAAACAAGTATCTGGATCTGCAGGTAAAATTTAGGGCATCATTATTGGTGTCCCTTAGGCTGGGTCCTTAAGCGTAGGGTCCCTTAGCTTTTAACTAAAAAAGCTAAGGAACGGCCCTTAAATAAGGGATTTGAGAGAAGTCCCTTAGCGTTTTTAGTTAAAAGTTAAGGGACCCTATGCTTAAGGGCCTCAACCTCAAAGACACAAGTAATGAAGCCCTTAGTTCCTATCTTTTCTCTCTACTAATTTCTCTCTTTTGTCAAAGTCTGCTTATATTGCAAGATCATTGACCAAGATTGGACAGGCTTCCATGAATCAAGCCTTAATGGTGGTTGCCACCAAGTCATGTTCACTTCTTTTTGACCTATATCCAAGAATTCATATGAATCGAGCCTTGAAGATTGCCGCCACCAAGTCCCGTTCGAATTCTTTTTGTTGGAATCCTTATGAAGCAAGCCTTAATGGTTGTAGCTACTAAGTCATGTTCGGATTCCACCTAACTAACACATATTATATTTTCTTTTTCTTTTTCTTTTTTTTTTCTTTTTTTTTCTTTTTTTTTGTTTTTCTGTACTTTTTTTTATTTTTTTATTTTTTTGAAAATAAATATCTCTACCTATAAATCTAGGGTCGAAATAGAGAGAGAAAATGTGATAAATCTACACAAGGCTTTACCTTCCAGACTTGTTTGAAAAATCTGATCCCATGTATACCAAGCCCCAAGACAAGCAGTTGTGTCAGGTTTAGTGTTGGAGGTCAGCTTTGGTTCCTTCAAACAATCTCAGCAAGTGTGAATAGTTGACAAGTTGATCCACTTCAGTATCTTTACTATCTGCAATCAATAAGTCTATAATGGTGCTAAAGAGTGGTTAGATAACAAGTAAAAATCTAATAAGTTCATTATCCCCTTTTTGACTCAATAAAACTTTTTTGAAAACATTTTGATAAGACTCATGAACACACTAATATCAGTAAACATCCCCCCAGACTTAAATTACACTGTCCCCAGTGTATATCTAGTCGGAGTTATGGTAATAACATAAACGTAAGTACATAATTTAACAAGTAAGAACGATAACCTGCTTAGTGTTGATCGACACAATGAAGTGACAATCGATCGTTGTTGATGATGTGATGTCGACTGATAGCGACATGGTCTCATCGGTCAATGGCTAGAGCAATTGGCTAGAGCAACCATTCGACACCATGAAGAGACAATCGATAGTTGGATCTGAAGTGATGTCGATCGATATCGAGCTGGTCCCATCGGTCGATATGCTGAGGAATCGTCTACTCGGATCTTTTTTTTTTTAAATAGCTAACTAGAACACAATATTAGTAGAACCTCCCCCAGACTTAAACAACACTATCTCCAGTGTTATAAAGTCTAAGATTGGTGGGAAAATAAATCATAAGGACAATATGTAACAAGGAAAAACGGTATACCTGACTTTGATGTGAGTGCCAACCAACACAGTTAAGTGGCGATCAATACTCTTGAAGCTCTGTCGATCGAAACAGTTAAGTGGCGATCGATCGATGCTAGTGATGCTCTGTCGATCGATGCTGCGCATTCATCGTCGATCCTCGTGCGAACTCTTCTTCCTCAGATTTTTCCTTTTACCTAATAGTGGGTTGCCTCCCACTCAGCGCTTTGTTATAGTCATTTAGCTTGACTTTGGAGATCTGATTTAGTCCGGATGAGAATGAGAACATGCTCCAAACAAGTCTCAATGTCTACTCTCTGAAGCTTTATCATTCTTGTGTGAAAGCCTCCTCCATAGACTTCTCTCCTTTGTCTATCATCTCAGCAAGAAGGAGTGCTCGAAGCTTTGCACGAAGCTTTGCAAATGGATGTGAGAAGCATCTGCTGCGCACTCTGGATTTCCTGACACAATCTGAGAAGTGAGGAATCAATGCTACCTGAGGACCATCCTTGATCCTTTTTCTCTTCTTCCAATTCCTCCTCTTCTTTCCCCCAGACTTGTCTGATCGCATGGTGGTATCTACATCCCTAAGATTTCCACACACATCGACCTCCTTCTGCTCTGATACACGTCCACTGTCGATCGATGGTGAAGTGGTAATGTCAATCGACGCTGGCTTATTAATGTCGTTCGATGGTATCTGGTCGGTGTCAATCGATGCTGCTTCTGCTGGGTCTTTATCGACTTCATCTCTAAATCGCAACCCTCTCTGAGAAGCTTCTGCATGTAGAGGATCATCAAGTATCCCAATGTAAGGACTGAGCTGCATACTTCTATCTGGTGGGATAGGAGATTCCACTTCAACCACAGCGCATGGGACCACAATTTTCACAGGATCATGTATCCTCTTCACTCTTTTGTGAAGCCCAGTAGCATCTTCTGCGCATGTAAGTGGTCTCAGATGTTTGGAGTCAGCATTGCGTGAGGCCTCAGTCTCGTGCACTCTTTCCTCAATTGGTTTCATCTCAACTATGAAACCGTGCGGTTCGTCCAACAATGGGAATCGATCGATGTTAGGTGGGTGGTGTCGATCGATAAGTGGTTTGCGGTGTCGATCGATGTGGGGTGGTTGTCGATCGATCTCATCAGGTTGGTGTCGATCGATGCTAGCCTTTGAAGTTTCCAGATCTCCTCTCGAAGTATGCTGATCGTCATCAAGCTTCTTCTTCGAATTTTGATCCATATCTTCAAGCCATTCCTCCAATTCTAAGAAGTCTTCCATAGTGACTTCCCTACTTGAATCCAAGTCTTCAAGCTTTTCTCCATCCTCCAATTCCAAGAACTCTTCGAGCTCCAAGAAATCTTCCATGGTGATTTCTCTGTCTACATCTAGGTCAGGATGACAACTTGATACATCAGTGTTCTTCTGTGCCGAGTCTACGATGTCCTGAGGACAACTCAAACTTTCAGGGATTTCAAGTGGTCTCGATCGGAAACAGGTATCTCCATCGATTGATGTTGGGATTGTGTGGGCGATCGATTCTGAGGTCGTACCGTCGATATATGTTGACATCGTGATGTCGATCGACGTTGAGGCTGTGATGTCGATTGACCTTGAGGTCGTGATGTCGATCGACGTTGAGGTCCTGCCGTCGGTCAACGTTGAGGTCGCGTCTTCAGTACCAGCTTCCTCTACTCTGCTCAGCTCTCTAGACACATGTTGTTCATCCTTTTTTGCAATAAAGTCGTCGAGCAGCTGTACTGGAATCATATACTCATCATCTAACGATGCCAAGAACCTGTCCCATGTATCATTTTTCTCCTTTTCTCGAGTTGCTTCAGCATCATCAAGAAATTTGTAAAGGAAGGCTCTTTCAATGTCATCCCAGCTGGTTAGAGATCATGGCTGTAGTTGACTGAACCAGCTGAATGCATCCCTAGATATAGAATAAGGGAAGATTTTACAGAGCATGTGGTATTCAGACACTTCATTCTGCTCACTCCTTGACACGAGATCCTCCAGCTTTTCGATGTGTTTTCTAGGATCTTGGTGAGGAAGACCCTGGAAGGGATCTTGACCTACCCAATCATATCACTCTCGACTCAGGTCAAAGTAATTCATCTCAGCAACATCAATCACATCAGGGATCACAACACCCTGAGCATTAATCAACTGTCATGCATTGTTGCGAATGCGACCTTCTTCGTCTCTTAACATCCCATTCTCATCAACTTTAAGTATTAGCACTTCGATCTTCTTTTTCTCCCCACAAGTGGTGTTGTTTTTCACCGGATGAACAGTGTTGGGATGAACAGTGACGCGGTGAACAGTGACACGGTGAACAGTGTTGCGGTGAACAGTGTCAATCGACGCGGGATGAACAGTGTCGATCGACGCGGGGGATGAACAGTGTCAAGATGAACAGTATCACGATGAACAGTCCCGGGATGAATAGTAGCGGGATGAATAGTAGCGTGATGAACATCACCGTGATGAACAGTGTTGTCCGACACAAGTTGGAGGGTGTCGATCGATTCTTCCCTCGTAGACTTACGGATCGTGCGTGAATCAGCAAGCTTCTTCTTTGAAGAACTCATAAATCCTCTCTTCATTGTTGTTCATGGTACTAAGATGTATGTACCTGAAACAGAAGAAAAAAAAATTTATCTGTTTTTTAACGGTAGTAAAACCTTGACTAAATCTAACTAAACAAGATCTAATGGCGATCAAAGCTCCCGGCAACAGCGCCAAATTTGATATCTCTCAAATTACCCTAAGGAGTGATTTATACTCTCTCAAAAAAAAGGTCGAGTTGTAGTACTTAGGGATCGAATTCACAGGGAGATATGGAACCAGTTAGATCTAATAGCTATAAGATTAAGCTACGCTAATAGTTTATAAAGCAGTAAATAAAGATATGGAAAACAGTAAACAGTAAACAGTAAACAAGTTGAACAAAACTATTGTTCAGCTTGGCAGGGAGTTGTTTGATGGAATGATGGTTGCTAGATCTAGGGTTTCTATTCAGGTAATCAGGATTATAATGATATAGAGGCTAATTGTTTGCTTGCAAGATATATTAGAGCTCAACTCCTTAATCACAGTGATCAGCGATGGCAATGTTTCACTGGTTAACTAACTAGATCTTGGATCTCAACTGTCATCTTTTGATCACAAGAAAGTGTCGATCGATGATCCTATAGGGATATCGATCGATACACCTTTTACAATATTGATCGATTGTCAGAAGACAATATCGATCGATGCTTCTAGTTAAGCCCTAGGCGCAGGTTGATAATGCTCACTAGTCTCCTGGATCAGTGGTTAGCATCTCTCTAGCAGTCCTAGCATGACAGATTAGATTCAGGACAAGATGATCAAGGATGCTTGACTCATGCTAATTCCTAGGTTCATGCTCTAGTTAGCAAGGCTAAAATAAGCATTAATGAACAATAAATGAATGAATATCATAACTTAGCAAATCTATAGTTGGGGCTAATCCCTGTGGGAACCGAAATTCGCACTGTCGATTTCCGTTTAAATTAGGAAAGTAGGAGAACCCTAGTTTCCCAGAGGTCCTGGATATCTGCTAATACCACACGCTAAGCAATCAGAACACGAGATAACAACGATAAAGTGTAAGAAATCGTAAAAAGGGAGCAAAGAGAAGTCTTATTCTGAATTTGCGTATGAGCGTTTACAACAAGGTATAAGCCTGGGCTCGAGAGCTGTCGGCGAGATTCCTAGTTCTAACAACCCTAAGACCGCTAAACCTAATTGGGTCGCACCTCGAATAACAAAAATGGAAAGTTGCCTAATTGCTCTAAGTGCTAAGTTTCCTCTGAAAAGTTCTCTCTCCATGCCTCTCGCCTAGGACTCCTTATATACTGGCTCCTAGGTCGGTTTACG
>NC_027753.1:13146377-13150522 GCF_000695525.1 Brassica oleracea var. oleracea
AGCTTGGCTCGAGCTCGGTCGCTACATAGCGACCGAGTGGGACGGACGCTCTGTTGTTACGTAGCGACCGAGCTTAGCTCGAGCTCGGTCGCTACGTAGCGACCGAGCGGAACGGATGCTCGGTCGGTACGTAGCGACCGAGCTTGGCTCGAGCTCGGTCGTTACGTAGCGACCGAGCGGAACAGACGCTCGGTCGCTACGTAGCTACCGAGCTTGGCTCGAGCTCGGTCGCTACATAGCGACCGAGTGGGACGGACGCTCTGTTGTTACGTAGCGACCGAGCTTAGCTCGAGCTCGGTCGCTACGTAGCGACCGAGCGGGACGGACTCTCGGTCGCTACGTAGCGACCGAGCGGAACACGTGTTCGGTCATTGCGTAGCGACCTTTTTCGAGCTCTTTTCCGATGTCTCGTGAATGTGTTTTTCCGCAAGATTCTTCGTAAAAATAAATCTTTTTCGAAGATTTATTTTTCGTAAAAACGTTCATGCCGATTTTTACGGACTTTCAGACATTGATTCCGTCGTGACCGATTTTGACCCCAACAATCCCTCTAACCTATTTGAACCCTAAACCTAACAGGTGGATCTATTCAGACATGAAGTTTGTCACAGAAATCATAGATGAATAGATGAAAAGCATAAATAATATAAAATCAAAACCAATGGAGTTCCAGGAGGACTCTGAAGGAGTACCTCCTTTCTCTCCTAACTAAGAACAAGAATAAAAGAAAGCTTAGATAGCATGTAGCCGTCAACAATGGCTTAGAAATAACATAAATAAGGTTTCTGGTCGTCCAAGGGTATTCTGGTAATTTGGGGTTGCTTCTGGGCTTCAGTCGGTCATAAAATATGCTTGGCCCGCATTCTGGCATCCATATCGATCAATGTCAAGAGGTCTGCATCGATCGACATACGTTCCTCTTCTCGAAAGCTTCCTCTCGCGAGGCAGACTGACCACTCCTTAGTAAAATGGGAATAACGTCTGTTACAGGATGCTGATTGACCTCAAACCGGTGGCAGTGGAAATCTAACTCAAATATATATCCTGTGTTAAAATATGTTTTTAATCTAACGGTCATAAGGTCTCCATCCATAGCTAGACATCTGACGCGTCTGTGCAGTTCTGCATCTCAAAAGACTCCAAAATCACCATATTTCTCCAGAACGTACCTGAACCTGTAAATACTCTAAATAGACTCTATATAGTAGTAAATATATATTAAATCACTTATAGACCATGGCTGAAAGTGGGTAAAATCCATGGTCTATCACCTCACAAAAAATCAAGGACGAAAGAACCAGCAGAATGGGTTATTCCACTGTCTTCATTTAAGCCTTCGGATTGGAAACCACCTACTCTGAAAGATGAGGAATTACTTGAGGACCGGGTGCATGACATTGATCACTCACTAGTGATTGTCCCTGAGGATTCATGGGCCAAAATAATTGAGTGGTCCTCAACTTCCAAGTAAGTTTATATTGTTTCTCAAAACGTTAGAATAGTATCATTTTTAACTGAATTTGGCATTGCAGTGAACTGAAAATTGGACCTTCTATGTTAACAAGTGTGTTAGCAGCACGCGTCATGGGACCTACAGAGTGGCTTTTGAATCACGTGAGTCTAAATTTGTTCCTTAATATTTTCAGTACACGACTTACAATCTCTTATTAAAATTTTAGGAAATTGATGCTATGATGTACTTATTCACTGAGAGGACTACTTTGCGACGATGGGAACCAAGTAAAGTAGCATTCATGAGCTGCATGTTCAGTAATCAAATGAAGACCTCTTTCGAAGAGTTTCGGAAGGACAAGAAGAAATTCAAAGTATCAGAACTGCTTCACCGGTACGGCATTGGTGAACTTCCAGCACACGGACGAACAGGACTGATGTGGGATCTTGACGTTACACGCATGTATGTGCCTCTAAATGTCGGTAAACACTAGATCTCCATGTGTGTCAACTTTGTTTCTCGGTCGATAGAGGTCTTTGACTGTGAGGGATTGAAACACAACAAGGAAGTGGAGCCATTTGCCTTTCTCATCCCTAGAATTGTCAAATCTGTTCCCTCTTCAAAGAGTCGGCAGCAACTCAAGGTCAAGCAATATAATTTCAGTTACGCCCCAATGCCCTACTTACTAAACAAGAGTAGCAGTGATTGTGGAGTATATGCCTTGAAGCACATTGAATGTCATCTTCTAGGCTTGGACTTCTCCCTCGTGAATGACAACAACATTCGAGAAACGCGCCAAAAGATTGCTTACGACCTATGGGAAGCTGCCAATGATCCTGAGCTTATTTTGAGAATGGCACAATACACTCCTCCAAAGACGATCACAAATCCTCTAGTGGAACTTGATTGAAGTTCTTTCGTTTATGACTTGTTAAGGAAGTAGGCTGTTATTGGCTCTCTTATTTGACTCTTGTATTTGATTCTTGTAGTTACTCTTTATTTTTTACTTTATTTGAAACATTTAGTTGCTCGATTTAACTGTTGTGACAATCTTTATCAACCCCTAATATTCCCTAAATGAGTGGTATGCGAAGACAATCCTTATCAACCCCTAAATATTCCCTATCTATACCCTATTTGACACTAAAGTAAGACAAACCATTTGAAACCTTATATATGCCCTAAATGCCACTAAAGTATGACAAACCATTTGAACCCCTATCTATGCCCTAAATGCTACTAAAGTATGACAAACGATGTAAACCCAATGAATCCACACAAACCTTATAAATCACAAAAAAATCTTAATAATCAAGACAAATCTTAATAATCAAAACACATACAAGTTTACCCTAAAATCCAACCCGAGTGGAAGAAACGTTTGACCTAAAAAAATCTTATATAATACCATCAAATGGTCTGAAACCCTACATATTTCATCGTTTGTTTCTCCTACTTCTCGAAAAAAAACCTCTCGTTCCTTCTCAACAAAGAATGACGAACATGAATCACAATGAAGGATCCATTCCAGATGCTGGTGTGGAAAGGGGATTGTCACATATGTTTCAAAAACAGAGGAGAACCCATATAGACGTTTCTTCAGATGCGAGATTGGTATACAGGTAAATCTGTAATTACTTATTCATCATTATTCAATATGATCAGAGAATAAACAGATGTGAGATTGACTTGTTTTGTGTTTTCAAACAGAGAAAGAAAGAAAAGCATCTTTTTAAGTGGGTCGAGGAGGCTCTGTTTGATGAGATTCACTGGATGGATGACCATCAGGCGAGAATTGCCGAGGAAATTGAAGATCTGAGAAGTTCTATGCAGAAAACAGTTGAGGAGGAAGTTATGAAACTGAAGAATTCGCTCCATGTAGATTGTGTAGGATCCATTCTCAGTATTTTATGTCTCTGGACCAAATGTGATTGACATTGTAATGGTTCTCTGATTCAAGTTACATTGTCAAAGATTGAACCAATTTGATTTTCAGTTTTATCGTCATGTGTCGAACAAATGTGAAAATAAAACATCTATTGAATTCTAATGTTAAGACCTAAACGATTTCCAATTGCATCATTTGACATGGACAAACTCTCACATAACTTCCAAAAACGAGAAGAACAAAATGCATACTCTCTGAAGCATAAAATTCTATTGTTAAACAATCCTGAAAAAACTGAAACATTACTTGGATAAAACGAGAAGAACAAAATGAAACAGTCTCTGAAACATAACTTGCATTGAACGAATTGAGAATTCTATATTGCTCTATCACATTATCTCCTGTTGTGGCCTTCAATCCCACATCGACTGCATTTCCAAACTGTAGAGCCTTGAGTTCCTTGTGACGAACGGATCTTATCTTCGGCTGTCTCGTATCTGCGTTTCTTTCTCCTACCTGCAGCTCGTCTACTCTCTGGAGGAAGAATTTTTTACTTCTCCACATGAGATGGAACTTTCCATGCATCTTCGGGGACGCTAATAGGATTTATGCTTTCTTCATAAGCCGAGCGCCATGAGGCAGTAGTGTACATGTCATCTGTGAGTGTGTGTGGTCTTATTCCAACACTGAAGCCTGCTTTTATGGCGTGCCTGCATGGGGTTTTCATCAGATCAAATTTCCCAAAAGAACACGTGTGTCTGACCAAGTCTACCGAGCAGTCGAAAGTGTCACCTTGAACTAAAA
>NC_027753.1:13151062-13151772 GCF_000695525.1 Brassica oleracea var. oleracea
CAACTCCAAAGGCAATAGGATATAAACTCGAGTTTCCATCTAATGCAGTAGCAACTAGTAATACTCCTTTGTATTTGCTCTTCAAAAACGTCCCATCCACCACAATAACTTTTCGAATTGCAGCATAGAAACCGCAAACACTCTGACCAAAAGAGATGAAGAGGAATTTGAATCTCTCTTTTGTATCCCTTTCATAAAACGTGTGTGACCTTGGATTAGCTTCCTTCATCATATGCAAGTATTTGGGAATTTTTTCATAACCTTTCTCTGGAATACCTTTCACTGCGTTGATTGCATATTCACGTGCATCCCACGCCAAAGAATAGGATATCTCAACTCCATGTACCATACGCATATACTGGATTATATCATTCTATCTCGGCCCTTCTTTAGCAGTTTCATACTTATGCATAATCAGAGTACCCATTGTTTTTGCTGAAACTGTCCGAACAGAACCCTTCCTATTGGATGCAGCACATGAATGATCAGGTACATACTTTTTGATGATAAAATACGATGAGCATGTTAATCCCTCTGCACGAACATGCCAGGTGCAATCATCATCTGAGCAACGAATGAACCACACTTTTTAATCCGATCTGGCAACCACGTACTCTAAATTATGTTTCATTGCACATATTTCGAATGCTGCCTTCAAAAGTGTTTTGGAACTAAAAGATTGACCCTTCTTCACAACATCCACCAAAGAA
>NC_027753.1:13151878-13178038 GCF_000695525.1 Brassica oleracea var. oleracea
TCACTTGAATCGTCAGACTCCATAGGCGCTTCCTCTCTGTTAGGCGACTCAGTACCTTCTTCCGCTATGTTAGAGGCTTGAGTATTCACACACAACTGCGTTGAAGCTTTGTTCTTTACATATGTAAGAAAATTTCTTACTTTCCGATCACTGGTGATGATAACAGGTGGTGAGTAGATGCTATTGATCAAATCGGAAGGTAAATAACTCAGCTCTATATTGACCATGTGTACATCAATTCCAAAGTCTTCACACACCATAACCTTTAGGTTTTCAAAGCTTGAACTTGTGTCCAAAGTAAGTAACCTGCCTCCTTTTTCTTCATCAACAAGAAATCCCCATCCATTGTTCATCGACGATTTCCACAAACCACATGAAGCATATATGTTAATCTTCATATTTTAGAATGACAAAAGTTTGGAGAAACTGAAAAATGAAGAAAACTTCCACGTTGAATTTTCAAAATCGTGGTATGTTGAAGAAGAAAACTAGATTTTAGGAAAAACAATTAAAAAAGGAAATAAAAAACATTTAAAAGATTTACAGAATATTTCCTAACCGTTTTTGGCTAGATTTTCGGATTTTGTAATTTCATTAGGTAGAATTTGCATTCTATATGTTTAGAAATTAGAAGGTCTGGTAGAATATTGTATACCACCGGTGTAGACAAAAACACAATTCGAATAAAGAATTTCCTACCTTAGTAGATTATTTAGTTTTTGTAGCGCATCAAATCTACCAGTTATGTAGAGCATAGAGGGAATGAGGATTTTATATTCTTCCCTAGTAGTTGTTAATGTTTTCGGTGTATTGCGCATTCTACGACTGGTAGATCACTGTGTCTTTATTAGATTATACATTCTAAACCTCCGTAGATGGTAGATTTGATTTTCTAACACCTTTACCCCATTTTTGAAATTACTATTCAAATATTTTTTGAATCCAAAATTATTTTTCTTATATGCTGTTGCTTATCTACATCAAATATACATTTTTTCCAGATTTTTGTGCATTCTAAAAAAATTGATATGAATTTTTATATACAAAAAGGATAGTGAATGTCCAAAAGTGACAAAAGTTGATTTTGTTTTAAGGGGACAATACCTTAATTTAGTTGTTCTATATTGCCAATTTTCCCGTTATATTTTTGCCGTGTTCAGATTTTTTTTTTGTCAACACCATGTTCGATTACTCTTTATTTTACAGTAGTTAATAGAAAGGACAAATAGAATTGGGGGAAGAAGTGGGTTTTTGGTATCATGGGTTGGCATTGGCATGATTTCAGTGTTCCCGCAACCGGTTTTCGAGTTTGGACCATAAGTGTCGCCCAACTCAAGTGGTTTCTTTCCTTTTTCAGTATTTTTTTTCTTCTTTGTTGTTTATGATATCATCATGATCATCATACTAAACAATTACCGCGTGCCATTCTAATTACCATGTTACCAAGGAATATTAAAAAGCATTTTCTTAGTATTAACTTTTCATTAATTCAGTCGTCGGTACAACACTTTAACAAATATGTCACAGTATAATAGAGTTTAGGTATATAATTCATTTTGAACCAAAAAAGGGTACATAATTCATAAAAGAGGTCTTCTTATCTATTCTGTCAATCACTATATTTCCATCTCTGGGTTTGAATACGGACTAATACTTGGCAAAGTAGGTAAGCAGGAATATTCACGTCTTGGCTCAACGGTACAAGCATAGGCCAACGAATCACCATTGTATAGAATACGAGTTATTAGTCCTCGCGGTAACAGATGCTGCAATTCTCATAAATACCATTGAATCAAACGCCAATAATAAAATGTACTCACAAACTGTTCCTTCAGTATTTTCTTTTGTCCAAAAATATAGGGTTCGAACTCATTGTGTTATAAATCAGATGTTTCCTCATGCCGTGAAAAATCAATGACCTAGAATTAAAACCCATTGATGCTAATGCTACTGTAATTTAGCTCGTGTGTGACAAATGTCTTTAACTTCCCAAAACATTATAGCTCATGTTAATACCGAAATTTAAAGCTTGGCTTGATGCGAAACCACTCAGATATTTAATTCCAAGAGGAGCATGTAGTCAAGTTTGATAGCAAAACAGTGGACAAGGTTCATGAGATGTAGCATGATCATAAAATGTTATATTCATCTACACTTTGTACAATTACCATTTTTGCCTCTACAATTTAATCATGTGCATTCGAAAACAACCCATCAAAACGCCAAAACTCCTAGCGTCGATTTGAGATTCCGTAGTTTCCTCCGATCTAGAGTTCTTGGGCTTTCGATTGTAAACTCCGCAACATAGATATTAGAAACAACCTGTTGGATCCAATCTTTGATCCATCGTCATCAATTAGGACCCCAACAGCTCAAGTACATGACTGTCCTGAGAGACTCCTCAGCTTTCTTGGCCGTGTCACCATCCTTACAGGAGGCGACAACGGTGGTGGACGAAGAAGAGAACCTGTTCGCCTGAGTAGCGGATCTCACATTGTTTCGGATACGTTGATTCACCGATCGGATCATGTAATTCCACCTACATAGACCTAATTAGTCTTTGGAGGCCTCCACAGCTCCAATGGTTGCTGCCACTGAGACAGCAGGGTTATACAGAGTAACCAAACCAATCTAGAGCTCACCTAGAGCTTAAGATAGGGATAATCAAGACTAGAAAGTGATCTAAAGAGAAGGATCACCTTGAAGAACAAGATCTCAAGATAGATTGCTAGCTTGGAAGCTTATGCGTAAGAGAGATAAGGATAAGATGAAAATGATTATTCTGATTGATACTCTGCAAGCTGTAGTCAGCCAGTACATAAAGGAAATCCCCAAACAGTCACATACGACTCATTTGCTGACTCCACAAAAGACAAAAGCTTGGGACAAAGCCCTAAAGGAAATTGCAAAGACTGAAATTTGAAAATAAACCGAAACCGGTTTAAGTGATAGCTTGTGATCCTGTCACACTACTCCCCTGTTTCAGAACATCCTTGCCCTCAAGGATCAAAGTTTGGGAACTTGGCGACAAAGTCTTGATAGAACTCCCAAGTGGCTTGGTCCTGGCCGTAACCTTTCCACTGCACCAGAACCTTTGTTACTGCCTTGTTGCGATGCTTAACCATCTTTTTCTCCAATATGCATTCTGGTTCCTTCGCGTTACCCAAGTCTTGACAGTACTGCGGAAGCTTAGGGGTTTCATCGGGTGGGTTTGAGCAAAGCTTCAGTTGACTAACGTGGAATGTGTCATGAATTGCGGCCTCAGGGGGTAGTTCAAGTTTGTAAGCTACTGATCCAACTCTTTCCAGAACACGAAATGGACCGTAGAAGCGTTGTGAGAGCTTATGCGGAATGTGTCTTGCCTTGAGGGAGTGTTGCCGGTAAGGCTGTAGCTTCAAGTACACGTAATCCCCCACTTTGAACTCTCTGTGTGAGCGGTGAGCATCTGCTGATTGCTTCATGCGATTCTGAGCACGGAGCAAGTGGAACTCTAGCATATTGATGATCTCTTCTCGTTTCAGCATGCTTCTGTCAACAACCGCAGAGGAACTTTCTCCTGGGAGGTAAGGGAGGTGGATTGGTGGTGGTTGGCTGTAGACGATCTCATAGGGGGTACACTTGATGGCAGTGTGGTATGTCGTGTTGTACCACCACTCGGCCAGTGGGAGCCATTTGCTCCAAGATTGAGGAGCTTCAGCAGTCATACAACGCAAGTAGGTCTCCAGTGTCTCGTTGGTTGCTTCTGTTTGACCGTCCGTTTGAGGATGGTACGCAGTGGAGCGTTTGAGATCAACACCTTGGACTCGAAACAGTTCCTTCCACACCTCGCTTAGGAAAGTTGGATCACGATCACTGACTATATCCTTTGGCATGCCGTGGAGCTTGAATATGTTGTCAAGGTACAGCTGAGCGACTTCGATGGCTGTGTAAGGGTGTGATAGCGCCATGAAGTGTGTATTTTTGCTGAGCCTGTCCACCACAACCAAGATGCAATGTTTTCTACCTGAAGGGGGGAGACCTTCTATGAAATCCATGCTTATGGATTCCCAGACACCGTTAGGGACGGGTAATGGCTGGAGGAGACCTGGTTTCGCAGCTTGATCGTTCTTGTTTCGTAGACAGACAGAGCAGTTGCGCACGTAATGCTGAATCTCCACTGTCATGCGTGGCCAGTAAAAGAGAGATTTAACTCTTTGTAAGGTAGCGTCTCTGCCTGAGTGACCACCGAGCGCAGAATCATGCAGCCATTTCAGTATGTGAAGCTTGGCTTCTGCATTGTTTCCCACAACAAGCTTCCCTTTCCTTCTCAATTCATTGTTTGTGAACGTGAAAGCAGGATGAGGCTTGGTGCCTGTCTTTAGTTCAGCGATGATCCTTCGCAAGTTAGGGTCTGTCTCCCAAAGTAGTTTGATGGAGTCATAGAACCCGTGATGGGACTGAGACAGAGTAATGTTCAGGAGTTGAGAACCAGAGACCCGTGATAAAGCATCGGCTGCGACGTTCTCTTTACCCTGCTTGTACTGTATCTCGAAGGTGTATCCCATAAGCTTTGACAACCACATATGCTGAAAAGGAGTAGTCATTTTCTGCTCCATTAAGAACTTCAGACTTTTCTGGTCAGTCTTAATGATGAAAGGTCTGTGTGCGAGATATGCGTTCCAGGTTTGGACTGCATGAACCACAGCTAACAGCTCTTTCTCGTAGACAGATAAGGCTTGGTGGCGTGGACCCAATGCGTGACTGATGTAGCAGATAGGGTGGTTGTCTTGCATCAAAACCGCGCCGATGCCTGTGTTTGAAGCGTCTGTTTCAACAACGAACGTCTTTTCAAAGTCGGGGAGGGCCAAGACTGGTGCAGTGGTGAGAGCAGTCTTAAGGTCTTTGAATGAGACAGCGGCTTCTTGTTTCCATGTAAAACCATCTTTCTTGAGAAGAGAGGTTAAGGGCCTTGCAATCACACTGTAACTTTTGATGAATCTCCGGTAATAGTTTGCGCCACCAAGGAAGCTGCGGAGTTGCTTCTGCGTTGTTGGAACAGGCCATTGTTCAATGGTCTTGATCTTTGCAGGATCAGTGCTGACGCCGTCTTTGGAGATAAAGTGCCCCAAATATTCGATGACAGTAGCGCCAAAAGTGCATTTCGAGGGTTTAAGGTATAACTGGTGCTGTTGGAGGAGTTGGAACACTTCCCTAAGGTGTTTCAAGTGATCGCTCCAGCTAGAGCTGTATATCAGAATGTCGTCAAAGAATACGAGGAGGAATTTGCGCAGTACTCCTTCAAACACTTTGTTCATCAGGCTCTGGAATGTACAAGGGGCGTTGGTGAGGCCGAAAGGCATCACTAGGTACTCGTAGTGGCCAGAATGTGTTTTGAAGGCTGTTTTGTAGACGTCGCTAGGAGCCATTCTGAGTTGGTGAAAACCAGAACGCAGGTCCAGCTTCGTGAAGTATTTTGCGTTACCAAGCTCATCAAGTAAGTCCTCCAGCAATGGAATTGGGTACTTATCTTTGATGGTTTGCTTTTTTAAGCCTCGGAAGTCAACGCAGAGACGCCATGTGCCATCTTTCTTCTTCACTAGGACGACTGGGGAGGCGTAAGGGCTCGCGCTGCACTGAATGATTCCTTGATCGACCATCTCGCGGATCATTGTATCGATCACGTCTTTCTGGAGTGTGGAGTAACGGTAGGGTCGCAGGTTGACAGGGTTAGCTCCTGATTCCAGAGTGATCTGATGGTCGAATCCTTCTCTGAACGGTGGAAGATCTGTGGGTTCTTCGAAAAGTACAGAGAAGTCGTCAAGGAGGTGTTGTAGCGCAGGATCATCTGCCATGTCGCTCTGACTAGCTGATAGGTGTGAGAACATAGAGCTAGGGTCGAGGCTGGGGGAGTCGTCCTCTAGTATTTCTCGAACCTGAAGCAGAGCTAACTGCGGTCGCTTTGATAGAAGCTTGTTGAAAGTGCCGCCTTTGATGATCTTGCAGTTATCTTTTAATACACCTCGCAGGACATTCTTGTTGCCGTTGAGTGTGAACTCTATTCTTGGATTGAGGAAGTCCCATAAGATTGGACCAAGAGTGGAGAGCCACTGGACTCTGAGTACTAGATCATAGCAATCTAGAGGTATGGTTCTGATTTCCGAGGTATAGGAGTAACCTTGGACGTTCCATGAGAACTCGCTGCACTTGAAACGTGAGACCATAGTGCTACCATTTGCTGCTGTGATGGCCATAGGTGTGATCTTCTCCAGGCGACAACCTATCTCGTTAGCGACATTGAGGTCCAAGAAGTTGTGGGTACTGCCGTTGTCGATCAGTATGTATAGCTTTCTCTTGCCATATTGACCGATCACTCTCATGCAGTTGAAAGTGGCTGAGCCGTTGAGGGCATTTACCGAAATCACCGGTGTGGTGCCATCTTTGTCATTAGTGGTTATGGCCAATTGCTCGTCCAACTCTTCGTCGGAATCGTGAAGGTTCTGCTCCTCGTCATCTTCACATTCCATAACAAAGATCTGAGACCTTTTATGTTTTGCGCTATGACCGGGGGTGTAAACCTCATCACAGAACATGCACAACCCTTTAGCTCTGCGGTCTTGCATCTCTTGGTACGAGAATTTGCGTGGTGGTTTGTCGGTATTAGGGAGAAAGGTAGTGGCTTTTGGTTGTGGTTGTAGGGGGGTTTGAGGGGCTGGGGTCCATCGGGGCTTTACCGGGGGCTTGATGCTGAGAGGAGGTGTTGAACATCAACGCTTCCAGTCTGTCAAAGCGCGAGTCAAGCGAGTCGGCGCGGGACTTGAACTCGGCGGCGAGGAGCTCGTGTAGTGAGCGGATCTTGTCGACCTGTTCCGTCAGGGACCATTCCTATAGTCTTGTTTCTACCATCGTGGCCGAGGAACCTGGCTCTGATACCAATGAGACAGCAGGGTTATACAGACTAACCAAACCAATCTAGAGCTCACCTAGAGCTTAAGATAGGGATAATCAAGACTAGAAAGTGATCTAAAGAGAAGGATCACCTTGAAGAACAAGATCTCAAGATAGATTGCTAGCTTGGAAGCTTATGCGTAAGAGAGATAAGGATAAGATGAAAATGATTATTCTGATTGATACTCTGCAAGCTGTAGTCAGCCAGTACATAAAGGAAATCCCCAAACAGTCACATACGACTCATTTGCTGACTCCACAAAAGACAAAAGCTTGGGACAAAGCCCTAAAGGAAATTGCAAAGACTGAAATTTGAAAATAAACCGAAACCGGTTTAAGTGATAGCTTGTGATCCTGTCACAGCCACTAACCATGCTTTGCTCCTTGAACTCATCTTTTCTTTTTTTTTTAATTAATTGCAAATATCAGAGAAACGCTTGCTTTGTTTTTTTGTTTGTAAAATGGAAAATTGCTTTGTGAGAATTGTCTATGAAAAAGATGAGATTCGATGAGTTCTATTTATATAATAATAGAGAAGAAGAGGATCAGATTTTTAGCCGCTTGTTAGAGTGCAAAACAAGATGCTGTCTCCCCTGGTTTCCCCCAAGTTTTTGTCGTCTGGGTTTGGTGAATTGGCTTGTTTACCAATGTGCCCACATGTTAACAAATTGGATAAGGGCTAACATTGTATTTTAAGAGATCCCGGATAGCACTATGCGCACTTGGTTTTGGTTACTATAACTGGCGCTCGTGCCAACCTAAACTTTTCTTTTTTTGTAATATCTCCTCTGATTGATTATTTTAAACTAATCTTCGATTAATTTGTAACGACAATATCAGGTTTTGTTTTTGAAATTTGTCATAGTGTAATCAATTCATGTCTTTATCTGACTATTCGTGCATCTGTCAGTTAAATTGTGGTAAAAGTTTGAGCTTTCTACAATTTGTAATATATTTTAGTACATGATACATGATTCAAAGAAGAAAAGATGCCCGAGCAAAGGAATATCTTCTTAAAAAGGAATTCATGTAGGTATTGTGTTGTTGTAGTCTTCGTGAACGACATCATTTTTGTTCGGCCAGTATGTTAGGCTTCGATTGGTAAGACTTGAGTGATCGCAGAATCGGGGAAAAATAGTTAAACTGCAAAAAAAATTAATAAACTGCGAAAAAAAATTAAAAATTACGGAATGGTGGAATATAAATTATATTAATTAAAATAATTTTATATGATATTTACTTTATTATAAGAAAAAACAAACCCCAATAGTTAAACTAATTATTAAAAATGTGAAATAACTAAAATTTATTAAAAATACTTTGCTTTTTATTATAAATATTTAGCTTATTTTCAATATTGACATCTTCTAATATTTTAAAAACAATTATCGCAATATTTTAAAACAAATTATGGTATAATTTTATTTACAACATAACTATTTATTATTAAAAATTTATTGCTATTTATTTAAACTTTTGAAATGATATTATCATATAATTCGTAAATAATCTACTAAAACTCACTTTTTCGCTTAATGAATTTTTTTGTGTTTGTGGCCCTGGTTGGTAATCTTGCGGAATATCGGAATGACGTTTCAAACGAGATTTCGCAAGGTTTTTCCCAATCAACAGAAGTTGCGGAATGAAGAAAAAAACACAATGTGATATTATCATATTATTTAAAATGTGAAAGTGTTGATGTTGTAAATAATGTACTCAGACTCACTGTTTCATTTAATAGATTTTTTCTTTATATTTTTGTCAGTGAAAATGCAACTTTTGTTGATTGGTAAAAAACTTGTAAAAATCGCGATTAAATGTTATTCAGCAATTCTGCAAAGTTAGCAATCATGGCCTAAGTTTCTTTTTCTTCTCTGAGAACCGAGCACCGGTTCATCAACCGATTTAGCTGATGAAAATGCCGTCTAACGTAAAGTGTTTTGATAGCAGAAGCTAATATAAAACTTATTATTTCACTCTATTATCGTTTATTTACATTGAACATCCTTATTTATAGCCTAATACATTCGTGTTTCATTCGCATGACACACCGTCACCAAGTGAAACAAATCAGTTATGGGTAGGCACCAACTGAGATGTAGTTGACGTTGGCACATTTGCTTTTTCTTTTGAGGTCACTTCGTGCGTGATTTATTTCTTAGAGTACTTTTTATCCTTCTCATATGGTAAAGAAAATGACCGTTGTAGAGAGCACCCGTTCACGCATTGCCGTGCCTAGAGTAGCTGTGGCCTAAGGCAAAAAATAATTCACTTTATATTAAAAACAGAAATTGGCGGTAGTGCACCAAAATGGACCATTTATTAGCCGTTTACCCTTGAACATAGAGTACTTATTTTCATGGCCGTTTTACCCCTATGAGCTACTTTCTCTTATGATGCATAGACGCTCTGTTGCGTGTCAGAAGGCATCGTTCTACACATTTGACAGTGCAATGTCTTGAAGCTCCCCCCAAAGTAAACGTAACAGCGGTAGTTGCGTATAGGTGTTACTTTCCGGAGCATCGAAGAGATGCATTTATTCGTACTGCCGCAGCCACCCTATTTCTGATATTTCTATCAATTCTTCTTCGATCCTCGTTTCATTCCATACATTTTATACCAATAACCCTCTAAATCCCCCAAATCAACATTTTCCCTTTTTGGTTAACCCACAAATCTCCCAATTTTTTTCATTGTCCTCTGCCGTAATCGTCTATAATCGGAGAAATATTTCTTCCTCAGAAAATGTTCACCGTCGGTGAAGAGCCTTATGGTGAGCGAGTGAGCTCATATCACAAAATCAAGAGAACCGAGTTGATTATTGATGTGCTTGAGCCTGAAGAGATAGAGTTCTTACACAACTAGAATTTTGGAAAGATTTTGGCTGTCGAAGAGAATCCGCCATTTTCGGGTGCATTTGGACAATATGTCATTGTTCGGTTCCTAAAAGTCAACAAAAATTATGAGATCTGGTTTTGTTTGCTGGAAACCCGGTTATAATGTCACTTGAGGAGTTTTCTACAGTGACTAGGTTGAATTGGGGGAAGATACCAGACCGGCCTAAGAAGAAGAAGAGAAACCCTTTGAATGAGAAGCTGTATTGGAATGAACTGCTTGGCACCCTGAATTTATGTACGGTAGATATCGTAATTGATATGCTGAAGCAAAAGAAGGTCTAAGACAGAGAGACTAGGATTAAATTCGCTTGCCTCGCTATCACGTCATACATCTTTTTTCTTCTTCACATACACCTCGACTCATCCCCGAGCACGTTGAAATGATTAGGGACCTCGATGGATTTCTTGCATACCCATGCTGCAGAGCCGCATATCAGACGCTTGCTACATCTCTGATCGCGAAAGAAAAAATCGCTTTATCTCAGGCATCTGTTGCCATCAAGGGTTACGTTGACGCTATCCAACATGTTCTCCCCGTCGCTATTCCACAGCTAAAGAAGAAATCATTTGGAATGGGCCTGTCGTTTTTGTTGAGTCAGAAAGTGAGGGAGTGACACCTGATGAAGACCCTATTTCAGAGGAAGACAATCTGGCGCGTCTGAAAACCAATCACGGGCGACTAAGTTCTATGTCATACATGGGCATGCTAAGATCATCGATAACGAGTGCTAGGTTCGTCTTAGGTTTAGATAGCAACCTTAGTTCATATAAAAATGTAAACGCTATGGTTAGAAGTGATAATAAAACATAGAGATGCCAGGTTAAGTTTTTTTGTTACATATTAAATTTATATGGCAACCGATAACTTATTTTTTTTTGGCTAATTATCATTTTGGCGACTACTTAGATTGATAAATAAATGTATTTGTTTTATGTTAAATCTATTCGATAGTTGCTAACTTGTGTAGATGTTGCTAATTATCATATTAGCGGCGATCCTTTCTGAGATATAAGGTTTTTTGTGTTTAGGCTTGTTATTTGCCTTGTTGTTTTATAACACTCTGTCTGTTCACGCCCTGCAGGTAGCTGTCAAGTCAATTCTCGATGATCCGTACGAAGAATGGTCAGCTGGAGCTGATTTTGACTGGTTTGATGAAATCGAGGATGATGCGGTAGACAACATGGTCTGCCTGATTTTCGAGGGTTTTGCATTTCGTAAGGAAATGTTCATAGGAAGTCTTACCGCCAATGACTTGGCACCCATGAGGCTCGAGAAGAAACATAAGGAAAAGGAACCGAAAGAGAAGAACAACAAATATAATACTGCTGATATGTCGGATGGCGAGGGTTCAGATCCACAATCCCACATTGGAATTGCTAATTTTGTCACCTCGCAGTTTAGCG
This sequence comes from Brassica oleracea var. oleracea, assembly GCF_000695525.1. Lineage (NCBI taxonomy): Eukaryota > Viridiplantae > Streptophyta > Magnoliopsida > Brassicales > Brassicaceae > Brassica > Brassica oleracea. Next base: position 13,163,104 of record NC_027753.1, read on the forward strand.
ACAAGTTCAGATCTACTACCAGGGATATACGTGATGAGATTAGTTCACTAGAGAGTAGACTGGATCACGCGATGAACGCTAAAATTGAGAAACTCGTTGAATCAACTAATCATGCGCAGCATATAGCTCTTCTGCAGGCCACTGTTTTTGGAAGTCTCCAAGAGATTGAGCGGAAGCTAACCAATGCCCTAGTCGACAATGTTAAAATTATGCAATCCGCCGTAATTAAGGGGGTAATTAATTTAATTGGTAAATCAAACTCAAAAAGTGTTAGCGGAAGAGACAGTAGATGGTGACACACTGAATAACGTTCCCCCATTGTCAGACAGAAGGGACTGTTTACCCACAATCACATAGATGGCATCTTGCGTGACCTCAACGAAATGTCCCAGGTTAGGCCATCTTCGGTGATTCTCTATCGTTAAACACATTTCTCTCATTGTTCTCTAAATTTTACCTTTGTATTGGTTTTTCCTCTTCAAAAGATGTTCCCAATGCACAGGTCAGCCCTCAAGTGAACTTAGATGGGGCAGAAGTTCATCAAGAGCTGCAAGGACCCAATGTAGCCGCTAACCCCCTTAGTATGTCGGTAAGATATGTGTGAGCAGGCAATTAAAACATTTTTTTTTATATTTGGCCTGACTATGTATGCTAAATTGATGTTGTTCACTGTGATTATCACAGCCCCCTGAACTTGGTGAACAGTCAGCACAGCTTGTGTTCCAACATAGTAATCCCATTCCGCCTGCCTAGGGGTTTGCTTCTGATGAGGTTACCCTAACATTATTTTTTGATCTCCTTTATCACTCTACACATAATCAGATGCATATACCTTATAATCAGATGCATATACCTTATAATCTTCTCGAAATCCCGCCTTTCTCACTGGGATTATCCCAGGAAACTGCACCTGATGCACCTGATGAACTTGCCAATGCGAACCCGATTAATTACGTCCTACCAACTAAGCATGCAGAGCACTATGTATCGGAGACGCACAAGAGTAAAAGACTGAGCAAAATGCCATCTGGCTTGAACGATTTTAGGTGTGACCCAAAAATAGCAGTAGGTCTCTCTCATTCCCGATCTCGCTCATCGTTTTCATCAGTTGGAAGAACTCCTCCAAAACGAAGTAGGTTAGAAATCTTGTTTATAGTATGAGTAAGTCGAGTTCGTAAAAGAGGTTACAAGTGCGAGGCGAGTTTAATACACAGATCGAGCTTGAAATTAAATCAAGTATTGAGCTCGCTAAGTTACAATCTCTTTCTAGCTCTCTATTAGAAAAAAGTCTGTCCATTTCTCGTCTAGAAAAGGTTTTGATCGGATAAGACAAGGTTTTGATCAGATAAGAGAAGAGACAGCTCGTCGTCCTTGTTGATGAGATCATATATTCGTTCTCCGTCAGATGAGGTCACATAACGCAGGTCTGGGTTGATTCGTCCCTAGGCATTAAATGCAAGTCAATGTGTTGTCCATACTTGTTTGACTAGTCATCACATATGCCTTGAGTATGGGCTCTGGCTTGTCGCGTTGCTTTCGTCCCTTATGTTTGTCTTTTAGCGAGCTGGACATCTTTAGTTTGCAGGCCCATTAATTTTAGTGGGCTTTTCCTAAAACCGGACAGAGCATTGATAGGGGTGTGAAGCCTACCTCCACAATGCAGAGTCAAGTAATCTCAGATGTTTCTGATAAGTCTCCTGCATACTTCTGTTGAGAGGGAAACAAACCATTTGAATGGCTAAGAAATTATATTCTGAAAATAGTGTGTCTCTCAATATCTTTCATTCTGAATTTGTTGTTGATTTGTTGTAGGAGGTACGATAGGACTGCAGAGTTATTTCCATTATAACCTTTGAGTAGTAGGATGTTGTCTTTTATGTGGTATAGATAAAAATCGAAGGGTCATATTTAGACCAGGAGAATCCGGACTTGATGATAAAGGATCTGAACTTGTCAAACCATGCTCGTGGAAACTGCTCGATTCCATACAGAACCTTGTCAAGAAGCATAATATGATCAAGTATCGTCTTATCCACAAATCCAGCATGCTGCTTCATGTAAACGATTTTGGTAAGATATCCATGTAAAAATACGTTCTTTACGTCTATTATACAAACTCCAGCATGTTGTGTCCTCCCATTTTAATAAATATTTTGACAATTCTTTCTTTTTTTCCTTGCAAACATAGGGAATAATAGTCAATTTTGCTGTAAAACTCAGTTTAATTAGTTGTGTTTGAAATTATAGATTTGATTTGGATTTAAGGTTTTAGTATTTGTTTATGTATTTGTTTAAGTTGAGAAGTTTCTTTTCAAATTAAATGTTAGGGTTAATGCAATCCATGTTTGTTCTTGATTTTAAGGTCTTTTTGTTGATTAAAAATATATGGTAATTTTCATTCATGAGTTTGAGTTTCTGTGTCATATCTAATTTTCAGGGTTTTTACAGTTAATAATACTTCGTACTATTAAAACTAAGTAATATAAATTTTTTATTTTGACATTTCTATTTTTTTGGGCTTTATGTATGGTAGTACTAGATAATCATATCGATGAAGAATAAGGAGATACATTTAATTAAAGCGTAAATTAGCCATTTTCTTTTTTTTTGTAACTTGGCTTTCAAATTTGAAAACAAAAGAAATTGTAAAATATTACAAGCCTTAACAGGCTAAGGTGCAAATAGGGCAAGGCCCAACGATTGTTAAAGGAAACACATAGCTTAGGAACTCTTTAGTTGATGAGATAGAATGATAAGGTAGAAGGCCCAGGTAGTGAGATAAGCCCAGTCCAGACTGGGGGTTAGGAGATGAAACGGAGAAGATGAAACAGGTTGGATGATACGATCGATGCCAGAGATCAAGAGTTGAGTAGCCACAGCTGCATCATCGCCGAGCATGCAATAGGATTTGAAGACCGGAAGCTTTGGATACGGTTCCTGATTTGCTTATCAATGAGTCCGATCAAGGTGTCTGTGGTTCTGAAAGTTTGTTGGTGATACCTCTTGTTGCGCTCGTTCCAGAGCCAATAGACAGTCGCTTGCCACGCTAGTAAGGTAAGCCTACGCAGTTCTCTGTTTCCCCTTAACTGAATCATGTGATTTAAGTTTTGTTCCCATCCTACAGGCGTTTGGAATTGACATCAGAGAGCGATCGTCCTCCACACAGCTTCACTGAAACAGCACTCAAAAAACAGATGGTTGCGACTTTCCTGCTGGGAATTACATAGTAGACAATTTGGGTTCACGCCAGGGAGTCCCCAATGGAGTAGCCTGTCCTTTGTAGGACAACGGTCAAGCACCACCAGCCACATCAGGAAACTATGACGGGGAATACCCATAGAGTTCCAGACAGCAGCTGACCAGGGGACTGAGGGAACCGAGTCTTGTAGGTAAGCATAGACTGCTCCAGTACTAAACTTGTTACTCTTCTTTCCTTCTATTTCCCATTCGTACCAGTCAGCACTGTCAGATAGGGTTATAGGTCAGATAGGGTTATAGTAGTGAGATAGATATGAAGCGCTAATTTGTCCTCAGTTCTAGCAGGTGGGAGGAGCCATCGACCATGTTGATACAGTGAGCCAAGGGTTGCGGCTTTGGGAATACCTAGCCGTGAAGTTGAAGCCATCAGAAGTTCATTAAGATTACCAAAAGGCGACCAGTTATCAAACCAGAAGCTTGTTGAGAGCCCATTACCAATGCAACGCTTTATCAGTGTATAGATGAGGCCTCGAGCTTTGATGAGCTTATTCGCCAACCAAGAGTGCGAGTTATTCGGCTTTACAGTCCAGTAGTTGCTCAGCAATCCTTTTAGTATGACCTCCTTGTACCAGCAGACCCAAACCGAATCCGGTCGAAAGAAGAGCATCCAGACCAGCTTCAAAATACAAGATTTGTTCCAAGCATGAAGATCTTTGATACCTAAACCACCTTGCTCCTTTGTAAGTGTTACTTTATCCCGTGAAACTCGTGCAGATTGGTGACCTTCACTTGTACCATTCCAAAGAAATAAACCACAGAGGGAATTAATTCTATTGACACATGCCTTAGGAAGAATAAAAGAAGAGCACCAGAAGGTGGTGATTCCTGCTATTACGGTTTTGATGAGAAGTAATCTTCCCGCAAATGAGAGAGCTTTAGCCGACCAGGAGGAGAACCGTGCCTTAATCTGTTGCAAAAGTGGCTCACAATTTAGGAGAGTTAACTTCTTGGTGACCATAGGGACCCCCAGGTACTTCATCGGCAAGGTATGGTGAGGCATTCCTGTTGTAGCTTGAATGGTTGAGATCTCCTCCGGTGAAATGCCTGAGGAGAAAAAACTTGACTTTTGCAGGCTCACAGCCAGACCTGATCGCTTTTCAAACTCATGCAAGATCTGTAACACTCTTTGGACTGAATCAAGGGAGCCGTTGATGAAGACAAGAAGATCATCCGCGAAGCAGAGATGTGTAAGCTTAGTCTTGCGGCAGTTATGGTGATAGGAGAGTCGGCCCGTTCTAGCTTCCTGGTCTAACATCAGAGACAAACAATTCATAGCAATAACAAAAAGGTAGGGAGACAACGGATCACCTTGGCGCAACCCTCTCTTTCCCTTAAAATAACCATTCACCACTCCGTTATATCCCACAGTAAAGTTTGTCGTACAGACACAAGCTCTAAGGAGATTGAGGAGCGGAGGAGGGAGATTGAAGCTACGCAATGCCGCAAACAGAAAATCCCAGGAAAGGGTGTCGAACGCCTTTTCAATGTCCACCTTAATGGTAATTCTTCTTGCCCCTTTGTTCTTATGGTATCCATTGACCAACTCACTTGCTAGAACAGTATTTTCAAGCAATAGTCGTCCCTCCACAAAAGCTGTCTGGTTAGGTAGGATTAGGCCTGACAGGATCGGCTTTAACCGATGAACAAGTAGCCTAGAGATGACCTTGTAGATAGTATTAAGGCACGCAATAGGTATGTATTCTGCTATCATGGAGGCATCAGGAAACTTCGGAACGAGAGAGAGAATGGTAGAGTTAGTATAGCTTTAGGCAGAAATCCTGAGTTGAAAAAAATGATAATTGATGTCACCACTTCCACACCAATTACACTCCAAGCTCCTTTGAAAAAAGCTGAGGTTAGACCGTCGGGCCCTGGCGCTTTATTAGGGTTTAACGAGAACATCAACTTTGTTATTTCTTCAGTTGTTGGCATTAATAGCATCCTTTGTTGCTGTTGTAGGCTGCATCGGAACTGAGTAAGACTCTGAAACCAATCAGAAGGTGTATACAGTAGCAGAGGCAAAGGACCATCAGGGCCAAGAACAGCTTTAAAGTGGGCTACAGCATGGTCACTTATTTCCAAAGGATCAGTGAGGAGAGCATCAAAGATGAGCAGGAAAGATCTTATTGCATTGAAGCTCGCTCGTGTTAACCAAACACGATGCAAGAAGGTAGTATTAAGATCACCCTCCTTGAGCCAGTTTATTCTTGATTTTTGCAAAAAGAAACATTCTTCAATCTGACGCAGGAACTGCCATTTGAGATTGAGAGCCTGTTCCTCCGCAAATGTTTCAGTAGTTGGATCTTCCAAAGCGCGAACCTGCACAAGTTGAAGTAAACAGTAAGTCTCTTTCACTCTCTCCTGAATTTTGGAAAAGTTCTCTCGGTTAAGTGTTTTTAAACTTCTCTTTATGTTTTTTAGTTTCCAACACAGAGAAGTCAGGTTGGCAGACATGCTTCCGGCCTCAAACCAAGCTTCACGAACAACCTCAGAGAAACTCGGGTGTTTTGTAAGATAGTTTAGGAATTTAAAGGGCTGGGATCCGGCTTTGGGAAGGTCAAAGGCAAGGTCAACTAGGCAAGGGGAATGGTCTGAGAAATCAGGGGGAAGGAAAGTAGCAGAGATATGTGGGAATGAGGAGATAACATCACTAGTAACCAAACAACGATCAAGCTTTTTAGCGATAGGAGAGACAAGTTTCTTATTCATCCAAGTATGAGTTGGGCCATGGTATCGCAAGTCAAAAGCGCCGAGTTGAAGCAAGCAGTCTCTAAACTGGTAGATGTTTGAAGTGCTAGCATTGTCATTAAGGTCAGAGTGCTCCAAGGGATGAAGAATTTGATTGAAATCTCCACCAATCATCCAAGGTTTAGTATCAAGACCAAGGTTCATGTGCAAGTTGAGAAGCTCTACCCAGAGATCCGTCCTTTCATCACTCAAGTTTGAGGCATAGATAGCTGTGTAAATCAGAGGAGTACATCGTGGGAGAAGGACTTCACAAGTAATCTGCTGACGAGACTGAGCGATGACCCGAATCTTTACTGGGTCTTTCCAGATTATGATGATGCGACCATCTTCATCCGACAGATGATTGGAGAAGAAGTTCCAGCCTCTACAAAGAGTATTCATCAACTGAGCAAGCGAGAGTTCCTTTATATGTGTTTCCAGTAAAGCACCAAAAAGTGGCCGATGGCTATTGAGCCAATTTATGAAATTCCGATGTTTTCCTGGATCATTGAGACCACGGACGTTCCAAAAAAAGAGCTTTGCGCTCATTGGGAAGGTAAAAAAGAGTCTCCAGCATGCTGGAGAGCAGTAACATCAGTGAGTATCGAAAAAGGGTTTTGAAGTGGTGGGTCAAAAGATGGGGTTTCTGCAATGAAGTTAGCGAGACCTTCATGGAGAAAAGGTGAAAAAGGAATAGAGGAAGAAGATGGATTTGTCACAGTAGAAGGGAGCGGGGGTGAGAGGGAAGGAGAAGAGCGGCAGCGTTTCAGGGAAGGTTTGTATGATTTAACTGGTGGGCTATCAGTGGATGAATAAGAAAAGCTGGGGTTGGTGGCCAGAGGAGGAGGGGGTGGTTCTTTAGAGGGTGGTGGAAGAGAGGGATGAATAGAGGGTAGGGTTGATTGTGCCAGAAGAAAAGAAGAATTTAGGTTTTTGGCAACTTTAGTGGAGTCTATAGTAGGCGTAAAGGGCAAGGTCGGTTTAGAGGGAGTTTTCTTTGGAACATACTGCTTGGTCGGTTTAGAGGGAATCTTTTTGGAAGAGGAAGAGGGGGCCAGAGGACCTTTCGCCTTGCTTGAATCGCCATTCTCAGGTGCTACAGGTGGAGGAGGAGTATATTTAAGGCAATTACGCATGACATGGCCTAGCTCATGGCAGTGAGAACAGGTTGATGGGAGCCAGGGAAAGTCAACTTTAACTTCCACTACCTCACCATTCTGCCGCGTAAATTCCACTACAGACGGGAGTGGCTGGGTAAGATCAAGTTCAACTTTAACATGAGATAACGTTAAGTTCACCATATTAAGGGTAAAATCATCTGTTTCTTTAGGGTCCCCAACTAGTCCCGCGACCCAGCTGAGCCCTTCTTGGTGCCTCAAGTCTAGTGGAATGCCTGTGAGGTGAGCCCAGAGCATTATCGAACGGAGTGGAGGTGTAGTAGCAGAATGACCCGAGGACCACTGTGCGGTATGGAACATGCTATCACCCACATACCAGATATTTTTCTCCAAAATCTTTTGGCGCAAGAACTCACTTTGAATCCTTACAATGGCAGAGTGGTTGAGTGGATTAAATACACTTTGGATCTGATGGAAAGGAGGAGCTCTGCCATTAAAGTAGCAGACTATAAAGTCTTTATGCAATTCTGCACCTTTTTGAAAGACCGAATCTGGAATCATAACACTAGGTCTTCCATTTTCAGCAATGGTAACAGGAGCTAATCTTCTAAGGGTTTTGTCGCCTTTGACTCTGAGTTTTTCTGCTAGGGTTTGGGTAGGTTGAGGAACAGGGTGAGTATTGGAAGGGCTTGTTGGAAGTGTAGGAACATTGACAGGAATGGGGGGGCCGTAGGAGGTAAGGAGGATGTTTCAGGTTGGGCTGGGGTGAGGTCCATCGGGTCCACTGAAGGAGGGACCACAGAGGTGGATACTGTAAGTGGGGCGGAGGTTGAAGTTGAGGTAGCCCCATTAGTTAAAAGGGGTGAGTTACTTGTAGGAGGTAACATAGTGAATTTTTCTGTACGGACAGAGGTAGGTGTGAAAGTAGGGTTTGCAGTAAGACAAGGTATTGGAACAGATCCAGTAAGAACTGGGGTAGTAGATAGCTCTAGGTTAACAGATCCAGAGGCTTGAGTAAGGTGGGTAGAATGAGTCATGACAACATCAGTAGTAGGTGAGACAGAGGAACGAGAAGCAGAGCGGGGAAGTTTCTTGGAGGCTTCAGAGAGGGGTGGGTATTGGTTAAGGGATAGGGGTGAGTGGGGATCTGGAGGGTCAGGGGGAAAAGGTGGAGGAAGGAGAGCTTCATCTGAGGAAGGTGACGGTGGTTTGAGGGCGGAAACACCGCCGGGGATTGACCAACAATTCTGCATTGGGAACTGGGTCAGAGAGAAAAATTAGCCATTTTCCATAACAAATTTTGCATGTATGCATGTTAGCGGAGATTACGCGAAAATCTAGGGAAGTTGGATTTGTGAAATTTATTCACCAATATCCTCTCTTTTATCGTTTAAAATATAGGGCTCTCTAAAATATATCTTTGAAATGCATGTTATTTTTGGACGAACTATACGTTATTTAAAAACGAATTGCATACTTGACCAAAAACTAAAACAAAAATAATTCGGCTAAAACCCGTACTCGGCGGTGCGGTGGAGCCGACATCTCTCTCCTATAAACCTTTGAATAATGTTAGGAGTAGGAACGTTTATAGACAAATGAAAATAACTGCGATTATACCACATGTGTCACTTTTTTTACTGTGCTATACATTTAATCACTTCATTGTTTCATTTCTCATCTAATTTGCTTTGTTTATGACGTTTTAGTATACTAGATTCTAGTGCTAGTTACAAGTTTTCTAACAAGTTAATAATCCGGCAACCCAAAACCACCGAATTAGCTGTCAAAACTACCAGAAAATCGAACAAATCAGCTTTCTGTTTTTTTTTTGTCAAAAACTTAGTTCCAACAGTCCTTACGATAACAAAGATTGCTAGATGTGATACACTTAAGAAGGAAGAGTAAGAAAACAAAACAGAGGCTATACAACAAAACAAACGCCAATGGTAACAAGAACTCGCTAACTGTTCTTATAATTCTAGTCATTGCTGGAGTTTCCTAATATATTTTCTTTCTTCCAGAGACCAGAGCTAGCCTGGAAAAAAAAAACGGTACCGAAAAAGCGAACCAGAACTAACCGAAGACCCGAAACTGAAACCATACCAAAATCCTCAAATATCCGAATAGTTAATATATTTCTGTATCTGAATAACCGAACTGGAATCAGAACCGAACCGAAAATCGAACGGATACCCAAATATCCAAAAAAACAATTTTCATCTTTTTGATATAAGGTAAAATGTCATAAACTCCACTCAAACCGAGGTTGAACAGGAAGAGTGAGAACTTTATTACCATCATACCACATTATCTGTAATTTACTCTCTTATATTATAAATATGTATCTTATTTCTAAATTAAAATACAGTAAAACTTATAAAATTAGCACCGTAGTAATTCGTACTCTAGTTGGATTGATGAATATGCAATTATGTAACCACTAAACCGAACCGAATTTCATAAGTATCTATTGGATATAAAATGTTTTATCCGATACACCCGGAACCGAATGGTTCCTACCCGAAACCATACTGAATACCCGAATGCCTAGGGCAAACCAGAGCTATAAGGTACGAACCAGTATTTCTAATTGGTGCTAATGTGTTTGATGATACTTAGTTTTTCTTCTCTGTTTGACTAACTTTTTTAAGTCTTTTAACTTCCCAAACATTAATAGATCATATGATTACCGAATTTAAAGCTTGGTTTGATGCATAAGCGTTAAGAATCCCATTCCAAGAAGAGCATATAGTGAAGTTCGATAGCAAAAACAATGGCAAGCTCGATTCATCACACAAATGGATACAGTAACATGAACAAAAAAATTAATATTCATCTCTATGTTCTGTACATTTCGAAACCGTCATTAATTGTATCCCGAAACAATCCATCAAAACCCCAAGACTCATAGCGTCTATTTAAGGTTCTTAGGCTTTCGATTCCACCGACATAGATAAAACCTTTCGGATCCAACCGAAGGCAAATATAATAAAAATCTTACATCTGTCTTCATCAATTAGGACCCCAACAGCTCAAGTACCTGACTGTCCTGAGAGACTCCTCAGCTTTCTTGGCCGTGTCACCATCTTTACCGGAAGCAACGACGGTGGTGGACGAAGAAGAGAACATGTTCGCCTGAGTAGCGGATCTCACGTTGTTTCGGATACGTTGATTCACCGATCGGATCATGTAATTCCACCTACATAGACCTAATTGGTCTTTGGAAGCCTCCACAGCTCCAATGGTTGCTGCCACTAACCATGCTTTGCTCCTTGAACTCATCTTTTATCTCTGTTTTTTTTTTTTAATCGCGGAAAATCTTGCTTTGTTTTTTGTTGTGTAAATAGATAATTGCTTTGTGAAAGTTGTCGATGAAGAAGATGAAATTTGATGAGTCCGTTTATATAATATAGAAGAAGAGGATTATAGATTTTGCCGCTTGTTAGTGCAAAACCAGGCGCTGTCTTTCCCTGGTTTTCCCAAGTTTTTGTTGTCTAAGTTTTAGTGATTTGATTAGCTAATTACCATTGTGCCAACCTCGGTACATGTTGGACGAGGGTCAATATTGTCTTTTAAGAGATCCTGGATTACAGCAAGTGTGGCTATGCGCACATGGTTTTCCTGTACTATATTTGGCGCTCGTGCCAACCTACAAAATTATAGTGTCTCACCGATTGATTTATAACCACAAAATAGCATAGTCAATCCACGTCTCTTAGTGATAATCAACTCTCTGATCTCTTGTTTGTTCCTCTCACGTTGGGTTTTCTGTTTATAAACACGTCACTGTCGTTTTACTTCAATCATTACAAACATACATCTATTTTCCTGGTTCATGTTTGAGACTTTTTTTTGTAAAGATTGTCACCGATAGGAAAAAATATAAAGGAACGAGCAAACTAGTACATAAAATAGAAAGAAAATTAAGGGGCGGCAGCAAAATAAATTCAGCCTAATTTGGTTTGACAAAGATTAATGGAAAAGCTACTTTGGGCTCTAATCTCCCGAGCAGATTTGCTGAAGGGGATACCCGGTAGAACGTCTAAGATTTACCAAAGCAGTGATCTTGTTTATTAGCAGAGAACCCAATAACTTAAAAGTCTTAGAAGGCATTGTAATCCCGTTATGGCAACGTCTATTCAGCTCCTGCCATATAACATATATTGCTCCTTGCCAAGCTTGGAGAATGCATGTTTGAGCATGTTGGCAGTATACTTCCATTGAGTCATGTCCGAATCAGAAGACGCATCAATGGTGGTAAGATGAGCATGGGGAAGAAGTTGCTTGTTTGTGCATGCTGGGAGTATAGACCAACCACCATTGGATCTAACATCAGATACTGATCGCAACGGCGGAATGCTGAGCCGAGAGAGACCATCAGAGCCAAGATATATAGTGGTATATGTGGGAACTAAAACCGGTAATCAAGAATTCGATAGAACAAGAGTTAAGCCTGGGGAAACTGCGAGAAATAGTCTTTGTGACTAGATATTTGAGATAGTTTGCTCGAAATGAACTTTTATATGGACAATGGATATGGTGAATACAAATAGAAAAGCTTGATATCTTCGTCTAAAGTCAAAATCGGAAACTGTTCACCTTCTTCTTCGATGTCCACCAACAATGGAGTTTGGAGATGACAAATGAGACAAAATGTCGTGAAGAATCTCGATGTCAAACTTCGAGATAACAATTCACTTTTGGTTTTAATTATGCTAAACGTTACGAGATGTCCAGATTCATCGCCTTTAAGAAACCTCTTTACTCCATCGACACGATCTGACATTCCATGTTGCTATTCTTCTTCTAGGCGGTGTTTTTCCTCTTATATAAAGGTGAGCCTTCATCCTTTGAACATCATCCTCACAGTTCATGATAATCCAAAAAAGTTAATTGCAATCTAATGGCTAATTCATTTGTTCTTCTTGCTGATCTGAAGACTGGCCACTGTTCTTCACCGTTTAGGTACGACTTCTCAGGTTCTGGGAGGCTAGGAACTTGAAAGCTGTGGTGAGTTGATAGGTATGGACATGCTCCTCCTTGATGCAAATGTTATTCTGTTCTTTAAACTCATGATCATTGTAATGTTAACATATTCCGACGTTTTTAACTTAAATTATCAGCTTTTGTGTTCATATCTTTATTGATACTCTTTTGAATGAGAAAATTTGGAACCATTTGTTGATTACCTTTCTCTCTTGCTCTTTTTTTTTCATCAGACCCATCGCTTCTTTTTCGTCTTCCTTGGTCACAGTCTAAACGATTTGATTTTTTTTTGCTTCATTTTAACAGAGAATGTAATATCTAGATCACCATGAAACTGGAGTCATCACCGCCGAGTTATGCCTGAGCATGATCCAGTGCCGTTGCCAACCGAAGATCTTGAACATCAGTAAGTCTCTTACTCTTAGGACCATAGTGTTTGGTTTCTCTTGATTTTCTATTTCTTACTGCTTTTGTTTGATGAGACTGAACTTAGTGTGCTGTTGGATGAGGATTTAGTAGACCGGTTCTCGAGTCAGGTGACAGAGACCGCTTATGGGAATTTAGACTTCTCGCTTCAGTGGAAAGAAAGCAAAGAGATGATGGAGTTGATGGTGGAATCTGTAAGGAAGCAATCCCTGGAGCTGCAGGAGAAACAAAAGAATTCTGATTTGAAACAGTCTTTGAAACACAATTAGACTCATGCCAAAGAAACATGAAAAGCAAAACAGAGAGCTTCAAGTTAGAAGGAACTTGAAGAAAGAGAGTACGTGCTTGAACGGAAGGAGCAAGAATTGGATGTACTATCATAACAAGCTGAGAATCGAAAGAGACCCAGGGATGAATTTGAGCTTTCATTGCTGGCTGAGAAGGATAGAGATGACGATCCTACTAGAATAGACTATATACAATCATATCATAGTGTTTTAATTTTTCCTCAGACCATAAAACCATATATGGAAATGGAACAAAAAATTCCAGAGATAAAACTATGTGTGAAATGTTTCCAATAGATAAACGTTTCCAATAGAAAAACATACTGCTCTCTTCTCTTTCCAAAAAGTTTTCTAGATGTACTATCAACCTTGGAATAGTGTAACTCAAAGCTTAACCGTCCAATTGTTTTTATAAAAAACATGAGGGTTATGTTGATAAAATAGACCAAGATTATTAGCAGATTTAGTTTATCTGGAAACCAACTAAGATTCATACCTATACAAGTTAATCATGACCACACTCACTCAATTTGCACAATTTACATCATTTCAAGACATCTCCCTACGTTAAAAGCCAAATTAGACAGAAATGTGGTTCAATGAAAATCTGAAACGAAGTATAAATGAGACGATATGTTAACTAAATGAGAGGATATGTTAAGAGGTCCGGCAATTGGTCCGGTTTGTTTCTGTTGTGGTTTGTAATCTAAGCAAAAGCTAATGTACTACAAATCTATAGTCCAAACAAAAACTATCCGTTTAAAAATGATAGTTAGTACCAGTCCCATAGTACTTCAATATAATGACGCCATCTATTGATTTATTACAACTGATGTGTCCAAACGATGGTTTAAATCATATGGGGTTATATTGCAGATATTACAATGAACGCTACATCAGTATCGTAACACACATGGTAATCACCATTAATCAGCCCAAACCTAATGGTATCCAGTTACCCAAGTATCATCACAATCTTCACAGCACAAACTCTTTCACAATGACTAAACATCTTAGATGTTTCTCCCGTAAGTCCTTAGTGTCCTCCCACCGTCTCCCACAGTTTGTCTTCGCACCTTTTGGTTTTCATGTTCTCTTAGTTTGTCTTTCTTTAATTTGCTGCTATCATGGTATGAAATATTACTCTACTTTTTATAAGAAATGCAAGTTCACATTAAGTATCACTCCCATTGCATGTTCAAAGACAATGATTAAAAATGAGAAAGTGATTACTCTTACAATATCATCAAAGACAGACATGATGTTCCCAAAAAGATTAGAACGTCAAAATGCATATAAAAATATTCTACATTACTCATACAGTAACTGACTACAAATAAAAGCAGTTCCTTCTAAAACAAGTAATCTTGGTTACGTTACTTATCACTTAAGAAACACTTCGCCATCTTCAAGCAAGAAACCATGCATCACAAACATAACAAAAAGCAACAGAACTATAACTCTGAATTCAAAATCTGAAATGTAAAAGTTCCACCTTTACTACCCCTTCCATCTTATCTTATAAATCGTTATAGAACAAACGAATATGAACAGCTATTTGTTTACCTTCTTTCCAGCTATCACTAAGAACAAACAAGTTATAAAAATAGCCATAATCAATGGATTAAACTAAAACTTGACTCTTATATATCTTAAACAAGCACTTGAAGATATGAATTGTATATACAAATTGTGACGCAAGATGAAATAAAACACATAGACATACACATACACGATGCTCAAATAAAGGACCACTACAAGAAAACGTTTCTATAACAACGAAGATTTACGAGGAAATTATTTTCTCGTAAATTTACATGGCATTTACAACGAAATTACGAGGAGTCCAAAATTCGTCGTAAACTCGATGTAACTTTACGACGAAACAGTTGCGTCGTAAAGTCAATGTAAGTTTACGACGAAAGTACGTGGAAAGATAAATTCGTCGTAACTGTTACATCGACATTACAACGAAACATGTACTGTTATATTTAGGTGAAAACGTGTATTCTATGTGCTTTAACTTAACTAATTTCGTTGTAAAGTGGTTGTAAGTTCATGTAAAATCGTTGTTATATCCATGTAAAACATTCTTTGTAAAATCCATGTAAAACATTCCTTGTAAAATCG
>NC_027753.1:13178423-13179608 GCF_000695525.1 Brassica oleracea var. oleracea
TATAGTACTACATTTGGTATCAACATGGAGAGGGTTATGGGGGAAATGAAGCTAGTAGTAGTAATAATAATTTTGAGGATGGTCATCATAGTGAAGAACCGAATCATTTGCATAATGAATATAATTATCATCAAGATCATGAGCAGATGGTAGATCATGATAGGGTTCAAGATATGATTAGTGATGCATTTTTAGAAACAACTACAACAATAGCTGATGGAACTGGAAATAGAAGAACATAAATAAAAATACACACGTTATGTGCTAGGGATGCAAATGTATTTATTTGTTGCCAAATTTAGCTAAAAATTAAATAGACCATAATAACAATTAAATATAAATAAAATAAAATAAAAAAGAGAGGGAGGCGATAGGATAATAACTAACAGACACACATACATATATTCACTCCGCCGTCGAGGGCCAAACCCTAAATCCATTTCAGCTGACCGCTTCTTCTGCTGCAGTAAGAAAGGCATTTTTTGGGTTGCCTTCGGAGATGATTGATGTTTGCATCGACAACTGCATGATCTACTGGAAGGAAGAGGACAAGTTAGAAGAGTGTCGATTCTGCAAAAAACCACGATTCAAACCGCAAGGCCGTGGGAGGAATAGGGTACCGTACCAAAGGATGTGGTACCTACCAATTACAGACAGATTGAAAAGATTATATCAATCTGAGAGCAATTCTGCGTCGATGAGGTGGCATGCTGAACATGTCCAGAGAGATGGCATGGTTGCACATCCATCAGACGCAAGAGCGTGGAAACATTTCAACAAGGCACATCCAGATTTTGCTATAAATATTCGGAATGTCTATCTAGGGTTATGCACCGATGGATTTAGTACATTTGGAATGTCTGGTAGACAATATTCTTTGTGGCCAATCATTCTTACGCCGTACAATTTACCGCCGGATATGTGCATGAAACAAGAATTTCTATTTTTGACCATATTAATCCCTGGGCCAAAGCATCCAAAACGGTCTCTTGATGTTTTTCTTCAACCGTTGATAGAAGAGCTAAAGCAATTGTGGTCACAAGGGGTGAGGACGTACGATTGTTCCTTGAAAAATTTGAAATTCAATTTTACGATGCGAGCAGTTCTGCTGTGGACGATAAGTGATTTCCCTACTTATGGGATGTTGTCTGGCTGGAAAACACATGGAAGATTATCTTGTCCATA
>NC_027753.1:13179723-13179841 GCF_000695525.1 Brassica oleracea var. oleracea
ATTGTTTCGGCACAAAAAAATTGTCAGAGACGGTCCTCCTCCATATCTCACCGGCCAGCAGATCGAAGCGAACATTGATTATTACGGAGCTCAGGAAACAGTTAAGGTTGGAGGAAAC
>NC_027753.1:13179969-13185289 GCF_000695525.1 Brassica oleracea var. oleracea
TTGTTTGACTGGGTTGCATCAGAAGTTAAGTTTCCTGATGGTTATGTTTCAAATCTGTCAAGATGTGTTGAACGAGGTCAAAAGTTCTCCGGAATGAAGAGTCATGATTGTCATGTGTTTATGCAACGACTACTTCCATTTGCTTTTGCCGAGCTCCTTCCAGCAAATGTCCATGAAGCACTTGCAGGTAATTATAAATTTATAATATATACACATATGTTATGAAATGTTATTAATTTGATTACTTTTGCAATATACAGCCATCGGAGCATCCTTCAGAGATTTTAGCACACATACGTTCAAGGAAGAAGTCATCAAACAACTTCATCAGAACATTCCGATCATATTGGGCAACCTGGAGAAGATATTTCCTCCTTCATTTTTTGACGTCATGGGGCATCTAGTTGTCCACCTACCGTATGAAGCATTGCTTCGTGGACCTGTTCACAACGGATGGATGTATCCGTATGAGCGATAGATGAAACATTTGAAGGGGAAAGCAAGAAATCTTGCAAAGGTGGAAGGTTCAATAGTTGTGGGGAGTTTGACAGCCGAAACATCTAACTTCACATCATACTACTTTGCTCCAACTGTTCGTACGAGAAAAAGAGTTCCTAGAAGATATGATGATGGTGGACTACCGACATCATATGCAATTGATGGTGTTCCTGACATATTCTGCCAAATTGGACGGTTTGGTGGTAAAACGAAAGAAGTATGGTGGTCATGTGAAGAGGACAAAAACCTCATGCAGGAGTCCGTCTAGAAGCTGTAAGTTTTGTTTTTAATATTATTTTTAAAATTTTAAATTAATTTAAATTTTAATATTTAACTTTCTTTTTTTGTAGTTAGAGAAGACGGGAGTCTTACCATCTCTGTCTGAGCTATTCAAGATGACTCACGCCACATCCGATGGAGTTTTTGTGGATCATGCATCTGAGAAACTCTTCCATGCAGTGGCTGCTCGGATTGAAGAACGGGAGACGCAACTAACCCAGCAGTCTCCCGATGAATTACCCATCACATTGACCACGGAAGAGGCCGACAGAATCTTCGAAGAGGTACAACTTAAAATTTTTGTTTACGTTATTTTTAATATTTTAACATAACTAACTATATTAATATATGTTTTAATTTTATTGGTGGCTCCTAAAAAGAAGGGACGAATAGTCGGCATAGGCTCTGTTAACGAAGTTGAAAGGGCAACTTCGTCATACACTTCGAGACGGGATGAAGTGACTTCTCAGATGAAAGCTCGAATGGATTGCCATCAGGTTCGTTTAGACTCTCTTGAGGATCTGCTAGACGTGATGGCGGTGGGAAACCCGACTATGCAGAGAATGTTGAGTGAAAGACGAGCCGCTCTTGGGTTGCCATAACGAAATCCCGAAGAGTCCGATCCAAACCGTCAACAGCAGAGCAACCCCACCGACTACTTTGACAATATGTAGTTTTTTTATATTTCTGTTTGTATTATGAATTTAAATATTGTATGACTTTCAAATGTTTTTTTAAAATATGTTTTTCATTTTCATATTTCGATTTAAAATTAAAAATATTTTAAATTTCGAATATTAAATATAAATTCAAATTTGTTATATACTAATAATAATATAATAAGAATCGATGTAAACTCCTCGTAAACATTACATGGAGTTTACATCGAATGTTTACGAGTGATTAACATTGAAAGATTTACGAGGGTTTTACATCGAAATGTTTACGTGTTCTTTACAACGAAAATGTTTACGTGTGCTTTACATCGAAATCATTACGTGGGCTTTACCACGAAATCTTACGTGTCGTTTACGACGAATACTTTCCCTGCGCTTTACGAGGAATATATTTCGTCGTAAACGTAACGAGTCGTTTACGACGAAACCTCCGTTACGACGGTCGTTTAACAACGAAACGTCTTTCGAGATTAATTCGTCGTAACACCCCGTTTATGACGAATTTACAACGAATACTGCGTTCGTAAAAAGTATGTTTTCTTGTAGTGGACAATACCCATACATCTAAATGTCGGCCTAATGTAACATTCCTCGAAATCCACCGTACACAATATGCCAAACCGACTTTTCTCCCTTCTTCCTTGTAGTGGTATTGGGTTGTCTTTAACGAGATTAACATGAAAGCTCTAAAAAATAAAACAGATAAATTAAAACCCACATATCAATGGTTCCGAGCCCAAAACATAATAAAATACAAGTAACCCACCAATTATAAGTTTTTAAAAACAACTAGCACGAAGACTATTTAAAACTCTCACAGCATATCATGTACCTTGGACACCCAAACTCTAAAATATATACAACCATCTTGAACGAGCAAAATAAATCATATCAAATATAATCCATGTTCCAATCAAACCAACCCACCCCACGCATAACTAAATACATTAATCTTTCATATAACACTTGCAATCGCAGTCCTAATATACAAACAACAAAATCTAACAACAACTATTAAAAAATAAATAACAAGTAACGTATATTGTGCGCGTATAGCGGACCGACCTATATTACATAGTAAAAACAATATAAAAATAAAATACAAAAATTTATAAAATAAAAATAAAACAATAACTAATTATACTCTGAAAACTAAATAATAATATATATTTTAATATTTTATCGGTTTGGATAATATGTTGAATGGAAAATATTTCAAATTTATATAGTAACAACCATTATCATATAGATTTTTTTTTATTAGCTAATTATAAAAAAAGTTATAGGGAATCGATTATTTTATTTTTTGTATCATCTAAATTAACATGTATAAAATAAAATGTGTAAGAGAAATTAAAAAAAAAAAGAATGGATTCAAAAACAAAATATAAAAAGTAAAATAATTTACAATTCATAAGTTGTATTTCTACTACATTTTGAGTAAATCAATGTATTTTACTTACTGATCATAATAAAAATAGAATAAACATCAAATAAATCAACATTTTGACAAGAATAGCAAAATATTCAATATAATTTATTTAAATTTAACTATATTTTATTTGATTTTCATTTACTTACCCGCCCATATGACGGGTTTTACCCTAGTCATATATAAAATAATAGTCTTGACTTATTTTTATACTCCTCATTTCGTTCCACATAATCTACATATCTAGCGTGCACATGTCATGCCTTTCTCCGAGTATTTCAGAATGTTTCGTAACCACTTGACCGCGAGGTGGCCACCATGTCTTGGTTGTTATCTACTCAATTTGGATCCGATAGGTTGCTAGCTTGCTTTGCTTATATAATCTGATAGGTTGATAGATTGATTGAGGTTTACTTGTTTAAAATCTGAATGATCTGATTGCATGATTCTTGAGGTTTAATATCATCTGCTAGGATTGATAGTTTTGTAATCTGGTCTGTTTTAAATAGAAACCCTAAATAATCCGTATGATAGGTTATATTGATTTGATTTGGATGTCTTCGAGAATTGAGAATCCGTATGCTAGGTTGATAGATTCATGATAAAATCTAATGTCTTGAGGTTTAAGATTATATGCTAAGTTCGATTAAATTGATTGATCTGATTATATGTTTTTGAGGTTTGATAAATTCGGATACTAAATAAATTATTTACACATTGTTTATGATAAATACTAATCAGCCTTGAAACTGATTCATTGAAATTCATGCTTCAAATCTATATTCTAGTATTGCTAAAATCAGACTTGAAACTGATTCATTGAAATTCATGCTTCAAATCTATATTCTAGTATTGCTAAAATCAGACTTGAAACTGATTCATTGAAATTCATGCTTCAAATCTATATTCTAGTATTGCTAAAATCAGACTTGAAACTGATTCATTGAAATTCATGCTTCAAATCTATATTCTAGTATTGCTAAAATCAGACTTGAAACTGATTCATTGAAATTCATGCTTCAAATCTATATTCTAGTATTGCTAAAATCAGACTTGAAACTGATTCATTGAAATTCATGCTTGAAATCTATATTCTAGTATTGCTAAAATCAGACTTGAAACTGATTCATTGAAATTCATGCTTGAAATCTATATTCTAGTATTGCTAAAATCAGACTTGAAACTGATTCATTGAAATTCATGCTTGAAATCTATATTCTAGTATTGCTAAAATCAACCTTGAAACTGATTCATTGAAATTCATGTTTGAAATCTATATTCTAGTATTGTTAAAATCAGCCTTGAAACTGATTGAGTGATTAATAAATCTTTTTACTAGTCTTGCTAAAATCCATTGATTGTTAAACCCTAATTGCATGATTAATTGAATCCGTTTTTGCTAGTCTTGATAAACCATAATATTATGAGCACATAGAAATAGTATTGCTGAGAATTACTAGAAATCGACTGATTGATTAAATGCCTTTAAGATTGATAGTCTCATTGTCCTCACAAGACTGAAATCCGAATTGATTGTTTTTAAGAGTAAGGCCGAATGAAAATTATACCTAAATATTGAGTGATATATGATTTGAGATGTCGAAAATCAACCTGGATTTTGCTGCCCTAAATCTCTCTGGAGATAATTATTTACGGTGGGCATTGGATACAAAGATTATCCTAAAGTCAAAAAAAAAAGACTTAGTGAATGTATCATAGAAGGCAATAATGCCAATGAGAAAGATTGATACAGGGCAATATTAATTATTAGCCAACATCTTATTAAGAGTCTCAAAGATTAGTATCTTACTATAGAGAATCCTCTAGACCTTTGGACATAGTTAAAAATCGAGATATGATCACCAAAGAATGGTGTTATTACCAAAGACCCTATTTGATTGGATGAATCCCAGAATCCAGGACTATAACTCCATGGATGAGTCTATTGCTAGCTGGGCAAAATAATGGATTACTGATGAGAAACAGTGAATTGAGACCTCCTGGATTAACCCCATTACCTGATACCAATAAAGCCGCAGAAGGAAAAAAAAAGGTAACCACGTCTAGAATGATAGACCACACGGTCATGGCCATGGAGGGTGGAAAGGACGTGGCCATGGCCACTATAAAACATTTGGCCGTGAGAATCATTATAGCAGAGGCCGTGGGAATCAATCCAATTTGAGCCATGGTCAAGGCAGTGGCCGTGGTATATCCTTTAAACCTCAAAGCTCGACCAAATTAGTGTGCCATAGATTGGAATGGGGAACCATTGGGCTAAGATATGAAGGACTCCCAAACATTTTTGTGACCTCTATCAAAGAGAGTCTGAAAGGAAAGAATCCTGAAACCCACTTGGTCTATGAGACTTATGATTGCCTAAAAAAATCAAGTTGATAATCTGATTTCGACATCAAACTTGTGTGATTGCTTT
>NC_027753.1:13185886-13186172 GCF_000695525.1 Brassica oleracea var. oleracea
AGACACAGTCAAGTTGCTACAGAGTCTAGACAACGTATGAAACGTGGTAGACCAAATAGGTTCCAAAAGATAAGAATCCTCAGAAACAAAAGAAAGGTGCAGAGAATGATAATCAAAATCCAAATCCGAGGTTACCAAGGAAACCATCTCTGACATGGAGATAAGGCCGGCCGGCTCTAAGGTACAGGTACCAAACAATGTAGCTTGGGACGCCAAGCTGCAAAGTATTAAAGATCTTTATAATAATGAATCTCAATCGATTATATCATGTCTGGAATATAATGGA
>NC_027753.1:13186683-13210417 GCF_000695525.1 Brassica oleracea var. oleracea
ACAGAAAAGGGTACTCAAGAGATTTAATATGGACCAGTCTCACCCATTATCTAGTACATGAGCGTGAGATCACTTGTTTTGGACACTAATCCATTCAGTCCAAAGGTGGACGATAAAGAAGTCTATTTAGTTCTGAGATTGACGATGCAGAAGTCTTGTTTTAGACACTGATCTAATTGGTCCATAAGAAGTACGATGAAGAAGCCTTTGATTTTGGTTTATTTTATACTAACCAGCCCAAAGAGAGGTTATTCGGTTTTGTTGATTTGTTTTCAGACAGGTTATGTTTTACACATGGTGGTACACGCATATCACGGCAACATCATCCAAGATTTCGTGTGTGTGTATTTGAGGTCGATGACTCAATATGTTCGATCAGATTATGGCATGGCCGATGGTAAAGAAGAACCAATTATCATGTTCGAGGACGAAGCATATTCTGCCCAAGATCTTCATCACCCACGGATTGCAGAAAATTGGAGAGGTCCAAGGGACTTTCAGTAATGTCCAAATCAGGGGGAATAATGTGTGTTGTACTCTTTTTCCTTCACCATGGTTTTGTCCCAATTGGGTTTTCCTAGTAGGGTTTTAATGAGGCAACATTAAAGCACATTACAAGCTCTAAATGGTTATGGCATCCAAGGAAGAATAATATGAACCAGATTATGGATGGCTCATAACCAAAAAATTATGATTTGTAATATTTTCATTTATCTATGATAGTGCAATCTCCTATATAAGAAATCTCTATGTTATGAATAAATATATACTTTTTCGTTACTTTTATAACATTGATAGTTTTTTCGGTTTTTTCCTATATGTTCGATCAATTATTATTCTAAAGAACTGCTCATTGATTAAGATTCATTAGATCCTTGATCAAACAACTCGTAGAGAGAATGTGACGTTCGTTTTTGGCGTGAGATTGCTTCAGAGGACACGTGGGTAGTTTGGATTTGACGAGAGTTAGACATATTCTGATGAAAGTCATTTAATCTTAAACATTTGCTCAGATCAGATGGCTCAATTTTTATAGAAGAATATTCGATTTTGTTCTTGATAATTATGAGCGGATCCAAGTTTCCACATTCTTTTAATTGTTGTGATATCTAGGTATTCTCCTCCTCTATCTATACATCTGAGTCGCTCAATAGAGATAATTATGAACCTTTCTTTTGCTTCTTTTTTTACAGAACTTTTGTCACCGTCTTGCTTATTTTAGCTTTCCATGACGAAGTCGCCCTAGTGAAATAAGGATGTTTTTCTAAAGGGATAAAATAATATCGGGTTTTGAGGGTACTGATTGTAATTTTTTTCATTCACATAATCAATATACAACTTCTGAACATGTATTTGCCTCAATCGTGTTTTGCTCTCTTAAGTTTCTTTGCTTTATTAAGGTTAATTAGCATTAGTTCATAACATAAATTGACTATATCCTAGTGGGAACGAATCAAGTTCCCTGATTTACCCGGACATTGACTTGATTTTGATTTTGTTAAGCATATCCATTGAATGAATATAATGAAACCTCTGAATCAAGTTGGATCCCCAAAAATTCAAGTACATTAAATTTTGTAGGGATTCATCAGCATACTTTAGGCTTGTTCGTTTTATAAACGCCACTACTTGCGGCTGCGGCAGAAAATAAAGTTAGGGCAGGAAGAAATTCTTTGATGATCTGATTAAAAACAGCCGCAACGGACAATCAGAGAAACGAAAATGGAGTCGCCGCGGCCGCTGAAATTTCGAGCGTCGTTTGAATTTGACGCAGCGACCGTAAAAGATGGAGGATCAGTTGTTTTACCAAAACCCAGCGACATCAATTAATGACGATGCCGTAAAAGATACTTATTTCCTTCGTATTTTTTGAAACGCCGATGCTGCCGCGGCGTTTCCAAAAAGAACAGGACTTTTGTATCATCTGAGGCGATGGAGGCGGAGACAATGGAAAATGCGAAAGAAATACTTTTGGTATGAGAAATGGATCTGGCATTATTCTGGATCATGTTGAGATACAACGGAGAACTTAGTTCCACCGGCAGACGCCTAACTGGTCTTTAAGTGTCTCCACGACTATGATGCTTGCCGCCAACGTCCATGCCTTTCTTGTAGAATTCATCTTAAAATTGGATTGAACAATTTAAGAGGAATATCTGTTTTTTTTGTATGTTCCGTTACATATTTGGATTTAGCTATGAAGTTTGTGAATTCTCCAATGGAAGATAATAGGGACTGAAGGCTAGATTACAAGGAACTGAAAACAGACAAAAACTGCGTTTAAAAGCTGAAGTGGGATTGAAAACCAGATGCATTAAGCTGCTGATTTTTCTTCGGTTTCTACCATTTTAGGCTGTTGATAACATCTAATATTTCATTTTTATATGCTTAGACTACTCTTTATTTTATAGTAGTAAATGTTAAGGACGAATTGGTAAAAGTAGATTCCCGTATAGAGTTCGTCCGCCGCATAACGCTCTCAAGCACGACTTCTGAGACAAACGTTAGTACCATGCCTTACAGCGCCGGTGACGCGTTTTCTTGCACGCGCCGGATTCTTCGTCGCCATTACAAATTTTCTCAATCTACCAGCTCTTTCACTGTTGTCTATGTGTTATACCGTCTTTGCTCGCCTTGTATCTCTGTGGAAGAAGATCCTGGCAGCTTTCTCGAAGGAGACGATCCATGGAACCAGCTCATGCTGCACTCTCTCCATCGGTTGGTCCTTTCGACGACGTCAATCTGTGTGATATCTTCTCTCTCCCCCCCCCCGCTGATCTTTGCATTCTGAGTGCTAGCGTCGTTGAATCTGCCTCTGTTTGCCGATGATCTCTTGCCTCATCCGATTATGCTAAATTGTCACCGGAGCTCCATCTTCACCAGTTGAGCCCTCTCTTTCCATCTCCCAAAAGCCATGAGCTTAGCCATCAACCATTAGCTCCATATCTATAAACCGTCGCAGGATCTCGTCGTGAACTACATATAGATACCGAGGCTTCTCGGAGTTTGTCTCCCCTCTTCGCCTCTCCTGATGATGAAGTCTTCCCCGACATGGCTTCTCTTCAGTGACTGTGCCGTTCTTCTCCGACAAATCAATGAAGGTGGTCTCCTCTCCACTTTTGATGTACGGTATATACTCTTCATTTCTCAAATCATGAGGAAAACAATGCGCTCTGCTTCCTAAATAGGCTTGGCCCCACAATACGTGTGGATCGAGTTACTCTTAAAAGGGTATTCTCCTCTTCGTCAACCATTCCGCCGCACTGTCCCATCCTTCCAATCTCCCGGGACGCATCTCCTTTAACGCCGCTGCCATCGTAACACTTTGTGGCCACCGGTGTTAGTGTGATCTAAGTAACCTTCTCCCTGTCATGCCCCACCAAGACTCTTCAGTGCTCCAGTGAGAGAAGCTGTTCGGTTGGTGCTCCCTTTCCCGGCATTTCCCTGTGTTGTTGCCTCCTTTCCATCTCCGAGGATTTGTGAGTCCGACACACATCTTGGTACATTTGGGCCTCGTCTTACTATGCTAGAATGGGCCTTTGCCGCACTTTAATTTTCAAGCATTCCTTCAGTGTCATGGGTCCCTTATTCTTTGACACATCCTCTGCCAAATTAATTTGGAACTTTATTTTCAAACTCAGGCATCTAAGGCCTCATCACACCATATTTGGCTACGGTTCTGAAGTCTCACAATTATTTTCTGCCAACTATCGGATATTGCCAGAGACAGTCTCTAATCGCTCTCAAACCCATTGATTAGGTACTTCAACATCAGTATTAACTCTGACTTCTTCTTGTTCTTTCGAACAATGGTTTTAGGATCTACAATGAAGTTCTCCGTGAATCTTTTCTCTCTTTTACCACATCTATCCTTTTTTATGTTTTAGTTATCGTCACTTATCGTCTTGCCGTTGAGTGTATCTCCAGTTGTAAACGCCAAAGTCCATTGGGATTTTTTAATTTTAATATAAATATTTGGTGTTCAAAAAATAATGTTTGGAACGAATATAATAAAGGGCAGAAGTGGGTTTTTTTGTATCATGGATTCCCAAGGTTTCAGCGTTTCGGCAACTGGTTTTGGAGCTTGGCCTCGAATTACCCACATTCAACTCAAGTGGTTTTTTTCCTTTTTTTAGTAACTTTTTTTTTCTTTGCTGCCTATTACATCACCTTTATATTAACCATTACCGCTTGACATTCTAATAACCTAGTTTCTTTTTGAACATTTTCTAATGAACTAGTTACCATAGAATGTTAAAAAGCTTTTTCTCTATATTAACTTTTCATTAATTCAATCCTGGGTTTTGGTGTTAAAAACTAATATGTCATAGTATAGAGAAAAAATATATATATCACAGTATAATAGAGTTTAGCTACATAATTCACATATTCCAAAAAGGTACATAATTCACAAAATAAATTTTCTTAGAGTATCTCCAAAAAGACACTCTATTTTGAAGTTTCTAAAACTCTATATTTGAAATTTAAATGTGTTGTTCTCCAAAAGTAAAACTTAAAACCTAACTTCAAAACGTTTTATATTGTGATCCTTATATTTGTCATAATTAATTTAAATTCATAAAAATTTTACTAGCACAAATATAAAATATTACAGCAATATTAATTAATAAAATTTTATATTAAAATTAAAAAATATAAATAACATAATTAATATTAAAATTTAAGCGAAATACCATAATATTTCATAAAATTATTTTTGTAATGCATATATGATATTCCAGTGTATTTTAAAGTAAAAATGACTCTCTCTTTAATTTTAATTTGTAGATTACAAACTAAAAATTGTTGAAATCGGGTGATATTAATACTTGTAATACATTAGATTTTAAAAAAAATGTAAAAGAGGACAATAAATATTGATAAAAGATTTAACTTCTACCGATGATATTAATACTCGTGAATACATTCGATCTGAACAAGGAAGAATCGTATGAAAAAAACATTAAAAAAAAAACAACAACCATCTTCGGTTACAAAATTTGTTTGGACAATATTTTGGAGATTTTGGAGGTTTCGGATCAAGTTTACCTGACTATTAGTGCTGTTGTAATATTTCAATTTGTGTAATAGGTATGTCCTCATGTAATTTTTTAAAAGCTTTTTTTGTTAAGTTTTTTTTTTGTATATTGTTGTTGTATAAATATATTTTTAAAATACTTTAAATCTTATTTTAAAATTTTATTTTATTTTATGTGTAAAATTTAAATTTATAAAAAAAATTGAAATATTTATGAGATACAAAATTTGTAAGGATTAAAAAGATAAACGGAAAACTATTAGAGAATCATAAATGCGATGTGTAATTGTAGAGACCAAAATGCAAACAAAAATATGAAACTTCAAATTTGAAGTTTTGAGTAGTAAAACTTCAAATATAGAGTTTCACTCTTCAAAATTTAAAATTTGAAGTTATGAAATTTCTTTTTGAAGAGAAAAAATTTCATATTTGAAGTTATAGAGTGTCTTTTGGAGATGCTCTTATCTATTCTATCAACTACTATATTCTATCTCGGGGTTTGAACACGGATTGATATTTGGCAAAAACAGTTTTGAGATATTTATTGCAAAGACGGATGCAAAACCAAAACTACTTAGATGGATTCTACTAACTTGTATGTAAATGCTTGCCTTGTTATATATATATATACTGGCTTTCCTTTTAAAAATAAGTTAATTGGTTGAGGTCCGATTTTTTTGGATTGTTGACCTTAACGCTATATCTTAGTGTTTAGTATCAGGTCTGTGTGAGAACCGAAGTTCACACTGTCAAAATTTGTGATGGGAGAAAGCATAGCTTTCTTTAAAGATCTGGATTCTCTACGCAACCACACATACACGGAAAGTTGCACAGTGGCGTTTTATTGATTATGACGAGAATAATTCAATACGAAATTACACACAAGAGAGTGTACGGAAATCCGTTAACAGTGAGGAACAATAGAACAAATAGAAAAACTTCTAAGTCTAAGCCTGCTATTCAACCCACCTAAATCATATGTTCTCTTAAGCTAACATGATTTTTTCAGCACTTTCATCTGTGATCCCCTTCATGAATGTCCAAGGTCTTGTTTAAATTTTCTCTCAAATCTGGCCGTGTTACCTCTTTCCGCGATTCATATCTTCTTTTTCCGATTCTTCTTTATCCACCCAGATTCGAGTTTATCCTTTTTGGAAATATTTCATTATCTTGTTTACTTCCACTATCCTCTCCAAGCAAGAAAAAACGTTATTGTCATTGGGCCGCTTCGTGTTTCTAAGTCGTAAGTGGGATGTGTCGTGTTTTAGGCCATTTTGGACCGTTTTACGACTTATGCGTCTTATCACTTTTCTCAGAGAAATCGTCAATTCACTCAAAGTTGCGATTTTTTGTATCGTTGGTCTTTGTAGAAAAATTATGGTATTCAAGTTAACCATTTCTGACGCGACGTTTGGCTAAACTTTACGAGAAAAAGACAATTCTGATTGCAACAACACGAAAAACATATCATACAGAATTCACTCGAGAACATTATGAACTGAGGAGCTTTCAATGTAGACTGGGTGATGAGGAAAGAGAGATAACTTAAAGGCGATGTGGCTCAGGCGATGTGGACATGAAGGCGATGAGGAGGAGAGAGAGTCGATGAGACCACTCTCTTCCTTCGTCTCATCTGTTATGTTCTCCGTCGATGGTTTCGTATATTCTCACACAATTTACAAAACTATTTCGATGCGTTTTCTATGAAAGTTTTTCCAAATAAACTCTCCGAAGTTTATCTCTACGAAAGTTCATTTTGTTGAACTCTTTAGTTTCGTGAACGCTAGCCGAAGAAATATTTTTTCGGATAGCTCTTGTTTAGATAAGAATAGCTTTGTTTCTTTTCCGGGGAGAGGTACTCATATATTTATTCTACTCGTTTCTAAGTTAGCACGACACATGTTAATTTATTATCTCAACATTTTTGGCTATTTTGATCTCTGCGATTCTGTTTACTGAGTTATTGCAATCTTAGCCGTTGATCTCGAGATGACCGATTTTGACCCCACCAATCCGTTTCTATGCATATGCTAGAGGTGCATTTATGCACGATCCAATATTAATTTTCTGTTTTTGTTTACTTGTTTAGCTGGTAAAATGGTCCAAAATGTTTATATGGTTTAGTTTTCTTACTCAAAAGGGCCCACAAAAATTCTTTATACTAAAATTATGACAAAAGTGTTTTTTTTATAAACTTGCGAGTTATTTCTGTAGGAGTAGGAAAATCGAATTAAAAGTGTGTTTATACTGTAAACGATTATAAGGAAATAGAAGAAAAGAAAGACGATTAAGAAAACATTTTCGTAAACGATCATGGAATCAAAATATGATATTTCTCTTCTTAACTCTTAAATTCGCTACGTAGTGAGATTGTACTTTAGAGAAAGAGAATCCCGTGATAAAATTATGGTAGACGATTCATGCATCACTCGTGAAAATCAGTGCAAATTACAATTTACAAATTCCATGAAACACTCTGAGACTTACTTTGGGAGACTTTTTTTTGCTGCTGGTTTTCAATATAAAAATATCGATGAAGAACAAAGAAAAGCGTAAAGGAGCCATTTTCCGTAACAGTTGTTGCACGTGTACACATTAGCAGAGATTACGTGAAAATCTTGAGAAGTTGGCGTTGTGAAACTTCTTCACCAGTATCTTTTTTTTTATCGTTAAAAATATATCTTGAGAAAATAGATGAAATGCATATTATTTTGAGACGACTACGCGTCATTTAAAAACAAATTGCATAGTGGACCAAAAATTTTTTTGGTTAAATCCCTTACTCAGCCGTGCGGCGGAGACAACCTCTCTCCCGTAAAGTGTAAACCTTTGAATAATGTTAGGAGTAGGAATATATCTACACAAAAAAATTTGTTGGGTCAAAAACATATATCTACAAATAAAAATAAGAAAAACAACTACAATTACCCGATATGACACCTTTTTAACTGTGTTTAAATCTAAGTTCCTCACTTCATTGTTTTTTTTTTTTTTGGAAAAAGGGCTTTCTATTTAAAATTAAAACTAAAGAGTACGCTTACAAGCCATGATCCATGATCCTCACTTCATTGTTTCATTTCTCATTTAATTTAATTTGTTTTTGTCGATTGAATATACTAGATTCTAGTGCTAGTTACGAGCATTTTAAAGAGTAACTAGATTCTGACCCGCCCTTTTTTAAGGGCGGATCGGTTATATTTTTTGTTTTACATTTTTTTTAGGTCTTTTCAATTGGTAATTTAAATATAGGTCTAATGGCATAAAACATAATACATAATATTCTAAATAATGATAAGGATAAAAGAAATAATAGTTGGACCATATTTTTATCAATGGATCACACTGCTATTTTAATAGAATAGATAATCCGGCAACCAACGACCACCGAATTAGCGGGAAAATCTACCCGAAAAGTCTAACAAATCAGAATTCTGTGTTTTTTTTTTCCTTTCGTCAAAAACTTAGTTCCAACAGTTAGTGCTTAGATACCAAAGATTGCTAGATGTGACGGTACAATTAAGAAGGTAGAGTAATAAGAAAACAAAGCGGAGGCTATACAATAAAACAAACGCCAATAACAAGAACTCGCTAACTGTTCTTATAATTCTAGTCATTGCTGTAGATCCTTAAATATTTTATTTTCTTCCAGAGCTATAAGGTACGAACCAGTATTTCTCATTGGTGCTAATGTGTTTGATCGTACTGTAGTTAATCTTCTCTGTGTGACTAATGTCTTTCAAGTCTTTTAACTTCCCAAACATTAATAGATCATGTGATTATCGTATTTAAGGCTTGGTTTGATGCAGAACCTTTAAGTAAGGAAAATTAGGTGATATAACCAAACAAAAACTCATAATCTAATAACATAAAGAAGAAGGGGATTCTCTCTTCTCCTCTTGCCAGCGCAACAAATAGAGGAAGGAGATGCCGACACCTGTCCCATCTCTTTATACTCTGCGTAATCAGCGACTCATGTGTTTTTTTTTGTTGTTGTTGTGGGCTTTGACTCAAAGAATCTAGCCCGATGAATCTCTTCGCAGGGTTTCGATCGCGTCGTTTGATCTTCATTTTCGTCAACCAAAACGTCTCAGTTAAATATTCATAGCTCTAAACCCTTTATCTCCATCAACCACGATCTAGACTTCAATGTGATTTTCTCCTTTGCAAGGTGGTGTATATGAGTATAAATAGGCTAGCCTTCCTCCTCTCAAAACCATCCTCTCAATCTGGTTAAACAGCGAAGTAAACTTATTCGTCTTTCTGATTTGAAGTCCTGTAGGTGTTCTTCCACTATTCAGGTTACCTTGCTGCGATTCTATGGGCCCAGAAATGTCAAACGCGGTGGTACATCCTCTCCCATGAAAATCATCTATCCAATCCTCTTCAGTCATAAGCTTCTAAAAGAATCAACGACAAATAAGCTTCTAAAAAAAATCCACAGAAAATTGCCAACTTTGCTGTCATCCTCGCAGATTTAAAGGCTAGCCGTTGTATCTCCTCCGTCGAGGCTCGAATCCCTGTTGCGACGATCATTGAATCCTGTCACAACCTCCTTCCTGTGATGATCATTAAATCCCGCTGTAACCTCCATCTTGCGTAAGATCTCTGTCTATGTTCATTATAATTCATATATTTTTAAAACTTTTATCATTTGCTCATGATCCCATTTAGTTGTGTGGCCTGAGAAATTATGCTTATATGAGTTGTTCAATAGATGCTCGCCAATAGCTTCGTCACTGGAACGATTGCAGAAGCATCTGAAAAAATAACACAGGCTTAAGCATAGAAACAAGGTTATTGTATGTTTCTTTAACTCTTCGACTATGTTATATACTGAACCATATTCAATTTGAAAGGGCTGACTTTTCTAAAACATATATCTGGAACTTGTGTGTTGGTACATGCTGAGCATGCTCTTGACCCCTCACTTGCTAGGGTTATCTGTTTAAATACAGAAAACCTATTTCTTTCTCTTATTTGTGGACACTTTAATCCAAATTGATTTGGTTGATGTATTGTCTCTTACTGTGTTATTAAGGTTTAATATGAGATGAATAATGGATCGGTGAGTTTAGCCCGAGCTCTATATTTCTCTCCTCACGTTAAGTTTTTTTTTTAACAGGGGCACTTGAGTATGAGATGCGTGATGCTCATATAGCTATCCAAGCCAGATTGATTAGCCAAGCTTTGATAAGCTGAGCCACTCTTTCTATAACCCTTATCATCTTTATAAATCAGGTATTGAACTTCTGTATGTAATATTTAAAGAACTATGTTAGTTTCAAGAGCTTGGCATATTTTATGATCGCTCCCCCATTGTGTTATCATGTAGTCTGATGCGTCCTGCTAATAGTATCAAACATTCTTTCAATTTGAAATGTCTTTTTTGTCTAAAGCCTTTAGTCTTTGATTTTCAGACATGCTATTCTCTGTTCGGGAGACTTCATTGTGGCCAGGTGTGAGGAACCAGTTAATGGGGGAGGTTGACTCAGTCATTGCAATTTAGGATGCTGAGGTTCTGATATTTAAGGCACATGTTTTACATTTCGTTACACCAGAGATTTGGTCGTGCTGAATCACTCGCCCTCGAAATGACAGACTCATATAAATAATATATATAAAAAACGTTTGATGCAGGCTTCCAGTTCCTAACACCCGGAAACAATGACGCTTTGTTGTACTCTACATCTGAAGATCATGTATTACTATTCCTTATTGCTGTACGGAATCTTATTACCTTTTTGTTTGTTCTCAATGATATTGGACAGGTTAGTTAGTGTCGATTTGCTCTTCAACATTTGTTGCAGGAGGTGAAGGGTTATGCTTAACCTGCGTACGAGTGCTACAATATTGTTTAAAAGGATGGGCCTGAACAACTTCTATTTTGGCGCCAGTATTATTACATGTTGCTTATTTCGTTTGTAAGGTTATTTGTGTGTCGGAAAAAAACTTATTATAAGTGTATCAATTATATGATATTGGTTGCTTGCTTGCTAGTTTTTGAGGGGTTGGTGATGCTTTTGTTTCATAGTACATGTTCTAAACCGGGGTAAATATATATATTTAATGTTATACCAAACACAAGTCTAAATTGCAAATTTGGGTGAATAAACATTGATTAATCAGAAGTTTAGTAAAAAATTGTTTTAACATGATATATATGTATAAAAGAAATAATATTTTAAATAAATCAGATAATTTTTTTGAAATAAAACACAATAACCTTCTCTTAAAATAAATTAATTATATATAAGAAAGCCAATATTAAAAATACAAAAATAGTGAGTACAATTTTCTTACAAAACCTAATCTGTTATTGGATAATATTGTTTATTTAGTCTTCAAATATAATAACATATAAAATATTCAGTCTTATTTTTATTTAAATATTAATAGTTAGAACTATGATTTCATTTTTAAAACAAATAGTCTACTATTACTGTGAATTATATATTCATTTTTGCATTATTTAAATTAGTAAATTTCAAATAAAATATGTAAAAAGAAATAAAACTACAAATACATTCAAAAATATAAAATAATCAATGTTTGGAGTATTAAATCTAACCACAATAATAAAAAAACTCCATTCTACTTACCGATGAAAATGATACCTTTATTTCCAAGCTCTGACCAGTTGTCGGACAACCTCAGTGATGTCGGGATCACCACACTTGAGCAGTAGAGGAGAGATGTCTACTAGAACCTGGATGTTGAGTAACTATTTGATTCAGAGCAAAGGAGAATAGATAATGTTTTTTTGGTTAGTACCGATGACCGGTAAGGATTTGACACTGGACACATTTTAGTTTCAAAGGATTGGCGATAGTGGAGAGGGAACCTTAGTGTCAGTACATTACTTGGATGGAATTTGAGTTCGAGAGAAAAAAAGTTACTAAAGAGAATATCATGGAGCTAATATCTAGGGAGATAACTGACATACTAATAAGTTTGGGTGATCAATTCGTTTTTGTTAGGTTGATGGTAAGGTAGGAGAGTTTACTAGCATAAACCATGTGGAGAAAACATGAACTCTTACAGTGGACATGAAGAATCTGTTACAAGTTGGAGATTGCCACTAAAGCAACTCTAGACGGAGAGTTTCTAAATTGCTTTTCCTTTATTTTTCTATGTGAAGTCGTAAGCAACTTCATAAATAGAATTTCATATACAAGTTTAAAAATAATGTATTATATTATTATTTACAAAGAACTTTATGACATATTCTAAAATTATTTCTATCTATATAATTTTATAATACTTTTATCCATTATTTTCTTATTTAGTTATTATAGTTTTAAAAGTCAATGTTTTTTTTTCCACTAAATATAAATTTTTAAAATGATTTTAATTTATTTTTACTAACCAAATCAACAATCATGTTTAAAAACACATTTTATTGGATATTCAGACATCAGTTATCTGGATGGTCTCTTATTAAATCGGATTATAAAATTGTCAACCTAAATGAACGAAGAAAATGACGAATATTTCAAAAAAAAAATATTAATATTATTTTAAACAAACAAAAAAAAATTCTTTTTTTGTCTTTTCTTTTTATTTCTTATTTTGCCATTCTTCCTTATTAATAAATTTATTAGTACAATTAATTACATAATATATATAAGCAAATATTACCCAAAAATATCACATAAAAGAAACGAAGAAAGGTCAAAACGAAAACAACAACAATTGTTAATAATATCAATTACTAACATTATCCAAAACAACTATAATAATTTTAAGAGAGAATTCTTCTAAATAAAAATTTTATTCTCCACTATATTTTAAATTCTCACAAAAAATAATATAATGGTATTAGAAAACTCCACCTCACTCTGTTTTGATCGAATCTAATTGATTTATGTATTTTATAATGTTATAAAATTAAAACACTATAAAAGCTTATAATTTGGGATAAAAACAGAAACAATACTAAGAATTCAGTCATTTTTAGTTATATAATTGAAATTTGGTGTATACAACAAAATCATACCTAGACCCAACTTAACATAAATATCATTTACACAAAATTAAATATTTTATAAAACTCGATCTATCAAATTTCGCGATTAACGCGGACCTCCCTTAGTTCATTATATAATGAAAATCACACATTTTCTCCTCTTCTCTCTTATCTCTTTCTATTCTTTTTCTACAAAACTAATTTTACTTTTTTTAGTTATATCACAAATAAACCCTTTTAAGAAAAATCCCATTCCAAGAAGAGCATATAGTGAACTTCGATAGCAAAAACAATGGCAAGCTTGATTCGTCAAACAAATGAATACAGTAACATGAACATAAACTTTTATATTAATCTCTACATTCTGTACAATTTGAATCTGTCATTAATTGTATCCCGAAAGAATCCATCAAAAAACCCCAAGACTCATAGCGTCTATTTAAGGTTCTTAAGCTTTCGATTTCACCACATAGACACAACCTGTCGGACCCAATCGATGGCAAATATAATAAAAATCTTAGATCTGTCTTCATCAATTAGGACCCCAACAGCTCAAGTACATGACTGTCCTGAGAGACTCCTCAGATTTCTTGGCCTTGTCACCATCTTTACCGGAAGCAACGACGGTGGTGGACGAAG
This sequence comes from Brassica oleracea var. oleracea, assembly GCF_000695525.1. NCBI lineage: Eukaryota > Viridiplantae > Streptophyta > Magnoliopsida > Brassicales > Brassicaceae > Brassica > Brassica oleracea. The sequence goes on from NC_027753.1 coordinate 13,200,327, forward strand.
AAGAGAACCTGTTCGCCTGAGTAGCGGATCTCACATTGTTTCGGATACGTTGATTCACCGATCGGATCATGTAATTCCACCTGCATAAACCTAATTGGTCTTTGGAGGCCTCCACAGCTCCAATAGTTGCTGCCACTAACCATGCTTTGCTCCTTGAACTCATCTTTTCTCTGTGTTTTTTTTTTCTTAATCGCGGAAACTCTTACTTTTTTTTTGGTTGTGTAAATAGATAATTGCTTTGTGAAAGTTGTCGATGAAGAAGATGAGAGTTGATGAGTCCGTTTATATAATATAGAAGAATAGGATTAGAGTTTGCCGCTTGTTAGTGTAAAACCAGACGCTATATTTCCCTGGTTTTCCCAAGTTTCGTCGTTTAAGTTCGATGAATTGATTAGTCGAATTACCATTGTGCCCAACTCAGAACAAGTCGGATGAGGGTCAATATTGTCTTTTAAGAGGTCTTGGATTACGGCAAGTGTGGCTTTGCGCACCTGATTTTCCTGTACTTTAGTTGGCGCTCGTGCAAATATATTCCTTCGATTGATTATTTTCTTAAACTCAACTTCATACTTTTGCATTAACAAAGCTGTTTACTTTTGACCAAAAAAAAAAAAACTGTTTACTCACTTTGCTTTTTTTCTTTTTAAATAAAAAGTTTCATTTATTAATTCTCCCATAGAGGACATCACACAGTTACGAGAGAAACGGAATTAAGCAAAATTGGTACAACCTAAGAATGGGTAGTTTTGATTCCTCAGCCACACTGCCAAGTTGCTGGGCACCAACTCCCGAGCTTCCGTCATCATCACAACCTCAGCCAGGTTAATCTAGGAGGGAGCATGATGCATAAGAACTTAACCAAATTGGTATAATCTCTTATATTTCAAAACACAAGTCACTTGAACACATATGTCATCGTTTTACAATTTTTTTTTTTTTTAAATTACACTGCATTCCTATATTTTCAACCAATTTTGTAAATTGCCAAAAAAAAATAATCTAGGACCTCTTAAAAGACAAAAAATTACAATCGAAAGTAACAAATTTTTTAACTGCCAAAAAAGTAATCCAGGACCTCACATGCGTCCAGAATCAAGCCAGGGTAGATGCTACGTGTTGCACAGGGGAACAAGTTGCTTCTTCACTGGAAAATTTACCAAAGCCGGTGGCCGCATCCAAACTCTGATGAACAAATCTGAAACTGATTCCATTTGCTTAAACGCCTCTGCCTCCAAAACTTCAACATTTACACCAGATGTGAATTCGCCAAGAAGCCTCAAACAATTGACCTCAGTCATTGTCGAAACACTTACAGAGAATAAGCTTCAACTTTTCTTAAACTGGATCAACCGATGAAGACAAACATGCAAAACTTGATTCTTTGTCATATTGAAATATACTTCGGCCTATCACAATTTACAAGCAAAGATTGACTTCCTCAAAAGATAGAGATCAAGCATAACCGATAATAAGGTATAGGATCTCGGAAAAGCAATAGGGATATGTAGAGATGAAGAAAGAGAGTACCCTTGAGATATTGCTGATCAAACAAGATCGAACCTTTATTGATTCAATCCAAAACAGAGGAAAACATCATCGTTGTAACCAGCTCTCTTTATGGGTGAAACACACACCAAAAGACTCGCCATAGCGAAGAGCTAGATCCGCATTCGGAAAATCAAGATCGATCTATTGATCGAAAAAATTTTACAAACAGAAAAGGGTGTTAAGGAAATATGATATAGATAGAGAACCTCCTTGTAATTACTATATTCTACATTTACCCTGTACATCTGCATAAATACTGTAATCATCTCTAATTAACGTATTCATTCAGTCATAATACTTTTATGGTATCAGAGCACTCTTTTATACCTAATCTAAGCCGCCATCTCTAATTTTTCAAATTTTTCTTTCTCTCTTCTTCATACTCATGGCGAGCAACAACTCATCGACTTCAACCCACGAGACCATTCTTGTCTCCAACACCACGAGCCTCCTCCATGTCAACATGATGAACGTAACGAAACTCGACTCCTTAAACTATCTCATGTGGAGCAGACAGGTTCATGCTTTACTTGACGGGTACTATCTGGCTGGACACCTTGATGGATCGACTGTAGTCCCATCCCCCATGATCAACACTGATGATGGATCTGTGCCCAACCCCTCCTATACGTTGTGGAAGCGTCAAGATCGTTTGATCTACAGCGCTTTGCTAGGAGCCATCACAACATCTTTGCAACCGCTTACGTCGACTGCGAACACTGCAGCTGAGATTTGGACAACGCTCAACATGACCTATGCCAAACTGAGCAGAGCCCATATCAACAACTCCGTCAACATCTCAAGAACTGGACAAAGGGTAACAAGTCCATCAATGTGTATTTTCAGGGTCTTACTACTCGTTTCGATCAGCTAGCCTTACTTGGCAAGCCTTTGGATCAAGAGGATCAGATTGAACACATACTTGAAGGTTTTCCAGAGGACTACAAGACCGTAGATGATCAAATTGTAGGACGTGAAGCTCCACCTTCTCTTACAGAGATACATGAAAAACTACTCAATCATGAGGCAAAGCTTCAACTTATCTCACCGCTGGTTCCCTCTGTTCCGGCCACAGCCAACTATAGTAATCACCGGGGCTCTTCCAACAATCACCATAACCGTCAGAACAACACCAGACGTGGAGGATCTGGACGTGGTTATCAAGGGAATCACCAAACATGTCAGCAACAACAGTTTGTATCATCGCAACAATCAGGCGATGGACGAGGCTATCAAGGCCACTGTCAAATATGTTCTGTCTATGGCCATAGTGCTAGACGCTGTCCTCAACTGCACGGCTACTCTAGACAACAAACACAAGGTGTGTCGTCTCAGCCGTGGCAACCTCGTGTTCATGCTGCTCAAGCGACACTCTACAATGCGGCTCCTTGGCTCCTCGATAGTGGAGCCACGCATCATCTGACATCGGATTTGAGTAATCTTGCACTTCATCAACCCTATCATGGAGGAGAAGAAGTAGCAATTGCTGATTATACTGGTCTACAGATCACACATACTGGTTCTTCTTATATTCCTACACTCTCTAAGACTCTGCAACTCAAAGATATATTATGCGTCCCGACTGTCAACAAAAACCTGATTTCTGTTTATCGCCTATGTAATGCTAATCAAGTTTATGTGGAATTCTTTCCGGTTTCTTTTCAGGTGAAGGATCTGAGCACGGGGGTCCGGTTGCTTCAAGGCAGAGCGAGGGGTGATCTGTACGAGTGGCCAATGTCCTTACCCAATCCATCAGTGTCCTATGCCTCATATCCAGACACAAAAACTACTCTCTCTCAATGGCATCAAAGGCTTGGCCACCCTTCATCTTCTATTCTTCAAGCTGCTGTTTCCAAGTTTTTTTTACCTTGTTCTAATAACTCTTTGAGCTCTTTTCCTTACAATGATTGTCTTTTTAATAAAACACAAAAGCTTCCTTTTCATCAAAGTACCATTGTCTCTTCTCAACCACTTGAATATCTCTTTACAGATGTTTGACAATCTCCAATTCTCTCTACCCAAAACTATAAATATTATCTTGTGATTGTTGATCACTTTACACGTTATACGTGGATGTTCCCTCTCTCTGCCAAATCTCAAGTGAAACAAATCTTCATAGCTTTTAAACCTCTTGTTGAGAATTGCTTTCAGACAAAAATTTGAACTCTCTTTTCAGATAATGGTGGGGAGTTTCTTGCTCTACGCCAATACCTGTCCTCTCATGGGATCTCTCACCTCACATCTCCTCTTCATACACCCGAACATAACGGTTTGTCTGAAAGGAAACATCGACACATAGTTGAGACTGGGTTGTCGCTTCTTTCTTCAGCAAATATGCCTCTTTCTTACTGGCCATAACCCTTTGCCACTGCTGTCTTTCTTATTAACCGTATGTTAACTCCTGTCCTCTCCAATACCTCACCCTACCATAAGCTCTTCAAAACTTCACCAAACTACCACAAACTCAGAACCTTCGGATGCCTTTGTTTCCCATGGTTAAGACCATACGCTCCTAATAAGCTCGAAAAGAGGTCTATTCCATGTCGCTTTGTTGGGTACTCTCTCACTCAAAGTGCCTATTAGTGCTTAGAACCTATCTCTGGTCGTCTCTATACATCTCGTCATGTTCGATTTAATGAGAAAGACTATCCTTATAAAAGACTTAAGCAGTCTACTTCCAACTCCTCCCCGGAACCTTCCTCTTCACCTTCACCATATCTCCCCTATACTCTTATACCTGTTACTGCTCCACCGCTCGTACAGTCACCACCGCCTGCAATGAACGATCAGACCACTAGCTTGGAACCGACACCATCGCCGGTTATGGAAGCTCCGTCTGCTGCTACAGTGCCTCCAACTGAAACAAAGGTTTCTAGCTCTGCTTCTGGGTCTGCCTCTGGCTCTGTTACACCGGTGGTTGAGTCTTCTGTTCCGCAGGTTACAGAACCATCACATGTTGCAGCAATAGCTCCGGCACAACAAGTTCCACCCCAGCATTCGATGACAACAAGATCCAAAAATAATATCAGTAAACCTGTGACAAGGTACAATCTCGCAGCGAGCCTGCAAACTGATCCTCATTGGACACCATCTACTTATCAACAAGCGATGCAAGTTGAACATTGGCGAGACGCAATGAGCTCTGAATTCAACTCCACCAACAGCAATCATACGTGAGATCTTGTTGCTTGCTCAGAACGTATGAATGTGGTTGGCTGCCGCTGGGTCTTTACTATAAAATACAATCCATATGGAAGCATAGACAAGTACAAAGCTCGTATTGTCGCGAAAGGGTTTCATCAGCAGGAAGGGATCGATTACACGGACACTTTTAGTCCTGTGATTAAATCAACCGCCATTCGGTTTGTTCTCGGTCTAGCAGTAAACAAAGACTGGCCAGTGAGGCAAATTGATGTTAACACTGCTTTTCTTCAAGGACACTTACAGGAAGAGGTTTTTATGTCGCAGCCACCAGGTTTTACAGATTCTGATCGTCCCTCTCATGTCTGTAAACTACGAAAAGCGATCTATGGCCTTAAACAGGCTCTCCGGGCTTGGTATTCTGAACTCAAATCATATCTCCTTTCAGCAGGCTTTAGAAACTCTCTCTCTGACACTTCGCTTTTCATCCTCAAAGGCGGACGCGACTTAGTCTACGTATTGGTGTATGTAGACGATATTTTGGTTACTGGCAGCAATAACATCCTGATACAACGAGTCATTGATGCCTTGGCTAATCGTTTCTCCATCAAAGACATGGGTAATCTGAGTTATTTTCTTTGTATTAAAACGATACGAACTCCTGCAGAAATCCACTTGATGCAACAGAAGTATGTTACTGACCTTCTCGTCAAAGCGAACATGCTTCATTCAAAACCAGTGGCTACACCTCTTCCTACTTCACCGAAACTACTGCTCAACTTTGGAGAACCTCTTGGTGATCCATGTGAATATCGATGGCTCGTTGGAAGTCTTCAGTACTTAGCTCTCACTCGACCTGACATCTCTTATGCTGTTAACAGATTGTCTCAATTCATGCATAAACCCACTTCAGAGCACTTGCAAGCAGTCAAAAAGGTTCTGCGATATCTCTCTGGAACCTTATCTCATGGTCTCTTCTTGCGTAAACAGCAGACCTCTTCGCTCCATGCATATTCAGATGCAGACTGGGCTGGGGATTCTGACGACTACGTCTCCACAAATGCCTACATCATCTATCTTGGTTCTCAACCGATATCATGGACTTCAAAGAAACAAAAAGGAGTGGCGCGCTCATCCACCGAAGCTGATTATCGCTCAGTAGCAAATACAGCTTCAGAACTGCGATGGATTTTTTCTTTGCTCACGGAGATGGGAGTCACGATTCCGACAATGCCGATCATATATTGTGATAACATTGGAGCCACTTACCTTTGTGCTAATTCGGTGTTTCACACAAGGATGAAACATATAGCCATTGACTATCATTTTGTCAGGGGCCAGATACAATCAGGAGCTCTTCGTGTCTCACATGTCTCGACGAAAGACCAGTTAACAGATGGCCTGACCAAACCACTATCGAGAACAATGTTTCAAGCATCCAGGTCCAAGATTGGTGTTTCTCAAGTACCACCATCTTGAGGGGGCGTGTTGATATCTTGCATATTTCCATTATATTATCCATTCGTCCATGTGCATTTTGATCATATAGACTAGGATTTAGCCATGTTTAGGTTGCATTTTGCATACATGAGTCTCTATTAGGTACTGGAGTACCACATGAGGTTATTGGAGACATTCGAGTGCATTTGGAGCTCAAAAGAGGTGAAAAGGTGACCATTGGACGAACCGAGCATGGGAACGACCTCCCGGAGCGACATCACGAAGTCGCTGTGTCCCACTTCTCAGAGCGACCTTCCTAAAGCGACGCCATGAAGTCGCTCGCGTTCTCGTTACTCCGAACAATCTTAGATGACCCTCGACCTCTCTGAGCGACCTACCAAGGTCGCTCCCGATCCAGAGCGACCCGTTGGAGCGACACACCTAAGTCGCTCTGGACCTTTTGCCCGGAGACACCAAAAATCGGCCCTGGAGCGACTTTCCGGAGCGACACCTGCAAGTCGCTCCGCGTTATTTTGCTGCCGAAAATCATGATTTCTCAAGGACCTTTTTTCAATTTATTTTGGACGTTTTGCACTTGGAAAAACCTATGTTTTAAACATCTTTGGTAGCCATCAGGCAGACTATCTTGGATCTATTGAAAAATACACAAAAACTCTCTAGAGAAGTTCATCTCTTGGATTTTTGATTGTTATGTTCTTGTGTTCTTGTTGATTTCTTATCTATTTCTCTACATGATTAATCTGAAATCCAATATGGGTTTAAGAGGAATCATGGAGATTAGTGAGTAATCACCTTTTGAATTCATGGGTTAGGGAGATTAAGGGTGATTAGGTTAGTTCTAGGATGTTTTAGTGTAGATCATTCTTGTTCCTTGCTAGTAGAGTATTCATTATGCATCTTCTGAGTGGGCCACTCAAAAGTTGATCAATAGACATTTCCCACCCAAAAGGTGTTTGATGAAATGCCTGAGACAACTCTCCTAGGCTTTTAGTATACTTTGCCAAAGACATTTGTTGTTAAAGATGCTAAGATAGCTAATAGACTTGTTAGTAATGATTGCTTTCATATTATTCAACCAAAGACATTTGATGTTTGAGATATGTTAGCAAATGAGCATTCATCTACAAACCTTTCAACGTCAACAAAATGCAGTCTCAAATACAGTTGACATATATAGAAAATTAACAACTATATATGCACCCCACCCCACCCCCTTACCAAAACAGTGTCAACTGTAGATGTCATGATTTTATTGAGTATGTCGCTTTGAACATAGCGTGTTGTTGTGAAATGCAAATTAAAGCGTTAATATAAGCATAGTTACACCATTGATATATTTCATTATAAACAAAGTACTTTTACAACACAAAGTTAAATAAAAACATGAAACAACTAAACCATAAAAAGTGCTAAGCAATAGATGACAAAACATGAACTGAATGCCAAAGGAACGGCTCGAGACTGCGTAGATCTAAACCCAGGCCCTCCATAAAAGAAATGGCTCTTCCATTCATCTGTATATTCAGTCTTGACGTTGTAGGATTCAGGGTTTGTTACTATTTTCTTGATATTTTGGATCGGCTGCAGACTATTGTTGTTATCTATGAACTTGAGGTTGCGGAAATAGCTGCTTTTACCGAATCCTTCTTTGGGGAAGTGGCCAGACCCCATTTGAGTCTTTGTATGGCGGCTGAAATTTTGCAAGTTTAAGATTTCACCGCCCCATTCCGCGATGGTTGCGTAATCAGCTAAGGTTGTGAAAAGTTCTTTCGGCCAGTAACCTACCAATAAGTTACTGGGTCCCAAACTCAGCCACCAATTCCCATATATACGATCCTATCAAAACGAATACATATAAATGTTTAGGAATTGAAACATATAGAATTTTAATAAGAAACATATATATATGTAAAGCAGTGGGAAAAAGAAACGGACCTTCCATACAAGTATGGTAATCTCGTATTGACTACCTCCGAAAGAAGAAGTGGGAGAAATAGCTCCACCAAGGACAATACTGCTACTAGTTTGTATAAAACCAGAGCATCTTAGGTTATAGCATCCGTTCTTATACGAATCACTCTGTAAAATGTTACATTATTGTTACCAACAAAAATAATAAACTAATTCAAGTTCGTGTTATTCTAGATGGTTTTAATTAATGCATTAATACAAGCAAAACCAGTAGTATGGATGCTTTAAAACTCAGTTAAAGATTAACAACTGGTTTTTTCTATTTAGTGTTTTTTTCTATTTAGTGTAAATATTTTTAAATCAAATATATAATAATGATTAAACATTAAAATGTGATTTAAATTTTGTAGAAGATTCAAATTTTGTTTGCAATTTGGGTCCTAACAAAATTAATTTGAAAAGTATGTAGAGTTAGCCCTGAGAGTTGAAGGTCCAAAAGCCTAATTATTTTTCGGCCTTCAAAAATATGGAAATCAAAATATCACGGGCCGGAATAGAATTTTACAAGGCCTTAAGCCCTTGTTCTGATTTCTGTTCCAGGACGGGTCTGTAAGTATGTGTTAATTTTGAAAATCTTATTATTCTTTTTATTTAAGTTTTGTTAACTCCATATGTTTTAAAAGTTTCTTTTAATATTTGTATATATATAGATATTCTTGTAGTAATTTTCCAACTCACAATGTAAAAATACGCCAAGGAGAGAGTAATAATCAATTTAAAAAACCAATTACATTTATTTTAATATATTGATTTGTTGCTTAACTTTTGAAAAATGTACTGTAAATAAATTAAATATAATCGAATTTTTTAAATGTCATTTAAATATTTAAATATATATACATATTTAAAATTAAATCAAGAGATTTTATTTTGTATATTATAACTTAAATTAAGAGATATTATTAATTAATGTAATTTTGAAAACATATTTCACGATATTTGTATCCACTTTATTGTCCTCTAGTATTGTTTTTTATATATTGCATAATATTTTTGTATAGTATAGAAACTAAAAATAGTATAATATCCACAATAAACTTATAATATTACTCCTTTATTTTTTATTTGTCACAGTACTCTTTGCTCAAAGTAATACAGTTATTGTATTACCAAAATATTAAATAATATTAATAATGTTCTATAACATAAAATGCGATAAAACTGATAAAGAAACTTACTGTCCAAAAAATAAATAGCCTCGGTTTGTTATCGCCATACAACGTCGATCGGAAGAACCTAAATATTTGAATAATGCAACCATGTTAGTTTATTAATAATAGTACGTATATATTTGATGAAAATTATGGAAACATCCACAATCAAAAATTTAAACCAACCTGCCAGCCAAACTCTAGGGTGTTAAGGTCATTAGTCTTATATTTTCCCGAGCTAATCCAAATCTGAGATATAGACATCTCCTTTCCCTCTATCGCCGGATCCCATACGTTAATCGTGGCTTTTGCTCCGTATAGTTCTGGTGGGCTTTTCTCTTATGATCGCATACTATCATTCCACACCATATATAATACGTAATTAGATGGTTGCTTGAAGACAATGTCAAAATTAAAAAGCTAATAAACACACAATATTCAGTGTACGTAGTTTTAATTTCAACAGCTTTTGACTTGCTTTCTAATTAAAAGAAAATTTAAGGCATATCAAAAATAATAAATAACTGAATAATTTTAGAAAACCAAGAACCAAGTGAACCTGAAAAATCGGTTGCGCATATTAATCAATCTAAGAGCATCAGCATCCCAGCACCCCTAATGGGGTGCTTATTTTTTTAATTTTTTTTTATTTTTGTTTTTTTATTTCTGTTTTTAAAATAAAAAAAATAAAATAAAAAATAAAATAAAAAAATAAAATAAAAAAATAAATAAAAAGAAAAGAAAAAGAAAGAAAAAGGGGACTAGCAAAGTCGTTAGGAGCTAAGTAATGTTTTGAGGTTGTGGAAAATCCCTTGTAGA